>NW_026047583.1:24211343-24537843 GCF_023864345.2 Schistocerca serialis cubense | reverse complement strand
GTGAGTCAAGTTTTAGATTCCGATGCACAACTGCAGTTTTACTGTTACCCTTGGGCCTTCACTTGCTTTGAGCCTTCCCTGTGAGACCAGTTTCATATTCCGTTGCTTCACGTCAGGTTTACACAGAAATTTCATCAGAATTAAACACAAAAGGCACAATGCCGACTTTAGTACAAGAAGACTGAATCTTCCTACTGCCTATGCTTTGGGCTTTCCCTGTGAGACCAGTTTTAGATTCCGACTCTTCACATCAGGTTTACTGAATCCCTTGGACATTCACTTTGACGATGAAACACAAAAATAGCATCCGAAATAATACAAAAAGCACAAGGCCCCCTTAAGTATAAGAAGACAGACTTTTCTTAGTGTCTATGTTTTGAGTCTTTCCTGTGTCACCAGTTTTAGAATCCGATGCACAACTGCTGGTTTACTGAAACACAGTAATAGCATCGGAATTGAATTCAAAAGGCACAATGCCGAATTAGTAGATGTTGACTGACTTTTCTTAGTGTCAATGATGTGAGCCTTCCCTGAGAGACCAGTTTTAGATTCCGATGCTTAAATTGAGGTTTACTGTATCCCTTGTACCTCCACATTGACGATGAAACAGTAAAATTGCATCGTAATTAATTACATAAGGCACAATGCCGACTTAAGTACTAGAGGACTGAGTCTTCTTACCGTCTATGTTTTGAGCATTTCCTGTGAGACCAGTTTTAGATTCAAATGTTTCACGTCAGGTTTACTGTACACCTTGGACCTTCACACTGACGATGAAACACAAAAATTGCATCCGAATTAAAAAGAAAAGGCACAATGACGACTTAAGCACAGGGAGACTGACTTTTCATAGTGTCTATGCTTTTAAGCCTTTCCTGTGTCACCTGTTTCAGTTTCCGATGCACAACTGCAGGTTTACTGTATCCCTTGGGTTTTCACATTGACGATGAAACACAGTAATTACATCGAAATTAAACACAAAAATCACAATGCCGACTTTAGTACTAGAAGACAGAGTCTTCTTACTGTCTATGCTTTGGGCCCTCCCTGTGAGACCAGTTTTAGATTCCGATTCTTCACTACAGTTTTGCTGTATCCCTTGGACATTCACTTGTCGCTGAAACACAAAAATAGCATCCGAATTAAATACGAAATGCTCAATGTCGCCTTAAGTACAAGAAGACTGACTTCTATTAGTGTCTATGTTTTGAGTCTTTCCTGTGTCACCACCTTTAGATTCCGATGCACAACTGCGGAATTACTGTATCCCTTGGACCTTCACATTGCCAATGAAACACAGAGATTGCATCGAAATTAAATACAAAACGCACAATGCCGACTTCAGTACAAGAAGATTGACTTTTCTTAGTGTCTATGTTTTGTGCCTTTCCTGTGAGACCAGTTTTAGATTCAGATGCTTCTTTTCAGGTTTACTGTATCTCTTGGACCTTCACATTGACGATGAAAAACAAAAATAGCATCTGAATTAAATACAAATGGCACAATGCCGACTTAAGTACGAGAAGACTGAATTTTCTTAGTGTCTCTGTTTTGAGCCTTTACTGTGAGACCAGTTTTAGATTCCGATGCTTTACTTCAGGGCCGCTGTATCCCTTGGACCTTCACATTGACGATGAAACACAGATATTGCATCAGAGTTTAATTCAAAAGGCACAATTCTGACTTAAGTAGAGGAAGACTGACTTTTCTTAGTGTCTATGTTTTGAGCCTTTCCTGTGTCACCAGTTTTAGATTCCGATGCACAACTGCAGGTTTACTGTATCCCTTGGACCTTCAGATTGACGATGAAACATAGAAATTGCATCGGAATTAAATACAAAAGGCACAATGCCGACTTCAGTACCAGAAGACTGACTTATCTTAGTGTCTATGCTTTGAGCCTTTCCTGTGTCACCTGTTATAGATTCCGATGCACGACTGCAGGTTTACTGTATCCCTTGGACCTTCACATTGACGATTAAACACAGAGATTGCATTGGAAGTAAATACAAAAGGCACAATGCTGACTCAAGTACAAGAAGACTCAATCTTCTTACCATCTATGATTTGAGCATTTCCTAGGAGACACGTTTGAGATTCCAATGCTTCACTTCTTGTTTACTGTATCCCTTGGACCTTCACATTGATGATGAAACACAAAAATTGCATCGGAATTATACACAAACGGCACAATGCCGACTTAAGTACAAGAAGACTGACTTTTCTTAGTGTCTACGTTTTGAGCCTTTTCTGTGCCACCAGTTTTATCTTTCGATGCACAACTGCGGATTTACTTTATCCATTGGTCCTTCATATTGTCGATGAAACACAGAAATTCCATCGGAATTACATACAAATTCACAAGGCCGTTTTAAGTACAAGAAGACTGACTATTCTTAGTGTCTATGTTTTTAGCCATTCCTCTGAGACCAGTTTTAGATTCCGATGCTTCATTTCAGGTTTTACTGTATTCCTTGGAACTTCACATTGGCGATGAAGACAAAAGTTGCATCGGAATTAAATACAAAAGGCAAATTGAAGACTTATGTACCAGAAGACTGACTTTTCTTAGTGTCTCTGTTTTGAGCCGTCCTGTGAGACCAGTTTTAGATTTCGATGCTTTACGTCAGGGCTACTGTATCGCTTGGACCTTCACATTGACGATGAACCCAAAAATAGCATCAGAATTAAATACAAAAGGCACAATTCCGACTTATGTTCAAGAAGACAGACTTTTCTTAGTGTCTATGTTTTTAGCCATTCCTGTGAGACCAGATTTAGATTCCCATGCTTTTCTTCAGGTCTACTGTATCCCTTTGACCTTCACTTTGACGATGAAACACATAAATTGCATCCCAATTAAAGACAAAAGGCACAACGCCGACTTAAGTACAACAAGACTGAGTCTTCTTACCGTCTATGATTTGAGCGTTTCCTGTGAGACCACATTTAGATTCCGATGCTTCACTTCAGGTTTACTGTATTCCTTGGACCTTCACTTTGACGATGAAACACATAAATTGCATCCTAATTAAATACAAAAGTCACAATTCCGACTTAAGACAAGAAGACTGTCTTTTCTTAGTGTCTATGATTTAAGCTTTCCTATGTCACCAGTTTTAGATTCCGATGCACAGCTGCAGGTTAATTGTATCCCTTGGTCTCTTACATTGTTGATGATACACAGAAATTGCATCGGAAATAAATACAAGAGGCAAAATGCTGACTTAAGTACAAGTTGACTGAGTCTTCTTACCATCTATGTTTTGAGCATTTTATAGGAGACCAGTTTGAGATTGCGATGCTTCACTTCACGTTTGGTGTATGACTTGGAACTTCACAGTGACGATGAAACACAGAAATTGCATCGGAATTACATACAAAAGGCACAAGCCCGTCTTAGGTACAAAAAGACTGAGTCTTCTTACTGTCTGTGTTTTGAGCGTTTCCTCTGAGACCAGTTTTAGATTCCGATGCTTCATTTCGGGTTTACTGTGTCAATTGACACTTCACATTGAAGATATAACATGGGAATTGCATCGGAATTTAATACAAAACTCACAATGCCGACATAGTACAAGAAGACTGAGTCTCCTTATCATCTATGATTTGAGCCTTACCTGTGAGACCAGTTTTGGAATCCAATGCTTCACTTCAGGGCAACTGTATCCCTTTGACCTTCACATTGACGATGAAACACAGAAATTGCATCGGAAGTAAATACATAAGGCACAATGCCGACTTAAGTACAAGAAGACTGACTTTTCTTAGTGTCTATGCTTTGAGCCTTTCCTGTGAGAGCAGTTTTAATTTCCGATACACAACTGCGGGTTTACTGTATCCCTTAGACCTTCACATTGACGATGAAACACAGAAATTTCATCGCAAATAAATACTGAAGGCACAATGCCGACTTAAGTAAAGGAAGACTGACTTTTTTAGTTGTCTATGCTTTGAGCCTTTCCTGTGTCACCAGTTTCAGATTCCGATGCACAACTGCAGGTTTACTGTATCCCTTGAAACTTCACATTGACGATGGAACACGGAAATTGCAGCGGAATGAAATACAAAAGGCACAATGCCGACTTAAGTAAAGGAAGCCTGACTCTACTAGGTGTCTATGATTTGAGCCTTTCCTGTGTCACCAGTTCTAGATTCCGATGCACAACTGCAGTTTTACTGTATCCCTTACACCTTCACATTGACGATGAAACACAGAAATTGCATAGCAATTAAATACAAAAGGCACAATGCCGACTTAAGTAAAGGAAGCCTGACTCTTCTAGGTGTCTATGCTTTGAGCCTTTCCTGTGTCACCAGTTCTAGATTCCGATGCACAACTGGAGTTTTACTGTATCCCTTATACCTTCACATTGACGATGTAACACAGAAATCGCATCGGAATTTAATACAAACGGCACAATCCTGCCTTAAGTACAAGAGGACTGAGTCTTCTTACCGTCTATGTTTTGAGCCTTTCCTGTGAGACCTGTATTAGATTCAGATGCTTCACTTCAGGTTTACCGTATCCCTTGGACCTTCACTTTGACAATGAAACACAAAAATTGTATCGGAATTAAATACAAAAGGCACAATGCCGACTTAAGTACAAGAAGACTGACTTTTCTTTGTATCTATGTTTTGAGCCTTTCCTGTGTCACCAGTTTTAGATTACGATGCACAACTGCAGGTTTACTGTATCCCTTGGACCTTCACATTAACGATAAAACACAGATATTGCATCGGAATTAAATACAACAGGCACAATGCCGACTTAAGTAGAAAAAGACTTACTTCTCTTAGTGTCTATGTTTTGAGCCTTTCCTGTGTCACCAGTTATGGATTCCGATGGACAACTGCAGGTTTACTGTATCCCTTGGACCTTCACATTGACGACGAAACACAGAAATTGCATTGGAATTAATTACAATAGGCACAATGCCGTCTTATGTACTAGAAGATTGAATCTTGTTACTGTCTATGTTTTAAACCTTTCCTGTGAGACCAGTTTTAGATTCCGATGCTTCATTTCAGGTTTACCGTATCCCTTGGACTTTCACATTAAAGATGAAACACAAAAATAGCATGGGAATTAAATACAAAAGGCACAATGCTTACTTAAGTACAAGAAGACTGACTTTTCTTATTGTCTATGTTTTGAGCCTTTCCTGTGAGACCAGTTTTGGATTTCGATGCCCAACTGCAGGTTTACTGTATCCCTTGGACCTTCACATTGGCGATGAAACACAAAAATTGCATCGGAATTAAATACAAAAGGCACAATGTCGACTTAAGTTCAAGAAGACTGACTTTTCTTAGTGTCTATGTTTTGAGCCTCTCCCGTGTCACCAGCTTTAGATTCCGATTCACATCTGCAGGTTTACTGTATCCCTCGGACCTTTGCATTGATGACGAAACACAGAAATTGAATCGTAATTAAATACAAAAGGCACAATGCCGACATACATACAAGAACACTGAATTTACTTAGTGTCTATGTTTTGAGCCTTTCCTGTGTCACCAGTTTTAGATTCCGATGCACTACTGCAGGTTTACTGTATCCCTCGAACCTTCATATTGACAATGAAATACAGAAATTGCATCGGAATTAAACACAAAAGGAACAATGCCGACTTAAGTACAGGAAGACTGATTCTTCTTCCTGTCTATGTTTTGGGCCTTTCCTGTGAGACCAGTTTCAGAATCCGATGCTTCACTTCAGGTTTTCTGTATCCTTTGGGCCTTCACATTGGCGATGAAACACAAAAATTGCTTCGGAATTAAATACAAAAAGGCACAATGCCGACTTAAGTACAAGAAGACTGACTTTTCTTAGTGTCTGTGTTTTGAGCCTTTCCTGTGTCACTTGTTTTAGATTCCAATGCACAACTGCAGGTTTCCTGAAATGCTTGAAACTTCACATTGACGATGAAATATGGAAATTTCATCGGCATTAAGTACAGAAGGCACAATGCCGACTTAAGTACAAGAAGACTGAGTCTTTTTACCATCTGAGTTTTGAGCCTTTCCTGTGAGACCAGTTTTAGTTTCCGATGCTTCACTTCAGGTTTACTGTATCCCTTGGACCTTCACATTGACGATGAAACACATAAATTGCATCGGAATTAAATACAAAAGCCACAATGCCGACTTAAGTACAAGAAGATTGAGTCTTCTTACTGTCTATGTTTTGAGCCTTTCCTGTGTCACCAGTTTTAGATTCCGATGCACAACTGCAGGTTTACTGTATCCCTCGGACCTTCACATTGACAATGAAACACAGAAATTGCATCGGAATGAAATACAAAAGGCACAATGCCGACTTAAGTACAAGAAGACTGAGTCTTTTTTCCGTCTATGGTTTGAGCCTTTCCTGTGTCACCAGTTTTAGAGTCCGATGCACAACTGCCGGTTTACTGTATCCCTCGGACCTTCTTATTGACAATGAAACACAGAAATTGCATCGGAATTAAATACAAAAGCCACAATGCCGACGTAAGTACGAGAAGACTGAGTTTTCTTACCGTCTATGTTTTGAGCCTTTCCTGTGAGACCAGTTTTAGATTCCGATGCACAACTGCAAGTTTACTGTATCCTTTGGACCTTCACATTGACGATGAAACACATAAATGGCATCGGAATTAAATACAAAATACACAATGCAGACTTCAGTAAAGGAAGACTGACCTTTCTTAGTGTCTGTTTTCATCCTTTCCTGTGTCACCAGTTTTAGATTCCGATGCACAACTGCAGGTTTACTGTATCCCTTGGACCTTGACATTGACGATGAAACACAAAAATTGCATCGGAATTAAATACAAAAGGCACAATGTCGACTCAAACACAAGGTGAGAAGCGTTTGCTGTTCTGTACTGCATGCACTTTACTTTCCATGTTTTGGAAGGAGATAGTACAGACCCAATAAAAAAAATGTTATCTAGTAAAAATGGACTATAAATTGCATCCCTTAAGAGCTATGAGCACTTGTTCAGCAGAAGAGGTGTGTTTCAGAATCGCAAAGATGAACAACTGCCCATTGCTGTTATGGTATACACTTTAGACCCCATGTTTACTGGATATTTTTTCTTATTTTGCTCCATACTTCCACCTCTCAAATATGGAAAGCAATGAGCTTGCAGTGGAAGACATTCATTTCACAGTATCAGCTCATGTTTAGCTGACTTTTTGCTTCAAATGATCATTCTTGACATATCCATTAATATTAGGCCTTCCTGCTGGAACACCCTGTATAGAATTAGAAGGCTTAAAATCCATACAGTAATAGGCAAGCACCCTAGCACGTCTGCATATAAAATTCTTAAATTAAATTGTACTTGGGTAACAACTAACCAAGTACTCAAATATCTTCTCTAATAATTTAGGAAAGTAAGATGAGAAAAGGAGAAGAGGATAAAATGGTGTGCATTAATGTTTTACACTAAGTACTGTATAATGGCAAGTGCTCTCACAGGAGAAGGCATAAGTATTTAATATTCTCAAAATTTGTCCTCCTGCTAATATATAATCTCATGCCACAAATCTTACATTACAGCATGTCTGAGGCTAATGCAACACTTTATGCCACACTGTGTGTACAGCAAACAATAATAATTGCCATAACCCCAGATTCACTGTTCTAAATTTCCATCTTCCCTTGCAAATGGCTGGTTCATAAATCACAAAGAGGAGTATTAAATATGTTACTGCTTCTTTTTTTACTACAAAGTACACTCACGATCAGAAAAAACAGAACACCTTGAATGACTAGAGGTAGGATATTCATATTCACAGGACATGTACATTAGTACCTTCTACAGAAATGATTAGCACTTGAACCATGTCGGCCTGCAGGTTCACATTCAACATCGATATTGCAGCATAACATCAGCTACTGGTGAAATGTGCCAGTGGCTCTTGTTTTCTCTATAAATTGAAGATAAATGGATCAGTGTGACTTGAGCAGATGTGCTGGATGCCCCATAGAGTTTGAAAGAGGACACATTTTGGCATGAGAGAATGTGATGCACCCATCCACGAAATGGCTGCTCATGTGGGCTGCTGTGTTTCATCAGTGCAACGGGTGTGTGCAGAATGGTTCACAGACGGCCATAGAATATGATGAGATGGGTCAGGTCACACCACCTAGACACCCCTACCTTTCCCAGAGATGAGCAACACCTCATTCGACTATCATTGCAGGACAGACCTGCATCCTCCTCAGCTCTGGAACAACAGTTGAACAGTATAACACATTGTACACTATCAGTGGTCACAGTCTGGCACTGTTTATTATGGCATGGGTTACATGTGCATCATCCAGTTCTCCAACTACCTTTGACAAATGTGCAAAAACATGCTAGACAGAATAGTGCATGAAACATCATCACTGGGGACAGCAATGACATTAGATACTCTTTTTTGGACGAATCCATGTTCTGTTTGTTTGAAAATAATGGCCACATTTTGGTTCACCAGACAGGGGGAGTAGTATCATAGAGAATGCATTCGCATACAACCTACAGTGCCAACTCAAGGCCTAATGGTGTGAGTTGCTATTGGGTACAAGCACAAATCACAGTTGGTGCATTTCCAGGATACTATGACCAGTGCGACGTACGTGAATAACAACCTGCAGCCCACAGCCATTCCCTTTCTGCACAACTCAGACATCATTTTTCAGCAAGACAATGGAAAATCACACATTTCTGCATGAACACATGCCTTCTTGGTATCACAGGATTCCAGCCTTTTGCTCTGGCCCACCAAATCACCAGACTTGTTCTCAATCGAAGATGTGTGGGAAACTGTGAACCATCGGATCCAGGACTGTGATCCAACGGCAACTTTGGAACCAGGAAAATGCAGCACAGATGGCTATACCATAGGACACCATTCACGTGTTATACATGTTGATTCCATCAAGGCATAGAACAAGTTATCGGGGCCCATGGCAAACTCTATACCTAATAGGCAAGCAGCAGGACACATGCTGAACTGAGCTGACTGAAAAGCTAACCATTTCTGCAGAACATACAATTGTACATGTCATATGAATATGAACATCCTATCTCTAGTCGTTTAAGGTGTTTTCTGAACATGAATAGACTATCAACACATACAGAACAATATTTGGCTGCATAGGCAAATAAACATTTCCATGCAGTATTGTAACATTTATTCTCATTCAACTATAGTATGGTCATTTTCTCTACCATGTGCAACAAACTTGGAGGTGTTATTTTCAGTTTTTCTAACATGTTCTTTGTATCTTGCAGTAAAAACTTTCTCTTCCCAGCAGAAAACATTAAAACTGTCACAACTGATTTTATATCAAATATTACAGAACATGCATAAATCGATACAGACAAATAAATGGCAAATTTTACTAGCAAAAATCTCAAAAAGTTCTAGACCCAGTTACTTCACACTTTTAAACAATACTCTAATAAGCATTCAGATGGGCAGAGGCTATATTTTTTTAAAATAATAATTATTATTATTATTATTATTATTATTATTATTATTATTATATTATGACAAATTTTCTGTTGCAACTGACTGTGAGAAACAAAATTTTATGTGTACTACAGAAAAGGTGTGGTTTCATTTTTTCCCTCACTGTCAGTTTTAACTAAATAGATTCATTCAATGCGAAATCTTCAATGTCAAGCTTTTTAATATTAACAGGTATATGGGTAAAATGAGTGTTAATACCAGCATTGTTTTTTTTAAGTACTGGAATCATTAAATGCTTCCTTGCACTCTTAAATTCCCAAAGCCTCTGCATCTCTGAAGTCATTCACTATAAGCAGGTACATGAAGAAACACTTTCTTTGTGGATTAAATCAGTTTATTTACATTCCCAAATGTGGACTGCACTTCTTTGACAAGGCGATGTACTATGTGAGCAAAGCATGTCACATGAATGAAATTGGGATAAAATACTTTGATGTCTTTTCTTGGTTTGATCATGTAGGGACCAGCATGTGTGAGAAACACAAACACCCTTTCCTCCACAGAATTCTGGAAATAATTTTCTAATACCCTCATTCTGATGATTGTAGTTGATTTGCCTTTTCAAGTCCTTTGCAGGCCACTAAGTAAGAAGAAGAAGGTTCTTATTTTAATGCACCAATAATTAAATTTGCAATGTATTAGCCACAAGTGTCAGTAGTTTTGTCAACTGAAATCCAAATAATACTGTCCTGAAGTTCACTGCGTATTTCTTCCAGAACATTTAGACATCCCTTAGGTATGTACTTTTTATGCAATGTTGATTCATCTGGTATATTTTGATTTAACCAATATTCATGCAGAAAACCTCAGAGAATAGGATTTGTAAGTTTGCAAAGAACAATATTACTTGCAGCGAATGCTTCACATAAGAGCCATGTTAAAGCAATTTTTTGGTTACCTTTGGAAGTTAAATTTCTCTTACAGCTACTTGTCACTGTCAAAAGTTATCGTGCGGCTTTCTTTTGCACTGCTGCAATATGAAGGCTTGTCTTGACATGCTGGTCTATTTGAAACTTTTTTTTGCGTGAAACAGTTTTCTCGCAAACACGGCAATGTAAAACATTTTCTATCATACGTAAAGGTTCCAGTATGGTCACCTATCCACAAAACGCCATTTCATTTTATGAATGGCATGTACACAAGACGTTAACACACTACATGTGAACACGATAAACTACGTATAAATGAAATGAAAACTTAACTTACAATGGGTATGTGGCTAACAACTCACTTAACACTTTGTGCGCCACATTTAGAAAAAAAATTGGTGAAAATTTTTTTTGTGATGAATATTTACTGTATATGTTGCACGTATGCCATACCCATTGCAAGAGCTATTTTGAAGCTATTGGTTAATAAATAAAATAATGATTCCAAAATGGCATAATTAGAAATTACAAATAATTACTCAAAAAATTGCATACATAACTGTATTGTAAACTTACTGTATTTCTTTCCCTTGACCTTGAGGAACTACGTAAAGTTGGTTCCATAACCAAGAATTTCAGTATACACATAATAAAGCTAAACACAACAGTTATCGTTCACTCACAAATGCAGTAGCACAACTCATAACACTTCTCTGTTCTGCACTTCGAACAAACAGTGAGTCATGAAAGCAAATACCACTGTGATCTGTTGGCCAAACTTGGAACTACGTGAAGCAATGCCAAATGGTATCACTGAAGCATTGGGAAGCTCAAAAAAGCCAGGAATACTTAATGATGCCATTTGGAATTGCAGACACGGAAAGGGTTAATCAAATTGTTGCTGTTGTATGTGGTATGACAGGGGAGGGAATTATATGCACTGACTGCCTGCCTGTTCCTGTTTATGAATCAGTTCATGAGATCAAGCTGGAGCCTGTACACCTAGGTCTTTAAAATATTGCACAGATAGACCACCGTCACTAGTTTGTAGTTAAAATAAGCAATAACCAGTAAAGAAGCACCAAATATGCAATTACATATGCACAATTCCAATGCACATAATTCAGTCTCTAGTAATAAGAAACTAATGCATTCTCCACTGAAACTAGATTTCTTATGAAATATACAACATGTAATTATTTGTATGATCTGCCTTCATCCACACACTCCGAAAACAGAATTGAACATACTTGGAGAGACAGCATAGTAAATGTACCCAACAACCCTTAGTATAGGTACTTGGTACTTCTGAGATCTTGGAAACAACTTAAATATCAACAAGAGATATTGTGATGGCTTGAGTCCATATCTGATGGTTAGTGAGCATCAAATAGCATAATTCGCGTATGTATGTGCCTCAAAACTGCGTATATGTAATTGCTATGCCAAATTACTTTATGAGTTTAAAATACACTGATTTCTTTCTCTGATTTAATGACAGTATCATATAAAGGTAGCTGTGACGGCAATTATTGGTAAATGCACTGATGTTAACACTGGCAAAATGAAGGATTTGTTCACAATTTAGTCGTGTCTGACAAAAGTGATTAAATTACAAAAATAGAACTGGATATGGGAAAGTTATAAAATGACAAAAAATAAATAAAAATAAAAAATGCAGCATTCAAAAGGAATTATACAAAAGACAACTACAATCAACTTTAAGAAACTCAAAAATATCAATCACGGATCATAATTTCTTAAAGCAGTGGTGGGTATCACTATTATTCTGAGCATATTCCTCACCAAATTTGTTTTGCATTTCCCAAAGCAAATTTCAAAAGCCCACAAAATTATCCATATACATACATCACAGAAGGCATAAGAATTCCATTCCAGAATTCCGAACTATTAGATTGGTGCATAAGTTCATAGCAATTTTGTTTTGTGTGTTGCTATAGGATTACCTATCAACTGTCATTTTTTATTTGTAGTTCATCATTGCTATTTGAGCATACATATTGTCACTGCATCATTTGGAGATAGTGAGTGGAGCTGTAGTTGCTAAAAAATGGAGTGCCGAGTGGAGAAATTGGTACATTTCTGACTATTCTTCTCATTGAGTTCAATAGAGAGGTGACAGCAGCAGAGAGAGCCAGAAACGTTTGCGCTACTGGACAGATCATGGCAAGAAAATGGTTTTTTCATTTTAAGGAGACTCATTTTGACTGAAGTGACTCCCCACATTCAGGAAGGTGTCCGAGATTTGGTGAAGATATTTTTTAAACTTGGTCAGCAACAGCTTAAGTAGTTATAAATAATTGATTGATCAATTCATGTAGTATAACAGGTATTTACATACAGGTGTTAAAATTATTGAAATATAAAACTGAATGAAAAGTTGAACAGTCTGCTGTCGCCATATTTGCCTAAGTCAATTAGAGACCCAAATAACTTGTTTTGCACCTTTAAATGGCATCTTCTGGTGTAACTAAATGCTATGTCATGTGGTGTAGAGCGTTGTTACAAAATGTCACAGAGTAACAGTTTGAGTTGCTACGTAAAATTTTCAGCTTTCCCCAACTGATAAAAAAGCATCATCAATGATTAATGTTCAGTCCAACTATCTTCCCTTTAATGATTAAAATATGTTCCTGGGGGCAAATATCGAACAATGATGTCCCTCATAAATTTTATCCCAAACCCAAAATTATCTTGAATAACATTGACAAGGGGCATCATCTGTTGTTTAATGTAGGTCCCCAGGAACAAGTTTTAATTGGTAAAGTGATAATAGTTCATGATTTTAACACAGACTGGAAATTCATCATTGATAATGGTTTTTTATGAATTGAAGAAGACTCAGAACTTAGCCTAGTCACACCAGCTATTACGCTGCGTCATTCTGTAACAATTCCCTATACCATGTGACACAGCATTTATACACACAAGAAGATGCAACTTACAAGTTGCAAAACCCATTGTATGGGCCTTTAATTGACTTAAATAAATACAGCTACAGTGAACTATCAGACTTTTCATTCGGTTTTATATTTTAATAGTTGTAACACCTGTATGTAAATACCTGTTATACTGAATGAACTGGTCAATCAATTATGTATTGATGAAGATGATTAATCCATAGTTATTCATGTCAGAATACTAAAGAATTGGCAAATGTGATGAACTGTGATCATTTGACCATCATACAGCATTTGCATCCAATAGGAAAGGTTTGAAAATCAGGAGTAATAGTACCGCATACACTTCGACAAAATAACAAAAATCAGCAAATGGCCATACGTGTATCTCTGCTGGCTTGTCATTGGTCAGATGGTGAAGAAAGGTGACCATTCCCATTCTGTAGAGTTACTGGTGACAAGCAATGGTGTCTTTATGCTAACACAAGGAAATTAAAGGAATCATTGAGCCAAAACAAAACAGCAACTCTCTATGCAAAGACCTGTGCCCTTCCACAAAAGATAATGTTATGCATCTTGTGGAAGAACAATGGTGTGGTGTATAAATTGCTTCCCCAAGGTGTAACCATCATTGCTGACATTATTGTCAACAACTGAGATGTCTTGTAGACATCCAAGTACAATGACCAGGAAGACTGCATGAAGTGATGATACTCCATGATAATGGCTGCCCGCATTCTGCTAGATTGGCAAAAAGCACTAAACAGGAGGAAAATTAGAAAGTTATTCTGAACCTACCTTATTCACCTCAGATTATCACCTTTTCTGCTCTTCATACAACAACCTTGGGACAACCTTCAAGGAACTTCCTTTCCAGATGAAAATGCATTCCAAACATGGCTCAACGAATTTTTTGCCTCAGAACCACTACTTCTACAGTCACAGAATCGAAAAGCATTGGCAGACTACTGTAAATTGTGAAGGAGAATATATTATAGGTGACTGAAGTCTTTTTTATGTGTGTCTGTTGTTTTGGAGATAAGACAATTTCAGCTGTAAGTACTTTATTTATAAGCATGACCAGTTACACATAATTTTAGCTGAAACATCTGGCGCAATCCACGCACAGTAATAGACAAAAACACAAGTAAGGCAGGAAGACATACAGTAACTAATATGAAAAGATATATGGGACGAACTCACTCACAAATTAAGTCATGTTCAGATTGAGGAAAGAGAACGGGATAACCCAGTATTTATAGTGAGCAATTTCTTACTAAGTAGCAGACATCAATTACAAAATTATTAAGCTATTTGATAGGTAAAATTCTTCTAAATCCTACTCACCATGGACACTAGTATGAGGTGACCTAATTGGTCCTCATACATCAAAAAAGTGATCAAAACATGACCATGTATGATCATCTATGGGATTACGTAAAATAAAGCAGCACTAACCTTCGTTTACCTAAAATGGACTGAAAAACATACCGGTAAAAACTTCAGTTATTCAATCTGAAAATATGGTTCATTCCCCAAAAAATTCAATATAAAGCTATTTTAAGGCTTAGCACAAAAATGGCTTGAAGTGACACGAAACTGTCATACTTCAACAGCTCAATTGGCAGAAAGCAACACACTTCAAAGCCAGATGACAAGAGCATGCACTTACGACAACAAGCGTGTGCATGTGCACAAGTGCAAGTGGCATGTAGCGACAAGGAGAGAAGGTTCATGTGGAGCAAGCATGCAAAATCCATGCATAACTAGACGTGTAGAAGGATGGCTGGGCTGAAGTGAAAGCTGGGCGATTCCTTACAGTCTGTCAAAGCTGATGCAAATTCTTAAAAATGTTGTCTATAGAGAGGCATATAAAATGGATTTTGGTCATTTCTTCGATACATGGGGACCTCCAGATACTGGTACTCATAGTGAGTGGTATTTAGTAGTATTTTACCTACCACAACCTTGATGTTAAGAAGTTTTTATTGTATCTTTTGTCATTTCTAGGTATCACTGAAGTGTTCTATGTTATTTTATGTTATTTTATAACTGGTGTCTGCTACTTAGGAAAAAATTGCCGACTATGAATGATGGGTCATTGCACTCTCTTTCCTCGATCAGAACATGACACGATGAGTATGTTCATTCCGTGTAGTTTTCCATTTTAGTTACAAATTTCTTACCTTACATGTGTTTTTGTCTATTAATTTGTACAGACTGCACCTGATGATATAGCAAAATGCTGTGAAACTGGTCATACTTATAAATAAAGTACTTACGGTTGAAACTTTCTTCTCTTCAAAATGATATATCCAGGCTGTGGCTGCCCTGACTACAATGTCTTCTGCAGTTATCTGTTGAGCTTATTTAATGCATGGGAAAATACTATGAACTTATTCATCAACCCAAATACAGTTGTCAAAATAATTACACAAGTTTTTTTCACATGTGTCAGAGATCAGAGAAAAGTACACACAGAAGTATAAGTGAAGCAAAAAATAGTGCATAATAATAAAGCACTATAATGTACAAAGGCAGCATTTCTCAAATTAGCCTGAATTTATTTAGACCTCTAAGTGCTGCCTGTTTTCTCAAAACCCTTAAGATTGTATATAATCTGCAACACAGTGCCTAATTTGGATTCAGGCCTGAAATAAGCAACTAATCAATCATAACAATACATGCAAACAACATTAAAGGTACTCAAGAAACGTTTGGGCATTTGAAACAGTGACCTGACATATTATAAGGTGTCTTCAGAGAGTAACAAAACTGTATGCATAAACCAAAATTTTAAGTATTAGAAACTTCAAAACTCTTTAAACTAGTCCTCTCCATCATCTATATACTTTTTCCAGTGACTCTGCCATGCACTACAAGTAGTCTGTAACACATTAGCAAAAATCACACTCTGTTCATGCAATCACATTGTTGATGTTGTGGTCTTCAGTCCTGAGACTGGTTTGCTGCAGCTCTCCATGCTACCCTATCCTGTGCAAATTTCATCATGTCCCTGTACTTACTGCAACTTACATCCTTCTGAATCTGCTTAGTGTATTCATCCCTTGGTCTCCCTCTACAATTTTTACCCTCCACGCTGCCCTCCAATGCTAAATTTGTGATCCATTGATGCCTCAGAACATGTCATACCAACCGGTCCCTTCTTCTTGTCAAGTTGTGCCACAAACTCTTCTTCTCCCCAATTCTATTTAATACCTCCTCATCAGTTATGTGATCTACCCATCTAATCTTCAGCATTCTTCCGTAGCACCATATTTCAAAAGCTTCTATTCTCTTCTTGTCCAAACTATTTACCATCCATGTTTCACTTCCATACATGGCTACAATCCATACAAACATATTCAGAAACGACTTCCTGACACTTAAATCTATACTCGATGTTAACAAATTTCTCTTCTTCAGAAATGCTTTCCTTGCCATGGCCAGTCCACATTTTATATCCTCTCTACTTTGACCATCATCAGATATTTTTCTCCCGAAAAAGCAAAACTCCTTTACTACTTTAAGTGTTTCATTTCCTAATCTAATTCCCTCAGCGTCACCCGACTTAATTCGACTACATTCCATTATCCTCATTTTGATTTTGTTGATTTTCATCTTATATCCTCCTTTCAAGACATTGTCCATTCCGTCCAACTGCTCTTCCAAGTCCTTTGCTGTCTCTGACAGAATTACAATGTCATCGGCGAACCTCAAAGTTTTTATTTCTTCTCCATGGATTTTAATACCTACTCCGAATTTTTCTTTTGTTTCCTTTACTGCTTGCTCAATATACAGATTGAATAGCATCAGGGAGAGGCTACAACCCTGTCTCACTCCCTTCCCAACCACTGCTTCCCTTTCATGTCCCTCGACTCTTATAACTGCCATCCAGTTTCTGTACAGATTGTAAATAGCCTTTCTCTCCCTGTAATCACACAGATTATAACTGCCATCCAGTTTCTGTACAGATTGTAAATAGCCTTTCGCTCCCTGTAATCACACAGAGCCCATGTAACTGATAAGAAAGCTAAACATGAGCCTACCATAGGGAATCTCATTAGGGACAACTCTATACTGCATGTAAATGACTTTTACAGTTAGGAAAATTACTGCCTTATGCAGAAAATATGAATTTTGTTATTGATACTTCCATCCTAGAACTGTCTTGGAATTCGTCCAGTTTCTGTACAGATTGTAAATAGCCTTTCGCTCCCTGTAATCACACAGAGCCCATGTAACTGATAAGAAAGCTAAACATGAGCCTACCATAGGGAATCTCATTAGGGACAACTCTATACTGCATGTAAATGACTTTTACAGTTAGGAAAATTACTGCCTTATGCAGAAAATATGAATTTTGTTATTGATACTTCCATCCTAGAACTGTCTTGGAATTCGTCAAAACTGGTCCAATGTACATAGGTTACTATGAATAAAACACTGTGCATGAAAACTGAAGCACCAGGTGATACAGTAATCATAGATGATTTGAAGATAGTTTTACATGAACAAGGGACATTAGTATTGCACAGAAAAGAGTCTTGGAAACAATGGAAGTAACACATTACTCTGTGACAGACAAAATTCTAATCTCAAGAAAAGTCTTAAATCATGCATATTTTTCCCTGATAGATCTCAACCACCACATGTAGTGAAAAATGTGTAACAACTGATTATAACGCATACTCCAGTTCAGCCACAAATTGAGAAATATCTGGGGGAGATCAAAGATGAAGTGAAGACACGTTTAGACTTCGGAAAAAAAAAAATGACATTCTAAAACATTGTTAACTACCCATTACAGTTACAAGAATTCTTCTCCTTCCAAGTATGCACATCTTTGAATACACAGAGAAAATTGTTACCACTTGTATCTGATAGTATTTTCATTCCCTGTCAAGCCACAGTATCCGTATAGAGTCTGACGTACATGGCTGGCAAGCAGACACAATTTCTCATGGCTCTGCAGGTGGCACACACAGAGGGCACAATGGGCACACTCTCTGGTGGACTTAAATGTTTAAACATAAATGTGTGTTCATGTACAACTTCTTGCGTATAATCACTTCAGGCTGCACCATTTAATAGAATGCCCTACTATTGCTTATTTTAAGGTTTTCTCTCTTTTGGTATTCACTCTGAACTGATACGTGCTTACAATGACCCTGCTGTGGTTCCAGCTGGCCAGTCACTGTGTGAATTTAATCACTACCAACAACACAGAACTCCAATTTGTTCCAACGGTCACCGAGTCTTCATGTGCCAAGCAATACTGAACTTTTGCAACCTGTGCAGTAGGACAGTAAAGTGGAAACATGGACATTATTCACTATTCAATCATGGCTTATGGTGCCCCAATTTTTAAAGTTGTGGCAACAGCAATTGGAAGTACAGCAGCAGCAGCAGATGGAACTGAAAAACCAGCTTATCCACATGATACAACAATAACAAAGACAACAGGAATAGTTGCATTGCTTCTCCTTCAGCCATTCACTTGTTCTAATGAAACAAGTGAGAGCTACTAATCTGTGTAAGTAGAAACACACTTTAAGATAACTTGCACTGGTCGTAATGAGGAGACAGGTGGAATGAAACAGGCAGTTCCAAAGGTGACTGACAACAGAGACCAGAAGTTGAACAAACAACACATTTCCAGAGTGTAGCCGATTTGTCTATGCATATACCAAGATCCAGGAAGAAGACCAAATCATAAAACATTAATCAGTCAAGATAAAAACGCACTGCTATCCAAT
Organism: Schistocerca serialis cubense; assembly: GCF_023864345.2. Lineage (NCBI taxonomy): Eukaryota > Metazoa > Arthropoda > Insecta > Orthoptera > Acrididae > Schistocerca > Schistocerca serialis. The sequence continues at coordinate 24,518,778 of NW_026047583.1, read as the reverse complement.
AGCACACATGTAAGAACTTGGTGACTAGCAAGAGACTAGACATGATTGCTGGGCTGGTGTATATTGGTAAATGCTAGTCAGAGTTCCATGCCATCTCACATGCTTGCCACAGCAGCTATTCCACTCTCACCTGGAACCCAGATATCTCTGTTGTGTTCTCTCTATTGATATTTAGGCTAATGGGGAGTTGAATCACCCTCACATACTAAAATTTGTCTGCACCCATATGTTCTCCATTGCATGACAAGTCAGATACCTGACTCTAGCTGTCTGAGAGCTCTTTTACTGTCTTCCTAGTAACAAAGGTACACCACCATTTGAGTGATAATTGAAGGAAAGGTTGCTGGGAAAAGATCAGTAGTAAAAAGATGAACACTGTAGCTACAGAATCTGAGAGAACAGTTCAGAAGCACTTCTCTAGAACTGTTTAGATCTGCAAAGTCAAGAACAGGATTAGCCATAATGACAATCAACTTCCAAATCAGATGTAAAAGTAGCAAATTGTGTGGATTGGTTCAGGAACTATGGCCACTCTCTGAACCTGAGTTTGATCTTTACTAAAATTTGTGATTTGCTAAAGGATTACTACAGTCAACAATCCCACACTGTATCAGCTACACTGAATTTTAATCAGTATATTCAGCAAAATAAGCAAACATATGCATCTTGTGCTGCAGACATACTAAGTTTAGTACACAAGGGTGCAAATAGTGTGGTACATCTAATGGTAGTTCTCTACTCTGTGATGCCTTTATTTATCCAGACATGTCAGCACAACAGCTGTAGTATTATTTGATCCAACATTGGGTTAAGTGTTTAAAATTGCTGAAGCTCATTAAGTTACAGCTTTAGAAGAAGCTCCATTTGACATTAGTGTACAAAATCTTTCTAGTAATTGACTGTATGTTCATCAATCAACTTATGACAATTAATTAACATTTAATCATCTGTTTCACAGAGCACTTGGCCCTTTGGTAGTCTGTTGGTGCTGGATACAATACTTAATAAGTGATGACTCTCCTCATCATTGGCAAATACAGACATAAAAAAGTGTTTAATTTACCATGGTGGCATGCAGATATTTCCCCCAAGTCACTGCCAATGATTCGAAAAGGCCAACCCAAATAAATCTAGTGCAGATTATGGCATCCCACAACACTGGCAGTTTTGGCTGTGACAAGCACTTTGCACAGTTGTAGAACAACAACAAGCGCTACTGTATTGCTGCCCGCAGCACTGAGTGATGATGTATGACAACCAGTAAATCCCATTACAGGGCCAAACAATGTCCTTGGGTAAGTATAGGAAACTTAACCTTCTTTAGAGGTGAATTTCTACACAGTTACTGACATTTGTGGGCTGGATGCATTCACACATTTTGGGTCCTGGATTGAATACCAAGTTAACCTAGTCTCTAGCAAAATCCCATTCAGGAAACAAACAGGTTTCTGAACTTTGGGTGAGCTGTGAATTTTGAGATGCAAAAATCATAAAAATAAACAGAAGCACCAAAGCTCTGTGGGTCAGTTCTAGTGGGATACGATATGTGAGAGCAATGTATGGCAAAATTGGACAGGCTGCAAAGTTTAGAGCTCATCTCATTTGTATCTTCAAGTCAATAGGGAACACAATTGATAGTCATTCAGAAAATAACTAGAGAAATTATATTATGTGGTGATCTAAAAGTTAGTATTGAATCTCAGTTGCATTTAGGACTGTATGTAATTCCTAGGCTAGAAAAAGTGCTAGCCAAGTTGTTTTGAAATGCAATTCCAGCCCAAGCTGCCAGAGTTAGCAGTCACATGGGCATGAGGTGTCCTTGCTCAAACTTATGAATGGTGAGTGTTCCTCTTTTGCTAATGAAGGCTGTAGCTAAGAGCTTTATGTTAGTGTCTGTCTGACACCACTCTAAGAGAATGATCCACATTACTCTGCAGTTCTTACGAAAGGATGATGCTAGAAGCAGAAATAGGATAAATGTAATTCACAGATATTTTCAGTCTTCTTATTTTTATGTGCATATGAAGTATTTGGAGAAGACATATATCTTAAGTGTGGGATGGCATTTGTAGCGATTTAAATAGGTGAGCTGAGAAGCAATACCTGCTTGAGTGCAGCACTAGTGTGTCTTTGGAATGTGGCATGCTGCTCTGGAAGTATGCCAACAGCCCTGAAGTGTACATAAAAGAATATTAAGAGGACTGATGTGCAAAAACAAGATTAGTTTTGTCAGTTGGTTTGGAAGATGTTCTGCTGCGACTTTGTCACAGGTTTTATTTGTCCACTGAGTGATTAATATGCGTAGGATTAAGCAGATGCATCGGTGTCAGATGCTTATTTAAAAAGATTTATGAGAGAACACACTAAATGTAGCGTATATTGGTCAGTGTTAGTGTTTTCCTGGAAAATAAGTTAAAGTATTCATCATGGGAAGTGATTTGGAAACTGCATGTAATTCACTGTTATTTGTTTTCATTGGTGTTTAATATCTTTTTTTCTATATAATTATTTAACTGTGCCACTACTTTCATTATGTATCAAACTCAAAAACTTCACATTACCCCCAATAACATGTAAATAATGAAATGGGAATTTGGATGTCAACCTAATGATACTCTGTTACTGTGTGAACAAACTTCAAAAGATATAAATAAATTTTAGTTTTAAATAATGAAGAATTTGATTTAGGTGTAACACTTTGTTTGAATGTGATATATAAAAAGAGGAAACAATTGTGCAATGGCAAAATGATTATTAAGACAAAAAAGTAAGACATGCTAAGAAAGTATGCTAAAGGTATTATATGAGTATAAATAACTACACTGCTAATACCTCAATGAAAATAATCAATTTTGAAAATATAACTGGATAGATAGAAAGTCTATTCAGCAAGTGGCAGGAGGAGGAAAAATGTAAAAAAAATATATAAAGGTTAAGTAAATGTGCAATCTTTTGGAGCCAGTGGCGTCTCCTTCTGCAGAAGAGTTGAAGTGGAACAATGAGGGCATAGCAATCTTTAGGCAATGAGGAGAGTTCAGAAAAGTCATCCAGAACCCTGGATCATGGGAGACGTACCAGACAAGATGAGAAGGGGATTGCACCTTATGAGATTTGAAAACCTGAGAACTTAAAGGTGGAAGATAGTGTAATAAGCAAGGCAGAGATTACTATTATATATATTCTGTAAAGGCAGGGGAAGGATAAAACTTGAAATGTCAGAAAATAAAATAAATGGTACAGGAAACAAAGAGGGAGTGAAGGAAGGATAAGGAAAAAGATAATTGCTACTCACCGAGTTGCAGACAGGCATTACGTAAAGGCTGTTACACATTTAACTTTTGGCCAAAGCTTTCTTCAGAAAAGAAAACACACTAACACTTTTGTTCACACAAGCAAACACACCTTGCACACACATGACTGCCATATCCAGTGGCTTGGACCATAAACGAAAAACACACACACACACATTTGTTCACATAAGCAAGCACATATCACACACATATGACCGCCATCTCTGGCAGCTCAGCCAAGAAACAGAAAGGCATTCCAGTTTGAGTTGCTGGTCATATGTGTGCGAAGTGTGATTGCTTGTGTGAATGAACAGTCTTTATGTTGTGCCTGTCTGAAATTCAATGTGTCATCTTTACTACTGTGAGTAGCAGTCTATACTTTTCCTGATACTGTTGATATTCCAGCCTAGAGATCCCACTGTTTGAAGAAAGGAATAATTATTAACAGACATGAAATGAGGTCCATTCTGTCTGACATTTTGCCCATCACATCCACAACAGCTTATCATCCCAGGCTTCACAAGATAATGGTGAGACCCCATGCTCTTTCTGCACCCATTTGTCTATGCTATCGCTCCTACCTCTTTGCCACTCCTGCTGTAGGACTGGTCCTATCCACAATCCCAGAAGACCTGTTTAAGTTCTTTAACTAGAAAAACATATACTATCAAAGGGAGAGACACCTGTGACATTAGACACACAGTGTACCACCATTTTCGTGTACACTGTCTGGCCTCCTATATCAACACAGTGTTTACACTGGTGAAACACAATATCTTGTTGCAGAGCATGCTATACAACATGACAGTGGTGACCTCAGTGCCTGTTTCATCACATGTAACACCTTGATTCTTCTGCCTGACACCAGTTTCTCAGAACTCTGCAGATGTGGAAGTTGGTGTAACAAGATATCCTTCTCTCTCGCCACCCATCTGGCTGTGTTTCTTCTCAGTAACTCTTCCTTTCTTCACTCTCTTTTAGTTTTTCATAGCTTTTATTTTATTTTCTGACCTGTGTATCCTCCCCTGCCCCCTCCGCCCCTCAACAACATTTAATACCCCCAGTTTTCCACTCTTATTAACTCTTGCACAATATCCTGTCAGCGATCTCTTGTCTTTCTTATTACCCTATCTTCCATCTTTAAGCTCTCAGGTCTCAAATCTCATTTAGTGCAGTCCCCAATAATCAGTCTTCCCTCCTCATCCTGTCTGGCGAGTCTCCCCTGACGTGGGGTTCTGAGTTCTGAAAAAGAACTCTTCCCATTTTCTAAACCTCGTCAGTCCATTTCCTTCTTCCCCCCTGCACTCCCCTTCAGCTCTTCTGCCAGAAGAATGAGGCAGTGCCAATAAAAGCTTGCACATTTCCTTAATGTTCATACATGTTTTCTGCTGCTGCCACTTGGTGAGTGGACTTTTTAATCTGCCCAATTATAACTAAAGTGTTAGGAGCTTTAAGGGGATACGGAATCACCTATCCCCGCAATGTTAATATATGCCTACTATAGGGAACATTTTCTCACAAACTACTGGAGACAGAGAGGTAAAAATTTTACTGTATGTGCATTCATATGTTAAAACAATACTGAAACAACAGTTTATTGTCAAAGTATTTTCTTACAGAGATATTGTACATTTATTTTTAAGTAAATTTTTTCCATCGCTTTTTACTAGACTATCACCCCTAAGTCTTTTGTAAATCAAGTAATTAAAAAATCGTTGTTTCAGTATGTAATAGGGACCTATGTCACTACGTCATAAAAATTTCAGACTTCTAGGTTGACCAGTACCTGAGATAATGTTCCTAGATGAAGTAAAAAGTAAACTTACGGGAAACGGAGAAAGAAGATTAAAACATTCCTGATCCGTAGCTAATACCCCCTTCACAGTCTTCATAATCATCTTCAAGTCTTCTTTTGGCACCCCTCTGCACCTGTCTTGCTTTTTTCACTAATGTCTTGATTATATTATCAGCATGCCTTAGTCTGTGCTGATCTAAAAAGAACATAGCACGTACCGTACGGGAACCAACACACATACCCAACTTTTGAAGGACCTGGCATTTAGTTATATTTCCAAGATTGAAGGTTGCCACAGCATCATACACACCAAAATGTAGTGTATTAATTCCGACAAACACTGTTTTTGGGAGACGATGCCATATCACACTATTCAAGCACTCGTTGGGGTTCTGCGTTTTTCCGTGAAGACATTTCATCAGAAGACTTCTGTCAGCCAGATCTCTGAAAATGGGCTTTATTTCTGCCATGATGGCTGATGGTAGACTGTGGTGGTGAATGTATTTCTCTCCTGTTGTTAGTCCCCTATTGTATTTACACCAGCTGTTTTCACCTTTGGGGCACAAACCATGTTGTGGATGCTCATCCGTGGATGCGGTGTGGAAATATAAAGCCCATATAGCTCTCCTCATTTCTTCAAGATTGCCTGTATTTTGCCTGATTGCAAGGCCATAGCAGTTCTGAATGTGGTCTATTATGGAATCAGTCAATCTTCCTCTGCCATCCAAGGTTTTCCCATCATCTAGTTTTTTCCCTTTCATAACTGATTTTAACCTTCTCAGCCTGGCACCCATTCTCTTCTGCACATGTCCTATACATTCAAGTTTGCTTATATTTACACTGTTCCCATATGGTTTGCTTTCCAAAACTTCTTTGAATGCTTTAGAGTCACCATCTCCCAGATATTTGACATAGCGAACATTATACCACTGTGAAGAGCGATGAAAAATTTTCTTCACCCCAGCAACCTCCATGCCACCACTACTACCATAATAATTAGCAATACAGTCATCACTGTGTTCATTTTTCAGCCTGCCTGTGCACCTACAGTATTTAGACATTATTGCAACATCAATAACCTTGCCAGTATCAACACTAGTTGCTGTTACAACACCATTGTTGGAGGTGTGGCCCCTTTTCTGCCACGTGCCATCAAACGCCACTGTGAGGTCACGACTGCCGTCATTTTCTTCCACTGCTTCTTCCACAGCAACCTGCATTGACTTCTGTGCTACATCTTCAACTGCAGATCCTAGTACATAATTGTAAGCTTCAAACTTTGAAGGTGCACTTGGAAGATTTAGAACACCACATAGCATATCACCAGCTGCTTTGCCCTTACCAATTGCTCGCAATCCATAAACTAACCTAATATTTACACTATAAAGTTCAGTTTTCTTGTATCCATTATTTACAGTTACTGAAACCGAACTTGGAAACTTACAGCTGTATTTACAAACACTGCATATTAAATTAAACTGGGCAGCCAGGCCAACATGGGATTCTACTTTCAGAGAAACGTTTCCATGACATTTTTTGCAGCACAAACTGTTTTCAAGAGCTTCACACAATATATTCGTATCAATGAGTTCAAAAACTTCATTCCCTCTATCAAGTAAATTATATTTCTCTTCCAAATCTCTTAGTTTTTTATGAGAAGCACTGTTTTCATTTGGTGTAAGTTCGTTCGGCAAATCAGTAATAAGTGGATTCACATTTTCCAACAGTGATGATGATGAACTGCTTTGCTTTGCTAATGAATCATTATTTCTTTTCTTTTGCCAGTTCACACGCTTTTTAAATACTTTTGCTTTAGCTCTAGGCATTTTCACTGCGAAAAATGAAGCACTAAATACGAAATAACTCAACAACAACTACTTTCTTATATCACACTGTTTACAAAACAGTCCCGCCACAAAGTCAAAGAGTAACTTGAGGAAACCAGAGAGAAACATTTTCGGGCAACTAGTGTATAAATAGTCGCTGGAAACCGGGATATTTGAATTCATGTCACTTTAAAGGTACTGCCAAAAAGTTCATGGTCAGCCACGAGAGACGTGTATAACTAAAGCGCAATACCCGATCTCACAAATATACAAAAATAAAATAGTTATAATTGTAGTAGAGCTATGTATGATACGTCATTTTAAAGAGGAAACATGGCAGAATATAATACGCCAATAAAAAAAAATTCGATTTTTTAACCCAAAATCCGATTCCGTATCCCCTTAAAGCAACCAACCAACAGTGGCTCAACTATGAAAAGGAAGGCTCAATAGTGACTACTATGTCCTGTCTTCAGTAAACCAGGACAAAATTTGTTTGCTGAAATCTACATAGAAGGAAAGATTTGAGAAAAATGAAAGATTCTCTAACCTCTTACAGCACACTCTAACTTCTAAATACAAAACAGACAGAGAAATGAGAAAGAGATAGGCATACAGAAACAAATTAATTCCACAACTGATATCAAGTGTGAATTTATTTGTAAGACGATTATACAGTTAGTTTCTGTAAGTGCGAGCACAATTTACAAAACTTACAATTTAATTTTTTCAGGATTTTGACTTCTTTCCACATTATGGAGTTCCCTCTCTGTGGTATCCATGTGATATGTATTGCAGTGTAACAGTAACATAATTAAATATCCACACTGCACACCATAGTAATCATCTGCTGTCTAGGCATCTAATTATTTGAATATACACACATCAAAAAAAGTTTTGCATCACCCCACTTCCGAGAACTCCTGATGATAGACATTGACTGTGGATATTGTATCACAGACACAGTCTCTTTGACTGTTCAGAGATGTCACTAAACCTGCCCAAAGATGCAACCAACCATGCATGAGCAGTGCCTATTAGACGGAGAGGGTCTGACAGTCGATCAGTTCCAGTCATTCCACCAGGAAGGGGGTACATTGCTCATGTTGTCTGTAGTTCAACCATGCCTAGACAGTCAATACCACGGTTTGATTATGTCCACATTGTTACTTTGTGCCAGGAAGGGCTGTCAGCACAGGAAGTGTCCAGTTGTGTTAGAGTGAACCAAAGCAATGTTGTTCGGGCATGGAGGAGATACAGAGCAACAGGAACTGTCAATGACATGCCTCACTGAGGCTGCCCAAGGGCTACTACTGCAGTGGATTGTGACTACCTACGGATTATGGCTCGGAGGAACCCGGACAGCAACGGCACCATGTTGAATAATGCTTGTCGTGCAGCCACAGGGCGTCATGTTATGGATTAAACTGTGTGCAATAGGCTGCATGATGCGCAACTTCAGTCCCAGCATCCATGGCGAGGTCCATCTTTGCAACTATGACACCATGCAACGCAGTACAGATGGGTCCAACAACTTGCCGAATGGACCGCTCAGCATTGACATCGTGTTCTCTTCACTGATGAGTGTCGCATATGCCTTAAACCAGACAATCGTCAGAGGTGTGTTTGGAGGCAACCCAGTCAGGCTGAACGCCTTAGACACACTGTCCAGAGAGTGCAGGAAGGTGGAGGTTCCCTGCTGTTTTGGGGTGGCATTATGTGGGCCTAACATACGCCGATAGTGGTCATGGAAGGTGTCGTAACTGCTGTAAAATACGTGAATGCCATCCTCTGACCAATAGTGGAACCATATTGGCAGCATATTGGCGAAACATTCGTCTTCATGGACGACAATTTGCGCCCCCATTGCACTCATTTTGTGAATGACTTCCTTGAGGATAACGACATCGCTCGACTAGAGTGGCCACCATGTTCTCCAATCATGAACCCTATCGAAAATGCCTGAGATAGATTGAAAAGGGTTGTTTATGGATGACATGACCCACCAACCACTCTGAGGGATCTATGACAAATCGCCATTGAGGAGTGGGACAATCTTGAACAACAGTGCCTTGATGAACTTGTGGATAGTATGCCGTGATGAATACAAGCATGCATCAAAGCAAGAGGACGTGCTACTGGGTATTAGAGGTACCGGTCTGTACAGCAATCTGGACCACCACCTCTGAAGGTCTTGCTGTATGGTGGTACAACATGCAATGTGTGGTTTTCATGAGCAATAAAAAGTGTGGGAATGCTGTTTATGTTGATCACTATTCCAATTTTCTGTACTGGTTCCGGAACTCTCGGAACTAAGTTGATGCAAAACTTTTTTTGATGTGTGTATAATGATTATATCTAGTTTGCCTTATTGAAATGTTGGATAAAATTGACTACCTAGGTCTTCTGATAATTTACTAATCAAAAATACTCAAAATGCAACTTCACAGCAAAGACCAATGAGAGAAAGGTCCACTAGCTGACATAACAGGTCCAAAAGCTGTATAGGCATACAGATAAGAATTATGAGTAAAATGTTAAAGAGACAAGACCCTTTCACACATGTACCACAGGTGAAAGTACAGAAAAACAAAATTTGTAAGCTTCTGTAAGGAGCTGATGGCTGCCTCTCTCAGAATCCTTGGCCAAATATGTTAACACAATACACTATCAACAGTGGAGATATTCTATGTTTGACATGCAACAGTCAAATTTCCTCATGCACAGCATCACTTGTAAATAATTGTACACTTTTACCCCCTTTACAGAACATAAATGTGTGTTATAAGGATTCTGAATGTATTGGGCTACACTTACCGTCCTCATCTGTGGTTGCCACCACTTCCTTACTCCGAGGACCTGCCCTACTCTGTTATATGCTTGCACTAAAATACTGTACTCAGTAAACTTCTGAAGATTGGTTAGTGTATTCTGCAGCTCTATACCTGGGATCACTTCAAACGTCTTGTAATGAAATGGTTCACTTGAATTTGCTAGTCTGTATCCAATGTAATATCCCATAATTTCCCCATGCTGAAGATGCTTGTCTGGAGGCTAGAAGAAATTTGTTTCACATTAATAATTGCCTATGTAAGACTAGTATGCAAATTTCTTCCTATCTTGTAAACACACACACACACACACACACACACACACACACACACACACACACACACACACACACGCACACACATACAAATCAACTTACAACAATTAAAGTTTTATACATATCTATCTGTTGCTACCATATAATTTTGCTACATGCAATTGATCATCTTCTGAGGATGTCAGCTATTAGAACAATCACTCACAAAATCCATCTGCAAAATTCCTGGAGTAGTTGGTGTTAGAGCTGCACCTTCTTTAGAATGAAGTCAGCTGACAGGTACCCCGGCTTAAAGGAAATCCTTCCAACAAAGGAATCATCTTCAGAGGCCACATATCCAAGTAGAGAAGGAATCAGCATATTTCATCAAAATATAAGAGGTATTACAGATTAAGTTAGTGAAATGCTTATAAATGTCGACTCTTGACATTATGGGTATATCGGAGCACCACTTAAATTATTTGGCAATTCAGAGGCTTCCTTTACCAGGGTACACATTTACTGGCTATTTTGCAAGGAGTTCTTTGGGGAGTGGGGAAGTGGACACTTATTTAAAAAACAGTATTCCATTTGAGTCTGTAGACATATCTCGGCACTGCACTGAACAGGTATTTGAATGTTGCACAGGGCAGTTGAATTTACTGAAACTAAATTTCTAATTGTTGTTGTTTATAGGTCCCATAACTCTGACTTCAGAAAATTTCTGCTCAAGCTAGAGAGGGTTCTTGATTCACTGGTACTCATTGTACAAAAACCTACACAGAATATTGTCTGTGGTATAACCCTAAAACCTCCTGGAGACAACTGTTTCGGCAACTAGGAATTCTAACAATAGGTTACTTCCTTATGAAGTTTTGTCATTAACATCTGTTCAGAACTTGAAAACAGTAGCATTCATAGATGTAACACCACAAACAACAAAAGCTTTTACTAACCTGAGTATAGGACAGAAAGAGGTGAATTATTCTGCCATAAAAGTATGCAACCATTTTGTCTGTGAACTAAAGGTGCTGATGGACAATATGAGCAAACACAACAAAAAACTGAAACATTCTTACCTGATAACTATTTTCCATTCATGGGTTTATCTAAATATGGTTTAAGGTCATTAACATAAACTTTCACAGAAAGCGGACTTTCATGGACAGGATTTCAGTAATTGCTGATATTTGTTTTATGAGCATCAGGCATAATTTCCTGCCTAATATATTACCTTGGAATGCTTGAGATGTCATCAGAGGTTCTAACAACTCAAAATCCAGTTACAGATCCAAACAAGCTCAGCAAGCCAAACTGTTTATATGTATCCACACAATGATCTGCTCAAGCATCATCAGACCATTGCCTATTTCAATCCTCCACCTTTTCTTTTCAAATTGGTTTTGCGCTTTTGAATTTCTATGGCCTTTCTGTACATTCTAGCATAGTAGCCATTGGTTATTACTAAATCCACAGTCCCAGGGAAATGAATGTGGTAATTGCCTGGTCTTATTGCATGATCTGCTACTGCAGATTTATACCTCTCACCTAGGCAACATCTGCTCATGTTCCTTAAGACGGGTATCAATGCTTCTTTTTGTAGTTCCTATGCACACTTGGTTTCAAGTGCAAAGTATTTTATGTACTCCTGCTATGGCAAGTGGCTGGTACAGGTCTATTGCAGTGTTCAAATATTCACAAATATTCCTTTCTGGTTTTAGCATGGTATCAATGTTTCCTGAGTATTTTGCTAATTCAATGTGTAACTGTTTTTACAAATGGAAGGAGAACATTACCCTTATTTGGGCCTTTTTCAATGCAAGCTCTAGACCTTTTAGGATGTAGTGCCCTATCTATGAGAAAGAACCAACTAAACAGAATATCTTCCTCACATTTGTCAAAACTTTCACAGATTTCATTAACAAAGTACTCAGAAGACACGGTAAAGTATTGATACAATGTTTGAACCAAGAATAACGATGCGCAAATACTTGAGCACTGCAGTACTTACAACCTCTGCTTGCCATAGCAGGAGTGTATAAAATCCTTTGTACTTGGTCCAAGCATACATACCACAAAAACAAGCATTAGCACCAGACTTAAGGAACACAAGAGCAACTGTTACCTGGGCAAGATGGATAAACCAGCAGTAGCAGATCATGCACTAGGACTGAGAAACCACTAAACTCATTCCTCTAACGTACCCAATAATTACTATGCTAGGATGTACAGAGAGGCCATAGCAATTCAAAAGCCGAAATTTTTACAAAGGTACAGACGGTGTTTAGAAAGGATAGATTGCATGCAACCGGTGGTGGAGTGTTCATCGCTGTTAGTAGTAGTTTATCCTGTAGTGAAGTAGAAGTGGATAGTTCCTGTGAATTATTATGGGTGGAGGTTACACTAAACAACCGAACTAGGTTAATAATTGGCTCCTTTTACCGACCTCCCGACTCAGCAGCATTAGTGGCAGAACAACTGAGAGAAAATTTGGAATACATTTCACATAAATTTTCTCAGCATGTTATAGTCTTAGGTGGAGATTTCAATTTACCAGATATAGACTGGGACACTCAGATGTTTAGGACGGGTGGTAGGGACAGAGCATCGAGTGACATTATACTGAGTGCACTATCCGAAAATTACCTCGAGCAATTAAACAGAGAACCGACTCGTGGAGATAACATATTGGACCTACTGATAACAAACAGACCCGAACTTTTCGAATCTGTATGTACAGAACAGGGAATCAGTGATCATAAGGCCGTTGCAGCATCCCTGAATATGGAAGTTAATAGGAATATAAAAAAAGGGAGGAAGGTTTATCTGTTTAGCAAGAGTAATAGAAGGCAGATTTCAGACTACCTAACAGATCAAAACGAAAATTTCTGTTCCGACACTGACAATGTTGAGTGTTTATGGAAAAAGTTCAAGGCAATCGTAAAATGCGTTTTAGACAGGTACGTGCCGAGTAAAACTGTGAGGGACGGGAATAACCCACCGTGGTACAACAACAAAGTTAGGAAACTACTGCGAAAGCAAAGAGAGCTCCACTCCAAGTTTAAACGCAGCCAAAACCTCTCAGACAAACAGAAGCTAAACGATGGCAAAGTTAGCGTAAGGAGGGCTATGCGTGAAGCGTTCATTGAATTCGAAAGTAAAATTCTATGTACCGACTTGACAGAAAATCCTAGGAAGTTCTGGTCTTACGTTAAATCAGTAAGTGGCTTGAAACAGCATATCCAGACACTACGGGATGATGATGGCATTGAAACAGAGGATGACACGCGTAAAGCTGAAATACTAAACACCTTTTTCCAAAGCTGTTTCACAGAGGAAGACTGCACTGCAGTTCCTTCTCTAAATCCTCGCACAAACGAAAAAATGGCTGACATCGAAATAAGTGTCCAAGGAATAGAAAAGCAACTGGAATCACTCAATAGAGGAAAGTCCACTGGACCTGACGGGATACCAATTCGATTCTACACAGAGTACGCGAAAGAACTTGCCCCCCTTCTAACAGCCGTGTACCGCAAGTCTCTAGAGGAACGGAGGGTTCCAAATGATTGGAAAAGAGCACAGATAGTCCCAGTCTTCAAGAAGGGTCGTCGAGCAGATGCGCAAAACTATAGACCTATATCTCTTACGTCGATCTCTTGTAGAATTTTAGAACATGTTTTTTGCTCGCGTATCATGTCATTTCTGGAAACCCAGAATCTACTATGTAGGAATCAACATGGATTCCGGAAACAGCGATCGTGTGAGACCAAACTCGCCTTATTTGTTCATGAGACCCAGAAAATATTAGATACAGGCTCCCAGGTAGATGCTATTTTTCTTGACTTCCGGAAGGCGTTCGATACAGTTCCGCACTGTCGCCTGATAAACAAAGTAAGAGCCTACGGAATATCAGAACAGCTGTGTGGCTGGATTGAAGAGTTTTTAGCAAACAGAACACAGCATGTTGTTATCAATGGAGAGACGTCTACAGACGTTAAAGTAACCTCTGGCGTGCCACAGGGGAGTGTTATGGGACCATTGCTTTTCACAATATATAAAAATGACTTAGTAGATAGTGTCGGAAGTTCCATGCGGCTTTTCGCGGATGATGCTGTAGTATACAGAGAAGTTGCTGCATTAGAAAATTGTAGCGAAATACAGGAAGATCTGCAGCGGATAGGCACTTGGTGCAGGGAGTGGCAACTGACCCTTAACATAGACAAATGTAATGTATTGCGAATACATAGAAAGAAGGATCCCTTATTGTATGATTATATGATAGCGGAACAAACACTGGTAGCAGTTACTTCTATAAAATATCTGGGAGTATGCGTACGGAACGATTTGAAGTGGAATGATCATATAGAACTAATTGTTGGTAAGGCGGGTACCAGGTTGAGATTCATTGGGAGAGTGCTTAGAAAATGTAGTCCATCAACAAAGGAGGTGGCTTACAAAACACTCGTTCGACCTATACTTGAGTATTGCTCATCAGTGTGGGATCCGTACCAGGTCGGGTTGACGGAGGAGATAGAGAAGATCCAAAGAAGAGCGGCGCGTTTCGTCACTGGGTTATTTGGTAACCGTGATAGCGTTACGGAGATGTTTAATAAACTCAAGTGGCAGACTCTGCAAGAGAGGCGCTCTGCATCGCGGTGTAGCTTGCTCGCCAGGTTTCGAGAGGGTGCGTTTCTGGATGAGGTATCGAATATATTGCTTCCCCCTACTTATACTTCCCGAGGAGATCACGAATGTAAAATTAGAGAGATTAGAGCGCGCACGGAGGCTTTCAGACAGTCGTTCTTCCCGCGAACCATACGCGACTGGAACAGGAAAGGGAGGTAATGACAGTGGCACGTAAAGTGCCCTCCGCCACACACCGTTGGGTGGCTTGCGGAGTATCGATGTAGGTGTAGATGTAGAACTAATTTTCACAGAAAAGAAGGACAGCAATTAGTCAGAAAGCTGAGATCTTATTGCTAAATTAAATAGAGCCAACCTTTGCCACTACAAGCTCCATAGGAGACGTCAGTGCGAATACACTATCTTGGGCATCGGTCTGATGACATCACAACCATATCATTGTGTGGATACACTGTCTGTTCGAATCTGTGATGGTAGTGTGTGTGTGTGTGTGTGTGTGTGTGTGTGTGTGTGTGTGTGTGTGTGTGTGTGTGTGTATGTGTCTGTGTGTCCATGTGCCTGCATGTGCATGCGCTCGTGTGTACATGTTTATACATGCCTACAGACATTCTCTTTTAGAACCATGAAATTTGTAGGGTGGGTGTATATTTACTGCTCAAAGCCTCTGTTATTAGTGAATGGTCATCTTGGTCATGTCACCATTCGGAATTAAACCAAATGCATTTTATAGTAAAAATCATAATGATGCTGAATCATAAAATTTCCTGTTGCTTCACACACCTGTAATTGCTCATCACAAAATCAAGCTCTTCATACACAGGTGGCTGGGAGCCGCTGTCTTTCTTCCACTGTATTCTTGGGACATGGTAGCCCTCAGCAGCACATGACAATGCTACTGTTCTTCCAACTGTGGTTTCTGTGTCAGCAGGCTCTGCTCTCCATGAAGGGGGAAATACACAAAAGACAGTTTGTTTCCTATCACAGACATTTCCTATTACAGACATCTGCAAGTAATTACAATATCGTTCTAAATGTCAGAAAAGCACATGTAAAGAATTCAGTATGCAACAATGCAAATAAACTCAACTGAAAAGAGGTCACTATAAAGTGTGTTGTGATTAAAATGAAACTGGCCTAAAATTATTTAGCGACAATGTAATCTAAGCAGAAGAGTTCACTACAGACTGCCAACAGTGGCTGTTTCTGTTACCTTCTGTAACGAAGAATACTCCATTTCATTAACTAGGGCAACTTATTTTATGTCAGACTTACAGACATTCACTGGGGCTTTTTACTTTGCAAAACGTTATTTTTCCTTGGGTGCTGAAACTGTTGTGTGTTCGAAAACCAAAGAAAGAATAATGCTGAAATCATGATCAAGTTGCTTAAATAATATAGCTGCATTCTACAATCAGATTTCACAAACAGCACAATAAGTGAAATCAACACAAAAAACATTTACCCACACTAAACTAATTTCAGAATTCAGGCTCATTTTTTCTCAAGGAAAGACCTACATCTTCACCTAGCTACATACTACACAAGGCAACCTAAGGCAGAGGGCACCTTGTATCACTACTAATCATTTCCTTTCCTGTTCCAATCACAAATGCAGTATTGTGTATCACAGTGATGTTTACTACTGAAATTTTGGGAGCACACTTTCTGAGAAGCGGGGACAAGGTATTTCTTCCTCCCACACATATCTTGCAAAATGATCACAATGACTAAACTCAAGAAATCAGAGCTAATAGAAATGCTTACCAACAATCTTTCTTCCCACAGACCATTCACGAGTGGAACAGGGAAGGGGGAATCAATTAGTGGTACCAGGAGACCCTCCACCAAACACTGTTCGGTAGCTTGCGAAGTATGTTGTAGAGGTAGATGTAGAAAAACTACTGTCCACGTACCTCCATATGAGCCATAATTTCTGTTATCTTGTCTTCATGGTCCTTATGCAAAATGTATGTTGACGGCAGTAGAAATGCTCTGCAGACAACCACAAATGCTGATTATGTAAATTGTCTCAATAGTGTTTTGTCAGGACAATGTCGTCTTCCCTCCGTGAATTACCATTTTAGTTCACAAAGCATCTCTGTAATACTTGCTTACTGACTGAACCTACCAGTAACAAATATAGGGGGACACCTCAGAATTGCTTCAATGTCATCCTTTAACTTGCTAGGGATCCCAAACACTTTAACAATACTAAAGAATGGATCATACCAGTGTTCTATACACAGTCTCCTTTATAGATGAACTACATTTACCTAGAATTCTCCCAATAAACTGAAGTCTACCATTCAACTTCTCTAGTACCAAGTGTATGTGCTCATTTTATTTTATATCGCTTTCCCATTATTTGTCTACATACTTAATTGGCATGACAGTGTCAAGTAGCATATCTCTAGTTCTGTATTTGAACGATACAGGATTGTTTTCCCTATTCACAAGCTTTAACTTATAAATTTCTGTATTTAGAGCAAGTTGCCATTCATCACGCTAAAGTGATATTCTGTGTAAGTCATCCACATCCTCCTACAGTCACATTCCCTCACACTACAGCATCATATAAAAACAGCCCCAGATTACTGCTCACTCTCTACATCAGTTCATTTATGTACACAGAGAACAAGAGTGGTTGCATCACACTTCAATGGGGCCCTCCCTATTATACACTTGTCTCTGAACTCTGATGAATACTTGCCATCCATGAAGCCGGGCCAGCTGGCTGAGCAGTTCTAGGTGCTACAGTCTGCAACCGGGCGACCACTACGGTCGCAGGTTCGAATCCTGCCTTCGGTATGGATGTGTGTGATGTCCTTAGGTTAGTTAGGTTTAAGTAGTTCTAAGTTCTAGTGGACTGATGACCTCAGAAGTTAAGTCCCATAGTGCTCAGAGCCATTTGAACCATCCAAGAAAATGCAATGGGTTCAAATACTTAAAAAGTTTTCAAACCACTTACACATCTGGAAACCTATTCAACATGCTCAAGAGAAGTGCATTAACAGTCTGTAATGGGACACTGTGTTGAATGCTTTCTAGAAATATCAGAGAATGGAATCTGCCTGATGCCCTTCATCCAAGTTTTGCAGGATATTGTGCATGGAAAGGCAAGCAGGGTTTCGCACAAGTGAAGCTTCATAAATCCGTCCTGACATAAGGACAGCAGCGTTTCTGTCTCAATGAAATTTATTGTATGCTCAAGAATTCCGCAGCAAACTGTTGTTACAGATATTGGACTGTAATTTTGCAGGTTCATTATTATATGCAGCAATCACCTGTGTTTTTTCCAGTCGCATAGGACTTTGCGGTGGGTGACGCATTCATGATCAATGCAAGCTAAGTAGGGGGCCATTGCAAAATCAGTAAAACCAAATTAAGATTACATATGGATCTCATGACTTACATGTTTAAACTCTTTTGCTGCTTTTCAATGCCACGGATACCTAGTTCTACATCATCACTATGAGAGTCTGTTCAATGTTGAAATTATTTATGTCTGTATGATCTTCCTGTGTGAATTATTTTTTGAAATGTGAAATCTGAAACATCCTTCCTTTTGCTGTCTTCTATTGCCACACCAGACTAGTCTATGAATAACTGAACAGAAGCTTTCAACTAATTTACTGATTTTACCCAAGACCAGACTTTTCTCATGTTCTTGGCAAGATCCTTCACTACGGTATGATGGTGAAAGTTTGCACATCACTCTTAGATAGGTGAATTTCTACTAACCTTTCCCTGTCAATATTTCTACATACTTTTTTAACCATGAGTGCAACAATATCTGATTCCATAGCAATTTCCAAATTTTGTTATGGTCAGTCTTTTCAGTCCTTAATCCATTTACTGGCACATGCATCTTCCCAAGCAAGAATTACAATCAGTTTAAACTTTGTCCATAATTCTCTACATCCATCATATTGACAATAAATGATGTCAATTCTTCATCTAAGTACAAGGCTAACAACTTCTCATTTGTTCTTTTCAGCATAAAAACTCTCCTAGCCTTCTTATGGATTTAGCTCGGGTAACAACCGCCACTCCAATAACTAATCTCTGTCTCTATACTGACACTGCCAGTAATACCAGACCTGTCAGTAACTACAATATCAAAAATATTTCCACTGTGCGTGTGTTGTTGTACTAGCTGCTCAAGAAAGTTTATGTAATGACGGCTTGTCCATACCATCTGCAATGAAACCATAAATGTCTCCATCTACACTCAAGCAGGTTAAAATTAACTCCAACTAATACTGCATGATCAGGATATTTCTGCACAATTGAGTGTAGACTTTCTTTGAATGATTAACTTGATCTCACCTACATAGTTGCTTATGTCCAGATAACTGTGTAGTCAGACTCAATTTTGGCCTCCATACACATAATATTTTTGTGGACTGCAATGAATAGCTCCCTCCTTCCCCATGGTTTCTAACCTGTCTTTTCAATCTACACTACTGGCCATTAAAACTGCTACACCAAGAAAAAAATGCAGATGATAAACGGGTATTCATATGACAAATATATTATACTAGAACTGACATGTGATTACATTTTCACGCAATTTGGGTGCATAGATCCTGAGAAATCAGTACCCAGAACAACCACCTCTGGCCATAATAACGGCCTTGATACGCCTGGGCATTGAGTCAAACAGAGCTTGGATGACGTGTACAGGCACAGCTGCCCATGCAGCTTCAACACAATACCACAGTTCATCAAGAGTAGTGACTGGAGTATTGTGATGAGCCAGTTGCTTGGCCACTATTGACCAGACATTTTCAATTGGTGAGAGATCTGGAGAATGTGCTGGCCAGGGCAGCAGTCGAACATTTTCTGTATCCAGAAAGGCCCGTTCAGGATCTGCTACATGCAGCAGTGCATTATCCTGCTGAAACGTAGGGTTTTGCAGGGATCAAATGAAGGGTAGAGCCACGGGTCGTAATGCATCTGAAATGTAACATCCACTGTTCAAAGTGCCGTCAATGTGAACAAGAGGTGACCGAGAGGTGTAACCAATAGCACCCCATACCATCACACCGGGTGATACACCACTATGGCGATGACGAATACATCAAGATGTCGCCAAACACAGATGCAACCATCATGATGCTGTAAACAGAACCTGGATTCATCTGAAAAAATGACGTTTTGCCGTTTGTGTACCCAGGTGCGTCATTGAGAACACCATCGCAGGTGCTCCTGTCTATGATGTAGCGTCAAGGGTAACCATACCATTGTCTCCAAGCTGATAGACCATGCTGCTACAAACATCATTGAACTGTTCGTGCAGATGGTTGTTGTCTTGCAAACGTCCCCATCTGTTGACTCAGGGATCAAGACGTGGCTGCACGATCCGTTACAGCCATACGGATAAGATGTCTGTCATCTCGACTGCTAGTGATACGAGGCCGTTGGGATCCAGCACGGCGTTCTGTATTACCCTCCTGAGCCCACCGATTCCATATTCTGCTCACAGTCATTGGATCTCAACCAACGCGAACAGCAATGTTGCGATACAATAAACCGCAATCATGATAGGCTACAATCCGACCTTTATCAAAGTCAGAAATGTGATGGTATGCATTTCTCCTCCCTACATGAGGTATCACAACAACGTTTCACCAGGCAACACCGGTCAACTGCTGTTTGTGCATGAGAAATCGTTGGAAACGTTCCTCATGTTAGCACATTGTAGGTGTCGCCACCGGTGCCAACCTTGTGTGAATTCTCTGAAAAGCTAATCATTTGAATATTACAGCATCTTCTTCCTGTCAGTTACATTTTGCATTTGTAGCATGTCATCTTCTTGGCGTAGCAATTTTAATGGCCAGTAGTGTATATTCCATGCGTCACTTCATACTTTGGAGCGTTATACTTTGGGTTTCATCCACTTCTTAGTTCAAAGTATCATTTGAGCACATCAGCTTTTCTGGAGGGCAGTACATTCTGAAATACTGTTACAAATGTTTCAACTATTTACTGTTAAACTGTTGACATTCAACGTACCTTTACTTTATATGTGATCTGATTTCATTCTCTGTGTACTGACTCGTGAACTTTCCATCAGAGGACCTCAAACTATCACCTAGCTCAAAAAATTGCCATGTGCATTCCACAAGTGTTCCCACTACCTGAGTAGCTGCATCTTCTGTGTAAAGCACCCCGGACATACCACTCCATAATGCAAGTCCAGAAATCTGCAGTCAAGGCTGCCACAGAACTGATGGAGCTTCACTCCGTTCCAAACCAACAGGCCCTGATCAACTCACTGCAAACTGTGACCTATGCTTACACCCCATGAACGAAGTAGTCTTCGCCACTTTTGCTAGCCATCTGTACAATCTGAGGATAGCCTCAGAACCTAAGTGACAGGCATTTTTGACACTGACATGAGTCACAACTTGCAGATTACTGTATGCTTGACAGCCTACTCTAAAATTAAATCAATGCAGATAAAGCCAAGAACAAAAACAAATATGGTCAAGAATAAAAACAGAGACCTACTTTTCGAATTAGAGGATGTATGCGAAAGATGGAAAGATTATACTGAGGAACTATATGCAGGAGAAGATACTGCTAATGAGGGGGAAATTCTGGAAGAAGAGAGCAGTGTAGATATTGACATGATAGGTCCACCTATATCTATAGAGGAATTCAACAGTGCCTTGAATGATCTAAGTAATGGCAAAGTGACAGGCACAGATAACACCCCAGCAGAAATAGTGAATGTAATTGGAGAATCAAGAAAAGAGTACTTATATAAACTTATTGAAGAGTACTGT
This sequence comes from Schistocerca serialis cubense, assembly GCF_023864345.2. NCBI lineage: Eukaryota > Metazoa > Arthropoda > Insecta > Orthoptera > Acrididae > Schistocerca > Schistocerca serialis. The sequence continues at coordinate 24,497,344 of NW_026047583.1, read as the reverse complement.
GAAGATGGAAAAGAACCACCTACAAATTTGCTTAACAGCAAAACAGCAATAATGTCCTGGACTGTGAGAACTACAGAACCATCTCCTTACTAATCCACACTTGCAGAATAATGTTAAACATAAAAAAATTGAATAAAAAAGAAAACTGAGGCAAACCTAGGAGAAGACCAATTTGGTTTCAGATCCGGAAAAGGAACTAGAGAGGCAATACTAGCTCTGAGGATAGTATTGGAAAGACGAATTGGAGTTAATAGGAAAACCTACCTGGCCTTTATAGATTTACAAAAAGCATTTAACATGGTTAATTGGAAATTGTTATTCCAAATGATGAAGGAAATAAGTCTTGATTGGAGGTACAGAAGATTAATGTGGAACCCGTATAAAAGGCATAAAGCAGAGATAGAAGTGAATGGTGTGAAGAAGAAAGCAAAAATAAGGAGGGGAGTACGGCAAGGACGGCCATTAGCACCATATCTGTTCAACACATTTATTGAAGAAACCATTGAAAAATTGAAAAGAATAACCAAAGGAATTAAAACTAATGGGGAACGAATACGCTGTATCCGTTTTGCAGATGATATAGTAGTACTTGCTGACTAAATAAAAGAAATGGAGTTAGTGTTGCTAAAATTTGCCAAAATCCTAAGAGAATTTAATATAAAAATAAATAAGAAATCAAAAACTATGGCAGTAGGGAAGACAAAAGAAAATGGTGAAGTTAATATTAAACTAGAATATTATGTTCTAGAGTAGGTTGAGAACTTCTGTTATTTGGGGAGCACAATCACTGACAACAATAAATATACACAGATATAAACAGAAGAATAGCCTTGGCAAAGCAAGCTTTCCAAAATAAAAGGAATTTACTAACAGACAATCATATAAGCCTAGAAAGTTGGGAAAAGTTTGCGAAAACTTTTGTCTGGAGTGTCTTAACATACGGATGTGAAGTGTGGACCCTGGGAAAGGTAGAGAAAAAAAAGAGACTGGAAGCAATGGAAATCTGGATTTGGAGAAGAATGATGAAAACGAGCTGGGTAGATAGAAAAAGTAATGAACAGGTCTTAAGAGAAGTGAATGAGAACAGAACACTGCTAAATTATGTAGGAAGAAGAAAATCAAAGATGATATGGCACATAACGAGACACAACCAGTTCCTAAAGAATGTATTTCAAGGAATAGTCTTAGGGAAAAACTAAGAGGCAGGCCAAGAGCAACATCAAAGAAGATATGGGGATAAAATCGTATGAAGAATTGAAGAGGATGACAATGGAGAAAGGGACATGGCTGAATCGACAAGGCCTACCCTTTAGTTTATGATGATGATGATGATGACAGCTGTTGGTATAGCTTCCTCCACACCTCAGATGAGGTGACCCAGCAGGTTTACCAAGTACACAATAGACTTCTTTCCAGCCATGGAGACTGTTTCCTTAAGGTGGTCCATAATACACCTCACAGTGAAGCTCCCAATAACTAGCAAATGCCTCCCTCCGTGTGCCACTTTGGACCCTGCTGAAAGAGCAGCCACTTGTCCACTCACAGTCTGAGGTGCCCCTAGCTGATTTTTTAAGTGCACACTGGACTGTAAGGTGGAGCTGTCAATAACTAGCTAATACATCCCCCATGTGCCTGCTTGGACTCTGCTGAAGGAACAGCTTCTTGTCCACTCACAGGGTGAATGGGGTGAGGTCAGATGACCAATCCCCACATCAACTCTCCACATTGAGTGTTGGAGACACGTTACAATCTGGCAGCTGCCATGCACACTGTACATTGCAAGGCACTGAGCAGCTGGGCCTATGGGTGAAACGTTCAACACCTGAGCTGTCCCATGTGATACCCTAGTTGCTCTGCTACCATTACACCTAAGGCAGCAGCCTGAAGATGTCTGACCACAGCCAACAGCACCTTCAGCTCTTCACAAATTGCAGTTATCACTTTCTGTGTCTGCACACAGAATTTACTCACTCTATCCATCCTACTGCTAAGATGAGGAAGTGGTGGTAAAAGACAGAGAAGGGTCCAGATCCGAATAATCAATTCAAATGGAATGAGTTTAAGATCTTTAGCAAATACATACACACACACACACACACACACACACACACACACACACACACACACACACACACACACACAGTTTATGACCTACCAGTGTGAGCACAGAATTTTGACAAATTCAACAGCATTCAAGTGCATCTGAACTAGTTTTCTAATGAAACACGTATAGTTGGGTACCCAGTGTTCTCTGGATATGAACTTATTCAATTCTTCTATTAGTCCATCTCCTCCTTGCCCCACTCTCTCACCATCTCCTCCTTCCCTCTCACTGTCAATCTCCCTCTCTTCTCTTTCTCTGTCCATGTCCATTTCACCCTCCTCCCCCCCCCCCCCCCCCTCCTCAGTCCATTTACTCTTCCCCCTTCTCCTGCCCATTTCTTCTTCCACCTGTCTTGTCCAACGCCTCCTCTTTCATTTCTCTGTTCACATGCTCCTCCCAACTCTGTCTTATCTTCTGCACCCCCTCTATCAATATCCCCCTCCCTTCTTGAGTCTATCTCCTTCTCATTCCGTCTCTGTCCATCTCCTTACACCCCACTCTCTGTCCATATATATCCTCCTATCCCCTTTCTGACCATTTCTATCTCCTCCTCTCTCTGCCCACCATCCCACCATCCCCCATTTTCTGACTGTCCACCTCCTCCTCCCCAGTTTTCTCCTCACATCATAACCCCACCCCACTGAAGGTAGCTCATTCTTTCCCCATTATATTTCTTTCCAAAAAGTACATAATATGTGTGCCAAATTTAGTTGAAATCAATCCAGGAGTTTGGAAACAGCTTATTACCTATAACTTTGCTCACTTACATAAATGTCACATATATTTAACACATTTCACACATATTTGTACACACATTTCGCCTTTATCTCCAGCGAATTTCACAATTCAGTTTCGTTTTCATGGAGCTCAATGTTTATGACATCGTAGCTCCTGAAATATGTAATGTACAATAATATAAATTTGCAGGTACATCCAGTGGTTTATACTAATACTGTCAGCAAAACCTGTTGCAAATAGAGTTAGTAATAAAGAAGTAATAAATTAAAACATCATGCACATTTCGGCAGTTTCTCATGCATCTCAGTGTTTATGATATCATATCTCCTGAAATGTCAGTCATACAATGATACATTGTGGATACCATCTGTGGAATGTGTTGTGAATAGAGTTAGTAGTAAAGCCATACTACATTAAATGATCATCCCTGATGTGACAGCCTTGCTGCTGAAACTGCGAAAATGAGCAAGTGAGAAAACGTTTTTGCTTAAATCATTTCAGCAGGAAACAAATATAAAATTTTGAAACTATGTCTAAATTTGTTTGTAAGTCGCTGAGGGCTTTCATTCTCAAATACCAGATGAAGACAGTCTGGCTATTTGAGTCATGAGTTACACTTCTTTTTCAGCTCCACTCTTTTGTGAGATAGATGGTTCTTACCACCACTGTGGATCGTGTAAGACAGTAAGTGATATGTGTACCAATTTTGGTTGAAATTAGTTCAGTGGATTAGGAGATGTGGAACTTACAAACATTTTCATAATAGCATAGATATATCAATCATTTAATAATGGAAGTAACATTGTACACATCATGGTTTTAAGGTACACATGCATTATTATCCTATTAAAGAGTACCCACCAATATCCTAGAAAAAATTAATAAAAAAGAAGACAGACTTACCACCTATTATCTATCTCAACATGTGTTGCAAATCATACACTAATTTTTTACAATGCTATATATTTCCAACTCTTTTTATCTCTTTTGCCACATGAAGAAATCGCTGGTTCTAAAAACTAAAATTTCTCACCCTTCATTCAATATTCACATCTACATGATACAGGAACAAGTGTTACATTTGCACAGCATCACTACAATATACTCCAAATGGTCAGAAATACTTTCTACTGACATAAATAAGTTCCACCATATGGCAACAAGCTAAGCTGACAGGAAATGTTCAAAGTTACAGCTACCAACTCAAAGCACACATTACAATAGCACATAAGAGTTTGCTATGCAATCTCAAACAGCCCTGTTGCCTGTTGTACAGTGTGCCTGGCAGCTGGAATACTATCAAGCGTCCTTCATCACAGTCTGTCAAGGATTTTGACCAGACTGCTTAATAAATTTATTTATTTATTATGCTGCTTCCACTACTGTGATCATCAGATGTCTTCAACTACTATTAAAGGCAAATGAAGATCAACAGCTGTTCATTACATAACAACAAGCTACAAAAGATGAAACATTGAAAATGTAATCTATTTGCTTTATACAAAGACGTAATTTCTAGCCAACGAGGTGGTGCTAGTATAAGGGACATTGTCTTCTGATTTTATTTTATCTACCCTTCATATATGTAAAAAGATGTATACTCTTTAAATCACATTCATTCAAAGTCAGATTATTAAACATGATTTAAATGGATGTATTTGCTTAGTCATAAAATTAGCTTTTCAGATGGCTGCAATTAGTCCATGTCCAATTTTATGAGAATGCAACTATACTCATTTAAATCATGTCTTATCGTAATTAGACATTAAATGTTTTCATTTACAGACTGTCGGTCTTCTTTTTAAAGAACAAAGTTAAGAAAAAATAAAACAAAATATAATTTGATGGCAATGCCACCTACATGAATGCAACCTGTCAGCTACAGCTTACATCTTTCCATAATTTTTTGAGTCAAATTGTAGGTTGATGCCCTGATTAGGCATGGTTTCTTAATACTGATAATAAAACTTGTTTTGCATCACGTAAGCTTTTTGGTGAGTGTAGTTTTAATAATATTTTTATCTTTTTTACTTTTCTTGTTTTGTAGCTTGATGTATCAAGAATACCTGTAGCTCTTTATGTTCCTTTAATCTTAATTGGAAATATCCAATGATGGCAATAGCTAAAACAGCGTAATAAAGAAATTTATTAGGCATTCTATATGGTTACATTCACAAAGTGCTCGCAGTCACCATGCACTAATATAGGAAATTTATTTCTTTTATTAATAAGTATAGTGCATGCAACTATAACATAAAGGTTTCATGTAAAATTGGAGGAAAAATGGACACACTGCAGCTAGTGCAGTGAGTTTTTCGAGGAAGCACTCTCAATGCTGAAGCAGCAGCGTGAGCAGCTTTTCTCGCATGGGTCATTTAAGACCCTGGACTGCTTGAAGCATTCATTTCTGATAATGAGCCAACTGGCAGGATTCTTTACAATGCATTAAAGACAACCTACCCTACCCACCACTTTAGGGATGAAGGCCAACAGTTCACAAAACTTCAAAACAGATGTGACACTAACGTCAGAGCCGCGAAAGATGGTGTGTAGATCTCCGGCCAAAACGAGGGCTGCCCTGATGTCAGTATACAAAACACATTTTGCCAAGATTTGCTGAACCAAAAGTGGTACACCAAGAACTTCACACAGTGGTGGATCCTTCAGCAGAACGAGCAAAAGAGCTATGTCCCATGCACAGTCTGGAGAACAGCACCTCCTTCCATTAGTGTGGCTAGCATGAGGTCCACCACACCTATGCGATCAATGTGAGTGACTACAATTTGTTGATTGTCACCTCCAAACATTCAGTCTAAGGAGATGGTATGTCAACATACACCATCCCTACATGCTTCTTTATCTGATTTCTCATGTCAGATTTGTCATTCCCCTCTATCCTGATATGTCCATGTACTCCACAAAAGACCATCTTCTTGACTCAGTGTTGGAGTCACTGTAAGGGTTGTGGATCCATACCTATATCTACATCTATACTCTGCAAAATACCATGTAGTGCATGTCAGAGAGTATGTCCCATTGTACCAATTGTTAGGGTTTCTTCCCATTCCATTCATGTATGGAGCACGGGAAGAATGACTGAATACCTCTGTGTATGCTATAATTATTCAAATCTTGGCCTCACGATCCCCATGATCTTCAAGAGCCAGCCAGTTCAGTTTCTTCAGCAACTCTCTGGCACTCTCCTATGTGTCAAACAAATCTGTGGCCATCACGTTGCCCTTCTCTTATATGTTTAATATCTCCTGTTAGTCCAATTTGGTATGGTTCCCACACACTTGACCTACATTCCAGAAAGGATTGCATAAGTGATTTGCAATCAATCTCCTTTGTAGACTGTTTGCACCAGTGAACCAAAGTCTATGTCCTGCTTTACCCACAACTGTGTGTATGTGATCATTCCATTTCATATAACTAGAAAATGTTACACCTAGGTGTTTGTTTCAGTTGACTAATTCCAACAGTGATTCACCGATATTACGGTCATAGGATACTATGTTTTTTTCATCCTGAGAAGTGTTACATTTCTGAACATTTAAAGCAAGTTGCCAATCTTTGTACCACTTTGAAACCTTATCAAGATCTGACTGAATATTTATAGTACTTTATTATACATAACTGTATCTACTGCAAAAAGTCTGGGGTTACTATTACTATCGTCTGCAAGGTCATTAATACACAACATGAAAAGCAAGGGTTCCCTGGGGCTCACACAAATTTATTTCTACATCTGATGATGATTCTCCACCCAAGGTAACATGCTTAATTCTCCCTACAAAAAAGTCATCAGACCAGTCACAAATTTCACTTGACACCACATACCATTGTACTTTCGACAATAAGTGTATGTGTGGTGCTGACTCAAATACTTTTCAAAAATCAAGAGATACTTACTGCATTTACTTGACTGCTTTCATCCAAAACTTTCAGAACGTCATGCGAGAAAATTGTGAGTTGGGTTTCAGATGATCAGTATTTTCAGAATCCATGCCATTTGACATAAATGAGGTCATTCAGTTCAAGATAGCTTATTCTCTTTGAGCTCAGAACATGTTCTAAGATTCTACAACAAATCTATATCAGGGATATTTTTGGATGGTACTTCCATGTATCATCTCTACTACCCTTCTTGTTGCCAGGTGTGACCTGTGATTTCTTCCAACTGCTCCACACAGCTTTTAGTATGAGGGATCTATGATTGATTATAGTTATAAGAGGAGCTAATTCATCTGCAAATTCAGTATGGAATCGGATTCCATCAGGCTCTGGAGCTTTGTGCAGGTTAAATGCTTTCAGCTGTTTCTCATCACCACTGACACTAATACTTACTTCATTTATCTTTCCAGTGGTATGAGGTTTAAATTGAAGCAATTCTCGCGGGTTTCCTTTCGTAAAGGCACATTTGAAAATTGAGTTCTGCATTTCAGCTTTTGCTTTATTACCCTCAATTTGAATTCCCATCTCATGTGCTAGGGACTGGACACTAACTTAGGTACCACTAATAGTCTTTACATGTAGCCACAATATGTTTGGATTCTTTGAAAGATCATTTGACAATATGCTGCTATGCTTCACACAATCCTCTCATGACAGCCAAATAGGTTTCATTCAGCATATCTCTATCTATAGCCCTATGTTCTAACCAGCGCACAGCCAACTATTTTTTTAAACTTGAGCCATTGTTCCTCTATATGCTCCTTCCCAGCACTGGAAGTTTGAATTATCGAGATATGACACTACTGCTTCCTTTTATCTATTTTACTGAACATATATATCTTTCTACTTGTTGTAGTTGGCCTTTGAACTTTGGTAATCACTGCTGCCACAACAGCGTCTTGGTCAATGATACCAGTTTCAATGTGGACACACTCTAAGATGTCAGGCATATTTGTTGTCTTTAGCTCCAATACATTTTCATTATGAGTGGGGTTCTGAACTATCACAGGGTGTCTTATCTCCCTGGTATCATATGCTATGATTGGATCAAAATCAATGTTGTCTTTCAAGATGTACTAATTTTTTTCCGCAGTGTATATTTTGCCATACTAGTGAATCTCTTATATAATAGTATCCACTAATCTGCATGTTTTGAGCCATAATTTGTGGCTGTGGCGTGTTTCTGAGTGAAAAATTTGCCTGTTTTACCTCCTACAGGAACAGCATGATTATGAAAGTTTTACATTTAAACAAAGCAACACAACAAAGAACATAAAACATCATAGACAGAATTAAAAAACTGTTGTTGTTGTTGTTGTGGTCTTCAATCTTGAGACTGGTTTGATGCAGCTCTCCATGCTACTCTATCCTGTGCAAGCTTCTTCATCTCCCAGTACCTACTGTCACCTGCATCCTTCTGAATCTGTTTAGTGTATTCATCTCTTGGTCTCCCTCTATGATTTTTAACCTCCACGCTGCCCTCCAATACTAAATTGGTGATCCCTCAATGTCTCAGAACATGTCCTACCAACTGATCCCTTCTTCTAGTCAAGTTGTGCCACAAGCTCCTCTTCTCCCCAATTCTATTTGATACCTCCTCACTAGTTATGTGATCAAACCATCTAATCTTCAGCATTCTTCTGTAGCACCACATTTCGAAAGCTTCTATTCTCTTCTTGTCTAAGCTATTTATCATCCACATTTCACTTCCATACATCGTTACACTCCATACAAATACTTTGAGAAACAACTTCCTGACACTTAAATCAATACTCGAAGTCAACAAATTTCTCTTCTTAAGAAACGCTTTCCTTGCCATTGCCAGTCTACATTTTATATCCTCTCTACTTTGACCATCATCAGTTATTTTGCTCCCCAAATAACAAAACTCCTTTACTACTTTAAGTGTCTCATTTCCTAATCTAATTCCCTCAGCATCACACGATTTAATTTGACTACATTCCATTATCATGTTGATGTTCATCTTATACCCTCATTTCAAGACACTGTCCATTCCGTTCAACTGCTCTTCCAAGTCCTTTGCTGTATCTGACAGAATTACAATGTCATCAGCGAACCTCAAAGTTTTTATTTCTTCTCCATGGATTTTAATACCTACTCTGAACTTTTCTTTTGTTTCCTTTATTGCTTGCTCAATATACAGATTGAATAACATTGGGGATAGGCTAAAACCCTGTCTCACTCCCTTCCCAACCACTGCTTCCCTTTCATACCCCTCGACTCTTACAACGGCCATCTTGTTTCTGTACAAATTGTAAATAGCCTTACGCTCCCTGTATTTTACCCCTGCCACCTTCAGAATTTGAAAGAGAGTATTCCAATCAACATGGTCAAAAGCTTTCTCTAAGTCTACAAATGCTAGAAATGTAGGTTTTCCTTTTCTTAATCTTTCTTCTAAGATAAGTTGTAGGGTCAGTATTGCCTCACGTGTTCCAACATTTCTACAGAATCCAAACTGATCTTCCCCGAGGTTGGTTTCTATCAGTTTTTCCATTCGTCTGTAAAGAATTCGCGTTAGTATTTTGCAGCTGTGACGTATTAAACTGATAGTTCGGTAATTTTCACATCTGTCAACACCTGCTTTCTTTGGGATTGGAATTATTATATTCTTCTTGAAGTTTGAGGGTATTTCGCCTGTCTCATACATCTCGCTCACCAGATGGTAGAGTTTTGTCAGGACTGGCTCTCTCAAGGTTGTCAGTAGTTCTAATGGAATGTTGTCTACTCCGGGGGCCTTGTTTCGACTCAGGTCTTTCAGTGCTCTGTCAAACTCTTCACGCAGTATCGTATCTCCCATTTCATCTTTATCTACATCCTCTTCCATTTCCATAATATTGTCCTCAAGTACATCACCCTTGTATAGGCTCTCTATATACTCCTTCCAACTATCTGCTTTCCCTTCTTTGCTTAGAACTGGGTTTCCATCAAAGCTCTTGATATTCATGCAAGTGGTTCTCCTTTCTCCAAAGGTCTCTTTAATTTTCCTGTAGGCAGTATCTATCGAACCCCTAGTGAGATGAGCCTCTACATTCTTACATTTGTCCTCTAGCCATCCCTGGTTAGCCATTTTGCACTTCCTGTTGATATCATTTTTGAGACGTTTGTATTCATTTTTGCCTGCTTCATTTACTGCATTTTTATATTTTCTCCTATCATCAATTAAATTAAATATTTCTTCTATTACCCAAGGGTTTCTACTAGCCCTCGTCTTTTTACCTATTTGATCCCATGCTGCCTTCACTATTTCATCCCTCAAAGCTACCCATTCTTCTTCTACTGTATTTCTTTCCCCCATTCCTGTCAATTGTTCCCTTATGCTCTCCCTGAAACTCTGTACAATCTCTGGTTCTTTCAGTTTACCCAGGTCCTATCTCCTAAAATTCCCACCTTTTTGCAGTTTCTTCAGTTTTAATCTACAGTTCATAACCAATAGATTGTGGTCAGAGTCCACATCTGCCCCTGGAAATGTCTTACAATTTAAAACCTGGTTCCTAAATCTCTGTCTTACCTTTTAGTATCTCCAGGGTTCTTCCATGTATACAACCTTCTTTTATGATTCTTAAACCAAGTATTAGCTATGATTAAGTTATGCTCTGTGCAAAATTCTACCAGGTGGCTTCCTCTTTCATTTCTTAGCCCCAATCCATATTCTTCTACTATGTTTTCTTCTCTCCCTTTTCCTACTGATGAATTCCAGTCACCCATGACTATTAAATTTTCAACTCCCTTCACTACCTGAATAATTTCTTTTATCTCATCATCAATTTCTTCATCATCTACAGAGCTACAAGGCGAAAAAAAAAAAATGTCACCGAAGAGACTCAATCCCATGTTAAAACAAAAATGTGAATTCTTCACATTACCACTGCTACAAACTGCTCTGTGGGCATGTACCGGAATTTTCAGGACTGCTGAAAATACTATCATATGAATATGCACTGTGAAGTGAATGCAAGTGATGTGTCAGCAAAAAAAGTGATGTAGCAAGTTTCCAGGAAGTGGACTAAGATTGTTAATGCATTTAATTAATACAGGGTGTATCCATGGATGAGGGAAAAAATTCCCGGATTTCCCGGTTGAAAATACACCTTCTCCCAGATGAAAATACATTTTTTCCATGTTAAGTAACAGTATACCTATCCTCGGAACTGTAAAACTTATCAATCCTTTCAATGGTTGTGATTTTATATACCAGCGTAGAATTTCCTGGCACTTTAGAAAATGAAACTCAGGGGATAAAACACATTTTGGATGATGTCTGATGTGCAGCCACATGTACACTGAATATTTTCATATTTTCAAATTCCAAGAAACACCGTATGTTACTTTCTGAAGGATTGAAATCAAGATTGCGATATGCTTTTGTAAGCCAGTCGTAGCTCATCTCAAGCGATCTCGCCAACCAATGACAGTGGATATTCAGAGCATAGGACACGTGATGCAGTCAGCCAATAGCAACAACACTGTTAAGTAGCGTGAACACACAAATAGGAAAACCTAATGGTTTAAATTACTATACATAGTGTTGCTACAAGAAAAGAAAAGCTTTCACCTATAATGTTGGTCTCTACAATTAATGAGCTGCAAGAGAAGCTAAGCTTTCACACATAATATTGATTTTTTTGCACGTGTTACACTTTAAGCTACATCACACAAATTTGCCAGTAAAATTTTTAAAAACAACATAAATGTCTGGCCTTCTGGGCTCAAAAATATTCTAAATGGTTGTCCTCAAAGATCTGATTTTTGAATGAGAGTCAAACGCTCTGTGATTTAAGAAATTCACTGGACAGTCACACACAGAATCCATCTTGTGTAAAAGGAAATTTATTTTACTTGAAAATAAAGCTTTTCAAACAACCATTCGGAATATTTGCCCATGACATGGTGGAAATAGATTAGTTTCAACAGTTGCACCAGAGGACAGGCGTCGCTGCACTTGTGCAGCTACGATGACACAAGAAGCCCGTACGTTCGTACATGTAAAACATTAAAAATTTTTACATTATGTCATAAAAGAAACATGACATTAGAGGATACTCCAAGAGCATGGGAATTTTGTGAACCATACTAAAATGCATAATTCAGTTTAAAGTGCACATTCATTTGTCCAGATTCAGATGTAAATTTTCTTGGAGTGCCAGTACCGCATTATCTCTTGTTTGGTCCTTTATTGTGGCATAATACCATACATGCTAGAAGATGAAGATGTGAACTTGAAATGCAGCGAACAGTTGAAACTAGCCAATGGTGTGGAATTAAACATTTCGTTTAAAATAAATTGGCCTCAGCAGAAAAGATTAATGAAAGTCAAATTTCTTTAACAAACCAACAAAAATAACTTCATTGTTCTGCAAGGCGATTAACACTTGACTGTAAGAAAAGCGGAAACAAAATAAAATCTGAAACTAATAATATATTTTAGCCTTCTGTAATTATGTGAATGTGTTTTAATTCACTTGATAGCTCGCAGCCACAGAAATCCTTTTTGTTTTCATCTGACATTAGAGAAATAAACATAGAGGAAACAATAAAATCACTTAACGTAAACACGGGTAACGTGGTGAGTACCACCTCCCCACTACAACTCAAGACTGCTCTGTGCATCAGGTCTGTATCTACGATATTTCCAAACCAGGACAATATCAGATAGTGGTGCTGCCCCTCCCCCGAGTGTTTGGGGTAGGACGCCAAAAATTTAAAAAATATCTTCATTTTGTAGTGCACATCCTTCTGAAGAGTCTGATACGTAAAACACATATGTTCGAGGGAACAAAATCAAACGTCTCTGTATTACGCTCTGTGGAATTCAAATGTGTAATATTTTGTAATGGGTGCAATCAAACTATATTCCGGCCAGCGGAAATTAAAATGTCATGTGGTGCCTCTCCTGCTCCCAGTCAGTCGGTCTGACATCCTGCCTCTCTTTAAAAAATCTCGCTATTAATGCTGGATGGGATTATTTGTATCCGGCAGAACAAGAACTCTTCAGAAAATTTGCAGTCTTTACTGCCTATTAGCTACTAAATTGCTGTTTTGTCTGGCATAAAATTAAATATATGATACATAAAACGAGTAAAGACAAGAGACAAGCAAGACAGTACACATTTCTTCAGTCCTCAAGTTGTAGCTTTTTTTTTTCCTCCCTAATCTTGCCACAGCTTTATATGGCGTACTTTCCTTTCTGGGAAAGAATGTATTACCTCATCAAAGTTCATCAACATTTTGCTATATCAAAAAATGAAATGTCTGTCTTTGTCTAATGCTAGAAAAGCTGTTAATACAAATAGCACCCAAGACTGGTGCGGTTTCTTGATCTGATTACGTGTATTTTGTCACTGTCTGCTAGATAAAACGAAATAGACCTGCCTAATATTGCAGCAATTGTTACATACACCAAATAAACGAGACTGATTTGGCTCAAATGGTTATTTTTATAACACGACGGAATATAATTCACGAAGTACCAATATCAGATGCCTATTAGGCCTACTAAAAGCAAAACGTTTTATGTTAGGAAATAGTTTCACATTTCATTCATACTCTCTAGCTTCTGAAGCATGAGATCGAAAAGTAGTATTACGAAATTTTTATATAAATTTGGAATCGTCGTATTCTTCCGTAATTTGTGTGAGTCCCCGTTTCTTCTCCTTCCTCGTTCTAAGAATCTTGTCATCAACTAATTCTGTAACTATTGCTGACAGTGTCCACATTTATTCTCTGGTTAACTTCACTAACCCAGCCACAATCGCCAGTTTAGTTATCCCGCATTTATTTTCCAGTTAGTGTTGTAGTTTATGCAGGTTAAGGCAGCTAAATGGCAGGTAACACAATTTAAGGGACAAAATAAGCTTATGCTTTATTTGCACAACACATATTAATACATTTGACTACCAAATTGTATTACATTCCCCCATCAACAAACACAGAACATGTATATTCCATAGAGTCTAATGCACTTTGCACATCATATCTTGCGCGCCACTATGCACGCCGGAAAATGTTTGTTCACATATCCGCAACAGTTAGGCATTATTACATGTACGTACAACACATTTCCCGCACTACTCCCAGAATAGAACTTTAGCAACTTCTAGCCGGGGGTTGTATAACTGCCCCTTAGTAGTGTAGGGGTCTGGCCAAAAATTTTCTGTCAAAATTTCATTTTCTTGGATACACGGAAAAGACAATATGTAATCTTTGTTACCTGTTATTCCTGTTAGTCGTTTATTTCCACTCTGGTAGTCTGAATCTATGGAATTTGCTAGGAATTATAACAGCGCTGATCATTTGCGAACCCAGCCAACCACATAAACAGCGATTGCCATTCACCCTTTCGGCTTTATTCGCTCAGCTCGTATGGACACGTCCCCTTTTGTCTGCAGGAAAGTTTATTCCTAGATGTGAGGGGGATTCCCCTGGCAGAGACATCATGTACACTATGCACACATTCAAAAATCAACTTACCATTCATTCAGAAATCAACTTAGAATTTGATCAAAAATGTTCAAAAACCAACAGGGATGCGTTCAAAATCATATGAGCAATCGACAGACCGACATGTGCTGGATGCTTGGTGCTTTGTGAAACAAGATATTTTTCCTGAATAATATGAATTTGGTGCCACCGCCCCTCTGAAACTGCCACCTGCGGCAGATACCCTGGTTTGCCCCAGCCCCCTAGTTCCGGGCCTGTTGCGCATATGTGAATCTGGCAGCTTAGGCGCACCAGTAAAATTTTTCCGGGTAGCATCTGGCTGCTTGCTGCTATTGTTTATACACCTAACTGCCACACTTCTGTAGCCAGAAGCGGGAGAAGGTACTACTCATACCTGACTCATCTGCACATGCTCATAAGCTGGCTCACAACTGTTGCAACGAATTTAATGTGAACTGTTGTGATGTCACGCTCATCGGAGGCAATTTGTTGTTATGAAATGTTGCATAGTCTTCCTAAAGCCTTTGACACACTTTGCTGTTGGCAGTTGCTTGTATGAGCACTGTGTTTTGTTCTTGTGTATAGTGCATTTCCTTTGCAACTTAATTTTTCTTTTCTTTTTTTTTCTCTCGTTTGTGTTTTGTTGCTGCAGTATTATTCTGCAGTAGCAAGATACAGTAATATTCTTTGTTAGAGTATTGGTTCTTACCAGTCAAAGTTACAAAAATTTAACTAAGAACTAAAAAAATGAAAAATTCACAGAATTCTAAAAAATTCCCGGTTTTCTCCCAGATGAAAAAATTCCCGGTTTTCTCCTGGATGAAAAAAGTCCCAGGTTTTTCCCGGATCTCCCAGTTGTCCCAGGTCGTATACACCCTGTAATATGTATGAGGAAAGGCCAGCATTGAGGGTTGTACAGCTAAAGACTAAGGGAACTGAGATAAGAAGCAAATTTTGTTGGCTAAAATGACTACAGCTTTTAACACAACCACAGAAGAAGAAACTCACCAGAATATCCTAAATGTAAGGAAATCAGCATGGTATGTAGTTTTATAACATAGCTCAACTAACATAGAGGAATAAGTGGAGTTATGTTTGAAAGTAACTGTTTTGCAACTCAGAAAATTGCCATTTGTTGTTGTGGTCTTCAGCCCAAAGACTTGTTTGATGCAGCTCTCCATGCTGCTCTATCCTGTGCAAGCCTCTTCACCTCTGAATAACTACTGCAACCTACATCCTTCTGAATCTTCTTACTGTACCCCTCTTTTAGTCTCCTACTATGATTTTTAACATTCCCCCTCCCCCCCCCCCCCCTACTTCCCACCAGTATTAATTGGCAATCCCTTGAAATCTCAGAACATGTCCTATCAACTGATCCCTCCTTTTAGTCAGGTTGTGTCACAAATTCCTTGTCTCTCCAATTCTACTCTGTTACTCTGTTCCTCCTCATTACTTATGGGATCTACACATTCAATATCTTTAGCACCACTTTTCAAGAACTTGTATTCTTGTCTAAACCATTTATCATCCATGTATCACTTCCATACATAGTTACACTCCACACAAATATCTTCAGAAAAGACTTCCTAACACTTAAATCCAGGAAAATGAAGATAGCTACTTAAAAAAAAAAGGACACGTCAAGTTGCAGAAAGGCACAATTAAAAGACACTTACATAGACCTTTTGGCCACAGCCTTCATCAGTAAAAAAGTGACATACACCATTCACAAAATCAAGAAGCATACACGACCACCAACTCCGGCATCTCGTGCTGGAATTCCACAACTCAATGTGTCTTCTTTACAAAAGTAGCAATCTGTCTTTTCCCACATAGTCGATATTCCTACCTGGAGATTCCACTGTTTAGAACATAAATGTATATCTGATGTCAATTTCTCTTCTTCAGAATCACTTTTCAGGCCATTGCCAGTCTACATTTCACAGTCTCTACTTTGGCCATCATCACTTATTTTACTGCAAAAACAGCAAAAATTATCTACTACTTGAAGTGGCTCATTTCCTAATCTAATTCCCCCAACATCATCTGAGTTAATTTGACTACATTTCACTACTGTTGTTTTGTTTTTGTTGAAGTTCATCTTATCTTCCTTTCAAGACACTTTACAATCTGTTAAACTGTTCTTCCAAGTCCTTTGCTGGCTCTGACCAAGTTACAATTTCATTGACAGACCTCAAAGTTATTATTTCTTCTCCCTGGACTTTAATTCCTACCCCAAATTTTTCTTTGGTTTCCTTTACTGCTTCCTCAATGTACAGATTGTTGGGAATAGGCTTCAACACTGTCTCATTCCTCTCTCAGCCACTGCTTCCACTTAATGCCCTTCAACTCTTGTAATTGCCATCAGATTTCTGTACAAGTTGTAAACAGCCTTTCACTCCCTGTATTTTATCCCTGTTACCTTCAGAAATTCAAAGGGAGCATTCCAATGATCACTACCAAAAGCTATCTCTGTGTCTACCGATGCTATGAATGTAGTTTTGCCCCTGCTTCATCTTTCTTTTAAGGTACATTGTAGAGTCGGTATTGCCTCATCTGTTGGTACATTTCTCAGAATCCAAACTGACCTTCCCCGACTTCAGCTCCTACTAGTTTTTCCATTCTTCTGTAAGGAACTTGTGTTAGTATTTTACAACCATGGTTTATTAAACTGATATTCCTCTAATATTCACGTCTATCAGCACCTGCTTTCATTGGAATTGGAGTTATTACATTCTTCTTGAAATATGAGTGTATTTCACATATTTCATGCACCTCGCACACTAGATTATTAGTTTTGTCATGGCTGGCTCTCCCAAGACTGTCAGTATTTCTGATGGAATGTCATCTTCTCCAGGGGTCTTGTTTTGACTTAGGTCTTTCAGAGCTCAGTCAAATTCTTCTTGCAGTGTCATATCTCCCATCTCATCTTTATCTACATCCTCTTCCCTTTCTATAATACTACCTTACAGTTCATATCGCTTGTATAGACCCTTCCACCTTCACTCTTCTTTGCTTAATTCTGGATTTCCATCTGAGCTATTCATAGACATACGTCTGCTTCTCTTTTCTCTAACAGTGTCTTTAATTTTCCTGCAGGTGGTATTTGCCTTACATTTGTCCTCTAGCCTGTCCTGCTCAGTCATTTTACACATTCTGTCAGTCTCATTTTTCAGACTTTGTATTCGCTTTCGCCTGCTTCAATTACAGCATTTTTCCAGAATGAGATTCTCACTCTGCAGTCTCATTTTTCAGACTTTGTATTCCCTTTCGCCTGCTTCAATTACAGCATTTTTCCAGAATGAGATTCTCACTCTGCAGCAGAGTGTGCACTGATATGAAACTTCCTGGCAGATTAAAACCGGGTGCTGGACCGAGACTTGAACTCAGGACCTTTGCCTTTCGCGAGCAAGTGAGCTACCCAAGCACGACTCATGCCTCGTCTTCACAGCTTTATAGCATTTTTAATTTTTTTCCCTTTCATCAACTAAATTCAATATCTCCTGTAAGACTTCTACTAGGCCTTGTCTTTTTACCTATTTGATCCTCTGCTGCCTTCACAATTTCATCTAGCAAAGCTACCCATTCATCTTCTGCCATATACCTTTTCCCAGTTATAGCCAATTGTTGTCCAATGCTCCATCTGAAACTCTCAACAACCTCTGGTTCTTTCAACTTACCTCCTTACATGAAATTTATACATCATTGTAATGAACACAAACAACTATCAGCTGTATACAGGAATGATGACAATGAAAATTTGTGCCGGACCAGGACTCTAATGTAGGTTTTCTGCTTTACATAAGCTGTCACCTCAACCACTTCGGCTATCCACGCGGAGCTCACAGCCATACCCAAACTACCACATGTAATTGTTCTTGCGTTAAGCTTGTACTTGTAGATACTTTATGCAATTCCCATACAACAGAGTACACTTCAACTGAAAGTATTGGAGGATGAATAAGATATTGCAGAATACGATTCAGAAGAATGATGCAATGTCCCTTCAGACATACATGCATGCATGTAATGCAAGGATGTACTGGAATTAGATAATGAGTGTGCAAGTATAGGATGTGACACCAGAACAATGACATAAGGAAGTTTGGGTCTGGCCATGAGTCATGTACAGATAGCTAAAGCAGTTAATGTGACCACTTGCATGAAGTGGGAAATCCGGGATCAAGTTTCAACCCAGCAGAAATTTTCATTGTTGTTAGTCCCTTATACAGCTGATGGTTGTTCGTATTCATAACTGGGAATACATTTCATATATCTCATAATGGCTGTAAACACTGCAGTACCTGTGTTCTTTTTAACTATGAAAAATGCATTATCATACCCATCTCCTTAATTTCCAAAGTTTTTTCAATTTCTTCCCTCCTAATCAGCAGTTCATATTCAATAAATTGTGGTTACAGTCCTCATCTGCCCCTGGACATGTCTTACAATTTAAGATCTGGTTCCAAAATTTCTGTCTTACCATTATATAACCAATCTGAAACCTTCTGGTGTCTCCATGCCTGTTCCATGTATACAACCATCGTTCATGATTCTTAAACCAAACTTCACTAATTCCTGCTATATCTAACTGCAACCTATCCATTTCCCTCTTTAAATTTTCTAACCTACCTGTCTGATTATTAAGGGATCTAACATACCACACTCCTATCCATAGAATGCCAGTTTTGTTACTCCTGACGAAGAATCCTCCTGAGTAGTGTCTGCTCAAAGATCTGAAAGGGAGATATTTTACCCAACAGGATGCATCATCATGTAATCACATAGTAGATCTGCATGCCATCACAAAACATTACACCTGTAGTTTCCCCTTGTTTTCAGCCATTCACAGTATCAGCACAGTAAGGCTGTTTTCGTTGGTGTTACAAGACCAGATCAGTCAGTCATTCAGACTGTTATCCCTGCAACTACTGATAAGACTGCTGCTCCTCTTCAAAAACAACACATTTGTTTGTCATACCAACAGACACAACTCCATTGTGGTTGCACTTGCGGCACCGACACTAACTGTATCACTGAGGCATGCAATCTACCCCAACAGCAATGAGATCCATGGTTCTGGGGATTGCCATTTAGCTTTACATAATACGCTGTAGCTACAATTTTATATGATGTAGTTATTTATTGATTATATTATTATATTTTGTGTTGAATAGGTGACTTTCAGAAATTTATGAATGGTTCCTTAAGTAAATACAAGTAAAATCATTCAAAAAAAAAAAAAAATAATGTCTGGAAATGCTTCATTTATCAGGTATCAGCCCTATTTGCATTTTGAACGAGTATGTGTATCACGATAAAATAAAGTGTGGTGTTATTTCATCGTAATTGTGACTTGATCAAATATTGAAGAGAATAAAAGTACCTGATGATAGAAATATCATCACAAGCAGTTTGTGTGTGTGGATTTACACATAGTAGTATCTAGCTTGGCAACACTGGGGCCGAATAATAATGAATATTATTTACATCTCCATCACTATCATTCTCTTAAAATTTCAGTAATGTTCTGAATCTTCAATCACAAGTACTACAAAGAGATACTTGCATGCTCCAAAATCATTCAGTTACCTAATAAGCTCTGTTATCCAACACAAACAGTGTCACATATGTTTTTTTAAGAATGTAGTGCAGTTGCAGCCCTATGCTCTTCCATTGTAACCTCTTCCATCTCTCCAGAACTGTGACAGAAAAATCTCACAGAGAGTGATCTCTCAGCTTCCACAAACACTCTCGCCCTGCTGTATCTGCTCTTGCAAGACTCTCAGACACACACAAGAAGTACTGGCAAGTAACTATCAGACAGTAACTATCAGCAGAAATTTGCTCCTACTGTAAATAATCCTGCAAGCACTATCGGGGAGTGCCAAAGTAACTGAGAGTAGAAAATTCATATGTATTCCAGCCCTAGCCACAAAACTGGTTGTTTGACAAATGAGTGTAAAAAAAAAAAAAAAAAAAAAAAAAAAAAAAAAAAAAAAAAAAAAAAAAAAAAAAAAAAGATGAATGAGAGAGACCCTCATTCAACAATTCTGAATTGACCACAATTGCAAAAATTACAGCAGCAGATAACAGCAATCACAGAGGGCAATGTTCATCTTGAAGTTACTGCTGATCATAAGAATAAGCAGATAACTATTAATGACGCTGTGTATGTTCCAGGACTTCAATAAAAGCTGCTGTGAGTTAGTCCAATGACAAGAAGTGGATTGTGCTTATTGTCTGATGGTGTATTGTGTGGTATATACAACGAAAATGATGTCAAATATTGTGAAGATTTCTAAGACATACCATTTCATAGACACAAATTCGCCAAAGACAATTGTGAAGGTCCTCGATGTGCAGTTCATTGAAAATTCAAAATGCAAATGCTAGAAAAATGTCAATAACAGTAATTCAAACTGACAATAATGGAATGGGCCCAGGTACATAAGTAGAAGCTATGATGTGTGCTCAGTCAGCATCATTACCTAACATCCTCAAAAAAGCAGAAACACCATATGCTGATGTTAATAGAAATGCAGTTTATCTCAAATTAGCACAAAGCTGCAGTGAGTGGACGCTGTCTGAGAATGTCAATGGGAAAACTGATCAATCAAATGCAGATCTAGTGCTGTCTGAAATTAAAAAATAATCATGGGCAAGAAAATCAAACCTCATTTATTTTATTGATGATTTTGCTTGTTTTGCTAGTGACCTTGAGCCACATTCATACAAAAAAACAATGTACTGCAATAACTAAGGAAAATGGAAGAAAGTGTTAATCATGTATATGAGTCATTACTGAAAAATGAGATCTGCACTTTGATGAATTTACCACGAGGTTTATAGACAATACTAAACATGTACTCAAGATCAAACAAATGTCAAATGATGAAACTGAACATTATGAAGGCTCATTTTGTCGCAAAGGGTTATTCTCAAATACCAAGAATGAACACTGATGAAACATTTTTGTCTGTTGTTAATCATTCTTCACGATGTGCCCTGATAAGTTTTAGCAGCTGAATTTTGTCTTGACACTGAACCCATGGATCTTCAGACAATATTTCTGTAGGGTGATCTCATTGAAGAAGTATAAATTCATGATCCTGAACACTAGGTGAAAAGGGGAAGGAGATGATGGTTTACAAACTAAAGAAAGTGGGCTTCACGCATTTGGAATCAGAAGTTAAAGACATAATACTACACAAATTGAACCTAAATAAGTCAGAATATGATCGGTGCATTTACTGTGTTATATACTCATTCTGGCTGTTTGCAAACAATTTGATCATCTTCTTGAACAGAAATAATAAGTACAAGAAAGAATTAATTAATGAGAGATTTTGGTGAGCTCAGTTGGTGTCTTGGGAAGAAAGTAAAACGAACCAGCAAACTGAGGACAATTAGCATCAATCAAAGCAAATATGCAGTGGACTATTCAAGAAATATTGTATGTTATGGAAGATTGCAGTCTGGTTGCACATCCAATGAAACCTGGTTTGAAACTACATAAATGTGAAGAAAAATTGACAGATGAGGAAGAACTTATGTTACATCCCATTTCATATCAGGAAGCCACAGGTTCATTCTTATATTTGGCTCAAGATGTAACACCACACATTGCATATGCTATGGGGTTGGAACAAGATTTAACTTCAGTATTTTCAAAAAACTCACTGAGAAGCAGTCAAACAACTAATGAGATACACCCAAGGCAGTTGGTGTATGACTATTGTTGTCATGGTCAGCTCTCCATGCTACTCTATCCTGTGTAATCCCCTTCATCTCTGAATAACAACAGCAACCAACATCTTTTTGAACCTGTTAACTGTATTCATCTCATGGTTTCCCTCAACAATATTAAATTGGTGATTCCTTGATGTCTATCAACAGATCCCTTCCTTAGGCAAAACGTGCCACAAATTTCTTTTCTCACAACTCTGTTCAGTACCTTCTCATTGTTTACATGATCTACTGACTTAAGCTTCAGAACTCTTCTATAGCACCACATTTCAAAAGTTTTTACTCTCTTCTTGTCTGAACTATTTATCATCCACGTTTCACTTCCATACAAGGGTAAACTTCAGACAATTAGGGTCGAGGCCCCAGTTATGGCCACATTAAGGGCAATTCGAGATACATCACATTTTTAGTATAGGAAGAAAGTATACAAATTACTTCAAAAAATCGTATCTATTGCTTCAAAGTCTACACATTAAAACCATGTAAAAACAAATATTCTAAGTTGTATAACAAAAGCAGAAAAAAATATTGAAAAATAAATGGCGCATTTCCCCAGTTTTGGCCATGTTAACCCTAGCTATGGCCAGTTGTTTCCCCACTTATGGCCACTTCATATTATAAAAAAAACTATGGCTAAAATAATTGTCAGTCCATGTACCAGAAAGTAATTTGTGCTTTCTACAAGTATATAAGACAACAAACATACATCAAATAGGTAAAAGGTACAGAAATTGAATGAACAGAGAAAAAAATATCATTAGGCAAAGTATTGTCCCAGTAATTATTAAATCAACTTCCAGACAAGTTTATTTCTCACCAGTATTAATGGAACTGGGGAACTTT
The DNA here is from genome assembly GCF_023864345.2 of Schistocerca serialis cubense. Lineage (NCBI taxonomy): Eukaryota > Metazoa > Arthropoda > Insecta > Orthoptera > Acrididae > Schistocerca > Schistocerca serialis. The sequence continues at coordinate 24,474,498 of NW_026047583.1, read as the reverse complement.
GTTTTTAATGAACATCCTTCTTGCATCAAGACTGGACCTGGCAGTTTCCCTATAATATCTTCACCCGTTGTAGTCGAAACATCATTTTCAATGTATTCGAAACAAGTTTTCTGAACATTAGAACTTTTTAGGCACTGAATTTCATATTCAGAGTCAGAAAGCACTTTCAAAATTACAGATACATACTTAAAAATTGCAGATCCTGTTCTTCTATTTCCTCTTAAACTAAATTTTACCAAAATAAAGTCCCCTACTTTCAAATTCTCACTCGAAGATAGTTTCTCCTTCTGCGTAGTCATCTAAACTGCTTCCACTGTCCGTCCATTCTTCTTCCTCGGAAGAACTTGTTGGCCTATAACTTAACTCTTGCCTGTTTCTTGTTTCCCCTTTTTTACATTGGAATGCCAAGTGCTGCTCTTTGGACTTTAACTCCTTCATAGCTTTTCTCTTCCTTTTTTCCTGCTCCTTCTCCTGCTTCTCTTTTTCCTTCAGTTCATGATATTCCACCCACTTGTCACTAGTCACAACAGTGGGTGTATGTTCTTTCTTCCTCTTTGTGCCTCGTTGTTTGGGTTCTGGCAAAGTGATGACACTTTCAAAAACCGTCGCTAATGATTTTGGTGGTGTCACTTGGATACGCACTGAAGATGGACTGTGGTTGGATGTTGGAGTACCTGAACTATGTGAAATACTGTTGGGGGTTGTTGATATATCTGCAGGAATAAGACTGTTGGTGGGTGTTGGAGGAATATCTGAATTCTGTAAAATGCTGCTACGTGTTGAAGATATGTCAATATTATAAACATTTTCAATGCATGAAGGATTAAGTCTGTCTGTGTTTTGTGAAACATTCTCTGTTTGATTATCTTCAGAGGGAGGCGCTATGCTATCTGTCAGAATGTCATCAGTGTTACCACTAGCACCATGCATTTCAACCTCATCAGATATTTTTCTCCAGAACTTGAAAAGTAATAATGTTTCTTGATTTCCTTCCCACTCATTATTCCTTCTCTTGGTTGCTCTGAACTCATCTAGAAGGACAGGATCAATCTGCTTTTCTATATATGAGAAATGTCTCTGAAGTTCCTCACTTGTCTGAACTGTGGTTGATGCTGGTGTACTACGAACAACTATCTTGCTGTAATCTACATTGTTCACATTAAATGGAAACAGACCAGTTGCCCTGAAACCAGCACAAATATTTGCCACCATTTTAGGTTCTGTAATAATTTGTGACAGAACGGAAGATAATCAGATTTTGAAATTTCAGTGCCATTATTTTCAAAACGCCATTTCTGAACAATCTTCTTCCACATTTTTTTCATAGGTCCAAAGACAGCTACATCTAATGGTTGCAAGATGTGTGTAGAATTGAGATGGAGAGCAACTAGAATGATCTGAGTTTCCCTACAATATCTGCTCAAATGAAGTGTCAAATGAGAGCAGTGCCCATCTAAAAATATTACTACAGGCCGGGGAATTTCAGCTTCTTTCAAGAACGGATCAAATACATTTGTTATATACTCAAAAAAAACTTTCACCTGTGATCCACCCATTTTCTGTTTTTCCAATGCCCCAGTTTGGAAGAGCTGCTTTCACCAATGATGCTGGAATCCTTGCATATTTGAACAGTGTTAATGGAGGAGCAAATTTTCCAGCAGCATTCACTGCAAACAATGTAGTAACGTTATCTTTGTCAGAGTTACATGACTAATCATAAACATGATGGCCACGAGGACCTATGATTAATTCCCCTTTAGGAACCAGAAAAAAAGAAGTTTCATCCATATTAAAAGTTCTGTTTGGGTCATTTAACACATCCATATCATTTAAAGTGATGGATACTTTGTGAATCCAGTTTCTTATTTTCTCTTCCGTAACAGAACCTCTAGCCCTATTGACATATTCTGCATGTTTTTGTGACAGAACCTTGTGTCTCATAAGAAATCCATAATACCACTTTTTTCCAGGTCGATTGTTAGTAAATGTAGCCTTACAACTTTCCATATCTGCACTCTCAATAAGTTTTTGCACAGATGCACTGAGATTTTCTTTAGTAACTGGAAATCCCTTGCTAGAACAGTCCAAAACCCAGTCGACCAATTTTTTTTTCAATTTGTTCACCTAAGACAGAATGTGGACCACAGTGCCCTGTAGATTCTTTTGGAGATACACCAGAAATTTTGTTTCTTAATGTTGTCCTTGGAACTTTGTACAACTTGCTTGCAGTAGCAACCTTCATTCCCTCATCAATAGGCTTTAGAGCATCTTTAACTTTGCTGGGAGAATACTGAAACTTCTTATTCTTTGGTTGATTCGTTTTTCCTATAAATAATGCACAAAGATGGAGTTAAAGAATGTTGCATATTTGAATAGTGCCTATTGCATATTTTGTATCTTACAAGCATAGGTAAATTAGTATGATATGCCAAGACAATACTAACAATGAGGTATATATTGATATAAAAATACCAAAAATATTTTAATGAGGCTATTTAAATAAAATTAGCCTAGTGTAATGTAGGACAGAACACTAATATTGATGTTTTTGTATCAGTTTTTAGAAGTGGCCAAAACAGGATACATATATGTCTCCACTTACGGCCACATGCATGGCCATAACACGGAATCAGGGCTAAATATGGATCTGTTAATGGCCACATACTTTTGATAGCATGTTTTTAGGCTGAGCGATATAAAACTTCAAAGAAATGAAAATATAATGTCTTATCTTACCTCTGAACAGATTAAGTTTCTTATGATGTTTTATTTAAACATGTAAAAAAAAAAAAAAAAAAAAAAAAAAACGTGGTGCTTAAAGAAAACTCCTGCAAAACCCAGCTTTTGCAACACTGGTCATTTCACAAAATGGTGTCTCCAAACAAAAACAGACAAAAGATTGATTATGTAGACAAATGAATAGAGCCTTTCACAAAGTTTATAATAATCTATAGTAGAACTGGCTGGTATTCCAGAGAAGCTTAAAAATTAACCTTTGACATCAAGGTGGCCGTAAGTGGGGTAGTGGCCAAAACTAGAGCCTTCATTCTACCTCCAGTAAAGCAGTAAAGGAGTTCCTAACACTTAAATCTATATTTGAGGTTAAAGAATTTCTCTTCTTTAGGACACTTTTCTTCCATTGCCAGTCTACATTTTACATCTTCTGTCAGGCATCATTAGTTATCATACTGCCCAAACAGAAAAATTCATATACTACCTTTAGTATCTGGTTTCCTAATATAACTCCCTCACCATTGCCTGATGTAATTCAACTCGATTCGATTACCCTTGTTTTGTTGTTGATGATATTCATGAAGAACTAGCTTTACAAAAAGTGGACCTATTGAAACTGAAGGCTTCTGGATGCTGATTATGCATCAGATATTAATCAATGATGGGTTATATTTTTAAGATAGCTGGGGCAGCACATTTGTGGAATTCAAAATGGCAACATACAGTTACTGTGCCAACTACGGAAGCCAAATTCATGGCCTTAACAACAGCAGTGGAAAAGCAATACACCTACAAGAAATATTTCATGGATTATATGTTAAACAGAGTGCAAAACCATTGTCCAGTCACTCATGGATGAGGCAGGAACTGAAACTGAGGGTAGCAAAGGAACATAAAAAATACTTCGCTGCATTATTAAATTTTCCTTTACAAAGGGAAACCCAAGAGAACTGCCCCAGTTTGATTCTCATAACACTGAAATGATAAGTGAAGAGATATCAGTTTCAGTGGCATTGAGAAACAGCTGAAAGTGTTAAAACTGAACAAATCTCCAGGGCCTGATGAAAGTTGTATCAGATTCTGTACTGAATAACTATAATCTATCATAGATCCACCAAGAAACAGCCACCCAGTAGCTGGAAAACATCATAGGTCTCACCAATTTACAAGAAGGGTGATAGAAGATATTCACAAAACTACCATGAAATATCCTTGACTTCAATTTTTTGTAGAATCTTATAACATGTTCTGAACTCAAAATATGAGATTCCTAGAAAAGAATGACCTCCTCCATACCAACCAACATGGATTCCAAAATTATCGATTATATGAAATACAATTCACATTATTTCACATCTCATCCTGAAAGGTTTGGGTCAAAGCAGTTACGAAGAGGCTGTATTTCTTGATTTCTGAAAACCATTTGATTCGTTATCAGATGTACACTAATTATAAGTAAAATCGTATGGGCTATCATACAAAATTTGTGACTATATTGAGGATTTGTTGATAAGGATTTAGTTATTGTGGGCGGAGAGTCACTGACAGATACAGAAGTAACTTGGGGTATGCCCTAGAGAAGTTGTTGGGAGCTTGATATTCATGTTGGATATTAATGATACTGCAGACGATATTAATAGTAATGTCAGACTTTCTGTAAATGATACAGTCATCTATAATCAAGTACTGTTTGAAAGAAGCCACCTAAGTATTCAGTCAGATCTTAATTAAGATTTCAAATTGGTACAAATATTGGCAACGCTTCAAATTTTCAGAAATTTAAGATTATGCACCCCAGGAGAAAAAAAATAAAAAATAAAAAAAAATAAAGAGAGAGAGAGAGAGATGAAATGGAATAATAACATAGGCTCAGTCGTAAGTAGAGTAGGTGGTAGACTTCAGTTTATTGGTAGACTACTGGCAAGATGCAAACAGTCTATAAAGAAGATTGCTTAACAAATCACCCACCTAGAATATTGCTTGAGGATTGGTTTGGTTTTGTTTTGCTTTAGGGTGCAAAAAACAACTGGGGTCATAGGTGCCCAAGTCAAAACTATAGAACATGAAGACAGAGAGGAGTTAAAAATGACTATATATCACTCCTAATTGACATAATAGAAGACAGCTAAAAACAGGCAAGTGGAAAAAGGGCTAGAAAAGACACCATACAGAGGTCCAAACCTAAAAATTAAATGGAATGTGCCATATTGCTTTGGTGGATAAAAAGTGAACTGCGGACAACAGCCCGCACATTATTTGCTAAAACAGCAAATGAATCAGACGGCAAGCACAAGCGGAAACAAAAATGGTTACAAAATGGGCATCCCATCAAAAAGTGGTGTACAGTTAAAACTTCAGCACAATGTGTACAAAGTCGTGGGGTAATGCCACTTACCAAATGATGATGGCTAAAAATACAGTGCCCAACATGCAGCCAAGTTAAATATAACATCCTCCCAGCAGGAGGGATGAGACATGATCAATGAAGGACAGAACGAACAACAACAAGATTGAATCAACGGAGTCACAACAAAACCTTACAATCATGTCCACTCGTACAAAGAACAAGAAAGTAAATAAGCTGTCTAAGGCGAGGCAATGTGTCCAGAGACGTACGCAAGGTTAGACTGGCTGGCTGAGCGAGAGGCAGGCACCTAAATACTCTATTGGGGACGCTGCTGTTGGCTGCTGGAATCACGTGTTCCACTGTGGCGCCCTCACACTAAATGCAGGCCAGGAGGCGCGCGTCGCCACAGCTTATGGCACGATGGTGCAGAGACCTCTAGGGGTCTTCGGTGTCCATGACGAGACCTCTAGGGGTCTTGAACGTCCATGACGAGACCACTAAGGGTCTTCGACGTCCATGACGATACCTCTAAGGGTCTTCAACGTTCATGACATCTGGTGGGGATTCAAATTCCACGGTGCGTGGTACCAGAGATGGGGATATAGATACTCGCAGGCTGAGGTATGAGGATTGCAGCCTTGGCAGCAGTGTCAGCAGCCTTGTTTTCAGGCATACCGAGAAACATCACACTGGCTCCTCCAAGAGTCAGCAAGTGACAGTTTTCCTGGACCCACTGCACTAAGGGATGGGCTGGGCGGTGTACAACACACATAAACTTTGAAGGGCACTGAATAAGTCTGAGCAGAGGACACAATTGAAAAGGCTATGTCACCGGATGTACTCTGTGGCCTGATACAAAGTGAAGAACTCGGCTGTAAATACAGAGGAGTGTCGGAAGCCGATATTGAAAGACACAGGTGCCAACGACAAAGCCACACATGCCCCCATGGTCAGTCCAAGAGCCTTCAGTGTATACAAAGGAACTATCACAAAGTTCTATGTGACGGTTGTAAAATTGAAGGCGATAGAGTGAGACTGGAGTAGTGTCCTTAGGAAGTGAATGAAGGCCAAGGTTAACATGAGCTGCTTCACAATGCCCAGGCGGTGAAGGGTTCACACCCTCCTGGAAAGTTGCAGGTAGTGTGAAGGTATGCCACCATAGCAAGTGCTGAAAGTGGACTCCAGGAGGTGGCGGAGAAGAGAGACGAGCCCCATACTGATGATCAAAGGAATCATCTAACAAGGAGGCATAGAACTGGTGGCCATGCATGAGACAAACGGCATGCATATCTGCTGAGGAGAAAGTCATGGCAATACGGCAATGGTAGTTCAGCAGCTTCAGCATACAATCTCTCAACCGGGCTGGTGTAAAAGACACTTGTGGCCAAATAGATGCCATGATAGTGGATAGTGTTGAGACAGCATAAAGGGGATGGGCGTGCAGACGCATAAACAAAGCACCAATAGGGGTCATTCCATGCCAAGTGGTCTAGGGGCTCCCACATGACCCTCATGGACTTTGATGAAATTGTGTATGAACATTCACGCATGTTCTCAATGAACACTGGTAAAGTTTCAGTTTCAGAAGTTCAATACTTTTAGAGATACAGTCACTTGTTTAAGACCATAGCATAGCTTTCTATAGTGCGTCCTTGAATTTTCAGCAACTTTGAGATGAGATATCTCTGTAAGTATTTCCATGAAAGAAACAAAACTTGCCCATCTTATACAACTTTTAGAGCTCTTTAAAGTACAATATTAAGAAAAGCATTTCTGAGCAATTTTCATATAGATAATTTGAAGCAAATTTGGGCGAAAAAATAGTTGTTTAAAAAAAATGCGAATTTTAGTTTTTTATATCTCCAAAATTAATTGTGGGAAGTACATGAAACTTTGCACACCATAACTCACCAACACAAGGTCTTAGAATATAAAATTTCATTCTCCTATCGCTTTCCATTATTTCACAAATCTAGGATAAAGTTGACGATTTTTCAAAAAGTGCTAAAAATGGGTATTTTTAGTCAAATTTTTCAAAAAAGTGTTTTCTCCAAACTCTTCTAAACTGTGGTCATTAGAAAGAACATATTATAAACTATCTAGAAAAGTGGATTTGGTTTTGCATTGCAAGCATATAAGGCCCTAAAAAGTAGCATCATCAAAGAGGCGCACTGGAAGTTTGAACACATTTTTCTGGCACTAAAATTATACCTGAAATCTTTTATTTTGCCTTATACATATTTATTAATGTCTGGAATAAGTGAAATAAGAAGTTCTGATGAATAGGACCTAGCTTAAGTCTGAATAGCAAAAGAATAAAAATAGAAACAATGTTATTTCTTAATTGTCACCTCACCCGCCCCACTCTCTCACTGTCTGTCTGTCTGTCTGTCTCTCTCTCTCTCTCTCTCTCTCTCTCTCTCTCTCACACGCACACACACACACACACACACACAATTATTATTAAGAATGAATGTAAATTGTAAAATTTATTTGCATAATCATCTAATTATTAGTTGCCTGTTTAATGAACAACACCAGCTTACTGATGGAAAAGAAGTGTATAAATGAGTTGCTATGGTCTATGGTGGCTTAACCACTGCTAGTTTCATTTCGCCTCAGAAAACCAGCATTCCCATTGCCATAGGTCCACGACCGATAGCTTAGCAACAACAGCCACGGGTGGGTTTCTTTACCACAGGATTCCAAGCCTGATAAGGGTTTCTTTACACAGGTTCCCAAGCCTGATAGTAAAATTATTTAAGTGACCTGCGTAAAATTAGAAGGCACTCATGGGTTCCTTGGATTCCAAGCCTGATAAGGGTTTCTTTACACAGGTTCTCAAGCCTGATAGTAAAATTATTTAAGTGCCCTGTGTAAAATTAGAAGGCATTCGTGGGTTCCTTAGATTGTTTCTTATAACCTATTTTATTTTCTTATATGCTACATTAATTTTCTGATGAATATCAAGAGGAATGGTGTATTGCCAGCCAGACAAATTTAGTGATGGGGCTGGAATAACTGCAATAATGTGGTGTTCCGGAACCCAGCACTTGTCACTTCCTGGTGGCCAATAAAATGAATTTGCTGGACCATGTGGGTGCATAAAGTTCATTAATACATCCCTTTGCTCTGTGGAGGTCTCACAGATATTCCCAATCCACCACACGTTTTCATAGATGCATGCAACATATTGTCCTGGTTGGAAAGCAGACATTAATATGCCTCCTTCATTACTGTGACCCATTTTAGCTAGAAAAGATCAACAGTCATTTGAAACTCTGCTGACCTGGATTGTTGTTTCATCAATAGGTAAATGGTGATGATTTTCTCTAGTGCCTGCTACAGTTTGTCCAAGTTTAAACTTCTCTTCTTGTGACACAACATTTTCTTGAATTTCATCATTACTGACGAAAACAAATTTAATTTCATTAATGTTTTCAGAGCAGAAGTGAAACAGATCTATGGGAGTAAGAATTTGTCCATTAAGTGGCCGTTGCAAGCTTGCTCTTGCTGCTAACCCCTTTGTTGTACCTCCAATCCCATCACAAGGTGATTACCTGTGACTAGTAGAAAAAAAAATTCCATTCGGCTGTCATTCCAAAATCACTCTTATGATAGCACAAATTTAGGAAATTCTTGAAATTTATATATTGAGCACTGGAGCCATCACTGAAATAATGAATGTGGGATATCTGTGCAAACCGTGCTTTTATATATTTGATGAGCTCCTTGATAAAAACGTGAACTGTAATAGTGCCATGCCGCAAGCAATCACTGATAATGCAAAAACTTAAAGATTCTACTTTCTCATTTTGACGAAAGTAGATAACAAATGGATGAATTGTTGCTTGACTATTGTATCCCTTGCACAGCATCATGAATGATAAAAGAATAATTTTCTGCAAAATCCATTAGGACGACAAGCTCTTCGTCTTTCAGATGACATTTAAGGCCTTTAAGATGCAAGCTTTGATGCTTGGTAATGTAATGATGGCATGACAGACTCCATATTTTATTTTTTACATCTTCAATAAATTCATCCACTACCATCTGCTTCGTGTCCAGTGCGGCCCGATCGGCATGTATCCATTACTTAAACACAATAACTTCCTGTGGCTCATGATCTAGGAAATAGCTGGCAATTTCAGATGCTATAGCTTCGGGCCCAGGATAGGCTACCTTTCACAGCGATGTAGCATGCACTGTTTAGAGTTAAAACTGCAGACTGCCTTGCTGAGAATCTCCTTATAATTTTCACGTATACCAGCTCCACTAAGCATAAGCTTAACATTTTGGTGAATTTCACAGACGCAAACTGCATGCATTCTAGCTGATGCTACTGTTACACACCATTTTGGTCTAAGTTCACAAAACTTTGAGAACCCTATTTCTGGACCATTTATATTCTTAAAGATAACATACATTTCCCGTAAATTGCAAAGTAACAATCTTTTCTGCATGTATGTCTTTCTATCTAAAAGTCTAACTGAAATACTATCTTTTTTTCCAGGGCATACACTACTATACTCTGTAGTGTTTCCTTTACTCGGGGTTCTGCCGTGAAAATATAAAATCTGATTGGGTTTTGAATTTTGGTGGTTTCAGTTACGGATAAGGCGGACTTCATATTATTGATTGAGGTAGTGCTGTAATTTGACCGTGCAAGGCAAACCGGGTCGGCAACACTACAAAAAGCGACTGTACGGAAATAGCATCAGAAACTAGTGGAAATTTACCTTATAATCTTGTTAGAAACGCAGTACTAATTACAATATAGTCTTCATGGCTGTCGTCCCAATTCCCTTGTAGGACGACCCGTCTTTCACTTTTCTCCGTCTGTTGAAAACTTCAAGTTGTCACTGTCACGATCAATTCACAAATTTGGCGATAACCACCTCGAATCACTATTGAAACAACGTCGCTTTGTAATATAATTTTAATTTCCACCCAAAAGCACATTAAACACAGCGCGGAAAAATACTCGTCTTTCGTATCAAGACAAGAGAGAGTGAGAGTAATCAATTAGCTGTTAAAAACAAAGCCTACGCAAAAGTATAAAAAAAAGAACAAAATTATTTATAAAAATCGGTCGCTGGCGCAGCGCTCTTCTGCATGCGCGATCGTGAATTATATCTTTGTATTGGCGGAGGCGCGGTAGTCAAAGTACCATTACAATGCCTCCTCTACTGACACGCTCCGCAAGCGAGCGTGGCAGTATAGAAAATTTACATACATACATATGAGAAAATAAGAAATTTACATATTACAAAAAATATTTCTGAGCACAATGCTCTTTGCATATCAGTCTTGGTATACAGTCTCTTTGGTGTGTATCTTCATTAGGAGTCTTAACATTACTGTCTTTGAACTGCGGCTTATTATCGTTGCTTAGCAGTACTGAGTACAGCGTTTGAATTTAGTTCACATGATTCGGATTTTCGTTGGAGTTAATTCGAACAATAAATGTTTCTATTATATTGCTCCAATGTCTTTAAACGTAGTATCGGTTTCTCTCTCTCTCTCTCTCTCTCTCTCTCTCTGTGTGTGTGTGTGTGTGTGACTTGAAGAAAATCCAAAGTTTGTTCATTGTGTCAACACGAAATTGTGATCTCCAGCACGAATTTTTTGTGGCGTCCACCAGGGTATAAATGGTCAATGAGGACACAGGAAACACCTCACTGCCTACGACAGGTGATGAACTTGTCCTTTACACCAACCTGAAGACCTGCCGGCTTCCACTACACCATACACTTCAAGGCATATTGACACTACGTAAATATTTCTTGACCAGTGTTCCATCACGTTGGTTTCTTCTTTGCATTTTCAGTTCCATTTATATGAATCATGTGCTACATGCTCAATTCCTTTGCAGTTCATTAACATCTCCTTAAAATACATTTCTTGATATAATAAGTACTTAAACATACAAATATTTACAATTTTATCATTACGTGAGATATTTACATTGTTGTCATATAGTACATATACAGAATTAAATGAAAAATATAGTAAATTTTTACGTTACATTCAATATCATTGTGCTGACATGTGAATTACATTACATTCAGATTGAAATATACATTTTATTTGTTAGCTCATTCTTTTTCCTTTCTTTCCTTCTTTTGTTCCTTTCCTTTTCATTACACTTGCAACATTTAAAGATAATTGTGGCAACTCGCTAGAATATTTAACTTAAAATTCTTCGTGCCTCCTGGAATAAAATTTACACATATTTCAAGCTTCAAGACAGCCCTCTGTAGAAGTATAGGTTCATGGGATATTTGCTAACTACTTCATAAATACTAGTAAAGTTGTCTCCTACAGTGGACTACACAAAATAAAATATGATAGACAAAATACATGTTTACTTAATATAATGTAAAATTTCCTATACCTAATACCGTTTCTGAGTGTGGTGTCCCCACTATTGCTGTTTCTATGAGTGGTGCCCCTCTAAATATCTTAGGATCCTACAAGTATGTACATCAGTGTGGTAAGTATATATATATATATATATATATATATATATATATATATATATATAAACAAAGATGAGGTGACTTACCGAACAAAAGCGCTGGCAGGTCGATAGACACACAAACAAACACAAACATACACACAAAATTCAAGCTTTCGCAACAAACTGTTGCCTCATCAGGAAAGAGGGAAGGAGAGGGGAAGACGAAAGGAAGTGGGTTTTAAGGGAGAGGGTAAGGAGTCATTCCAATCCCGGGAGCGGAAAGACTTACCTTAGGGGGAAAAAAGGACAGGTATACACTCGCACACACGCACATATCCATCCACACATACAGACACAAGCAGACATATTTAAAGACAAAGAGTTTGGGCAGAGATGTCAGTCGAGGCAGAAGTGTAGAGGCAAATAAGTTGTTGAAAGACAGGTGAGGTATGAGTGGCGGCAACTTGAAATTAGCGGAGATTGAGGCCTGGCAGATGACGAGAAGAGAGGATATACTGAAGGGCAAGTTCCCATCTCCGGAGTTCGGATAGGTTGGTGTTGGTGGGAAGTATCCAGATAACCCGGACGGTGTAACACTGTGCCAAGATGTGCTGGCTGTGCACCAAGGCATGTTTAGCCAAAGGGTGATCCTCATTACCAACAAACACTGTCTGCCTGTGTCCATTCATGCGAATGGACAGTTTGTTGCTGGTCATTCCCACATAGAATGCATCACAGTGTAGGCAGGTCAGTTGGTAAATCACGTGGGTGCTTTCACACGTGGCTCTGCCTCTGATCGTGTACACCTTCCGGATTACAGGACTGGAGTAGGTGGTGGTGGGAGGGTGCATGGGACAGGTTTTGCATCGGGGGCGGTTACAAGGATAGGAGCCAGAGGGTAGGGAAGGTGGTTTGGGGATTTCATAGGGATGAACTAACAGGTTACGAAGGTTAGGTGGACGGCAGAAAGACACTCTTGGTGGAGTGGGGAGGATTTCATGAAGGATGGATCTCATTTCAGGGCAGGATTTGAGGAAATCGTATCCCTGCTGGAGAGCCACATTCAGAGTCTGGTCCAGTCCCGGAAAGTATCCTGTCACAAGTGGGGCACTTTTGTGGTTCTTCTGTGGGGGATTCTGGGTTTGAGGGGACGAGGAAGTGGCTCTGGTTATTTGCTTCTGTACCAGGTCGGGAGGGTAGTTGCGGGATGCGAAAGCTGTTTTCAGGTTGTTGGTGTAATGATTCAGGGATTCCGGACTGGAGCAGATTCGTTTGCCACGAAGACCTAGGCTGTAGGGAAGGGACCGTTTGATGTGGAATGGGTGGCAGCTGTCATAATGGAGGTACTGTTGCTTGTTGGTGGGTTTGATGTGGACGGACGTGTGAAGTTGGCCATTGGACAGGTGGAGGTCAACGTCAAGGAAAGTGGCATGGGATTTGGAGTAGGACCAGGTGAAACTGATGGAACCAAAGGAGTTGAGGTTGGAGAGGAAATTCTGGAGTTCTTCTTCACTGTGAGTCCAGATCATGAAGATGTCATCAATAAATCTGTACCAAACTATGGGTTGGCAGACTTGGGTAACCAAGAAGGCTTCCTCTAAGCCACCCATGAATAGGTTGGCATACGAGGGGGCCATCCTGGTGCCCATGGCTGTTCCCTTTAATTGTTGGTATGTCTGGCCCTCAAAAGTGAAGAAGTTGTGGGTCAGGATGAAGCTGGCTAAGGTGATGAGGAAAGAGGTTTTAGGTAGGGTGGCAGGTGATCGGCGTGAAAGGAAATGCTCCATCGCAGCGAGGCCCTGGACGTGCGGAATATTTGTGTATAAGGACGTGGCATCAATGGTTACAAGGATGGTTTCCGGGGGTAACAGATTGGGTAAGGATTCCAGGCTTTCAAGGAAGTGGTTGGTGTCCTTGATGAAGGATGGGAGACTGCATGTAATGGGTTGAAGGTGTTGATCTACGTAGGCAGAGATACGTTCAGTGGGGGCTTGGTAACCAGCTACAATGGGGCAGCCGGGATGATTGGGTTTGTGGATTTTAGGGAGAAGGTAGAAGGTAGGGGTGCGGGGTGTCGGTGGGGTCAGGAGGTTGATGGAGTCAGGTGAAAGGTTTTGCAAGGGGCCTAAGGTTCTGAGGATTCCTTGAAGCTCCGCCTGGACATCGGGAATGGGGTTACCTTGGCAAACTTTGTATGTGGTGTTGTCTGAAAGCTGACGCAGTCCCTCAGCCACATACTCCCGACGATCAAGTACCACGGTCGTGGAACCCTTGTCCGCCGGAAGAATGACGATGGATCGGTCAGCCTTCAGATCACGGATAGCCTGGGCTTCAGCAGTGGTGATGTTGGGTGCAGGATTAAGGTTTTTTAAGAAGGATTGAGATGCAAGGCTGGAAGTCAGAAATTCCTGGAAGGTTTGGAGAGGGTGATTTTGAGGAAGAGGAGGTGGGTCCCGCTGTGACGGAGGACGGAACTGTTCTAGGCAGGGTTCAATTTGGATGGTGTCTTGAGGAGTCAGATCATTAGGAGTAGGATTAGGATCATTTTTCTTCGTGGCAAAGTGATTTTATTTTATTTATTTATTTTATTTTATTTTCTCAGGCTCGTCTTTTATTTTCTCAGGCTTGTCTGACATTTGGCATTACCCCCAAAGGCCTCACACTCAAAGTTCCCATCTCTGGCTGCAACCCTTCCTTCCATCAGTCCCTATACCAGTTCCAAACTGAACAATCCATTGCCCTCACCCACCTAATCCTTCACCTACACATCAACTCAGCCAATGAACACACCCGTCAACTCCTATCCTTAATAAAAGTCCTTAATCTTTCCTCTCCCACATCCACACCGGCTGTTCAGAGCATCCTCCTACAGGCCAACCGTAAATTAGAACAGCATGCCACCCTCCACCTCAAAAAACTATCCAATCTCCTGGTTTCCCACCTCCGGAAAGGCAACTCACTCACCCTTCACAACCTTTCCAGCAAACCTCAACCTCCTCTCATTGCACACAAACCCAGTCTCTCCCATCTACTCAATCTCCCACTTCCAGCTCCACTCCCTCCAAAACCTCAAAATTCCGGTCAACACAATCTGGAACCACAACACCCTAATTCAGTAGTTAACCTTTCCTCCAAACCTCTCTCCCAATCCGAAACCTCTGTCCTATCCAAAGGCCTCACCTTCAGCCCCACTCCCAGATTCAACCAAACAGCCCTCGTCAAAGATTTACTGTCCTACACTCGTACTCTCTGCTGGAAGTATCACTTTGCCACGAAGAAAAATGATCCTAATCCTACTCCTAATGATCCGACTCCTCAAGACACCATCCAAATTGAACCCTGCCTGGAACAGTTCCGTCCTCCGTCACAGCGGGACCCACCTCCTCTTCCTCAAAATCACCCTCTCCAAACCTTCCAGGAATTTCTGACTTCCAGCCTTGCATCTCAATCCTTCTTAAAAAACCTTAATCCTACACCCAACATCACCACTGCTGAAGCCCAGGCTATCCGTGATCTGAAGGCTGACCGATCCATCATCATTCTTCCGGCAGACAAGGGTTCCACGACCGTGGTACTTGATCGTCGGGAGTATGTGGCTGAGGGACTGCGTCAGCTTTCAGACAACACCACATACAAAGTTTGCCAAGGTAACCCCATTCCCGATGTCCAGGCGGAGCTTCAAGGAATCCTCAGAACCTTAGGCCCCCTGCAAAACCTTTCACCTGACTCCATCAACCTCCTGACCCCACCGACACCCCGCACCCCTACCTTCTACCTTCTTCCTAAAATCCACAAACCCAATCATCCCGGCCGCCCCATTGTAGCTGGTTACCAAGCCCCCACTGAACGTATCTCTGCCTACGTAGATCAACACCTTCAACCCATTACATGCAGTCTCCCATCCTTCATCAAGGACACCAACAACTTCCTTGAAAGCCTGGAATCCTTACCCAATCTGTTACCCCCGGAAACCATCCTTGTAACCATTGATGCCACGTCCTTATACACAAATATTCCGCACGTCCAGGGCCTCGCTGCGATGGAGCATTTCCTTTCACGCCGATCACCTGCCACCCTACCTAAAACCTCTTTCCTCATCACCTTAGCCAGCTTCATCCTGACCCACAACTTCTTCACTTTTGAGGGCCAGACATACCAACAATTAAAGGGAACAGCCATGGGCACCAGGATGGCCCCCTCGTATGCCAACCTATTCATGGGTGGCTTAGAGGAAGCCTTCTTGGTTACCCAAGTCTGCCAACCCATAGTTTGGTACAGATTTATTGATGACATCTTCATGATCTGGACTCACAGTGAAGAAGAACTCCAGAATTTCCTCTCCAACCTCAACTCCTTTGGTTCCATCAGTTTCACCTGGTCCTACTCCAAATCCCATGCCACTTTCCTTGACGTTGACCTCCACCTGTCCAATGGCCAACTTCACACGTTCGTCCACATCAAACCCACCAACAAGCAACAGTACCTCCATTATGACAGCTGCCACCCATTCCACATCAAACGGTCCCTTCCCTACAGCCTAGGTCTTCGTGGCAAACGAATCTGCTCCAGTCCGGAATCCCTGAATCATTACACCAACAACCTGAAAACAGCTTTCGCATCCCGCAACTACCCTCCCGACCTGGTACAGAAGCAAATAACCAGAGCCACTTCCTCGTCCCCTCAAACCCAGAATCCCCCACAGAAGAACCACAAAAGTGCCCCACTTGTGACAGGATACTTTCCGGGACTGGACCAGACTCTGAATGTGGCTCTCCAGCAGGGATACGATTTCCTCAAATCCTGCCCTGAAATGAGATCCATCCTTCATGAAATCCTCCCCACTCCGCCAAGAGTGTCTTTCCGCCATCCACCTAACCTTCGTAACCTGTTAGTTCATCCCTATGAAATCCCCAAACCACCTTCCCTACCCTCTGGCTCCTATCCTTGTAACCGCCCCCGATGCAAAACCTGTCCCATACACCCTCCCACCACCACCTACTCCAGTCCTGTAACCCGGAAGGTGTACACGATCAGAGGCAGAGCCATGTGTGAAAGCACCCACGTGATTTACCAACTGACCTGCCTACACTGTGATGCATTCTATGTGGGAATGACCAGCAACAAACTGTCCATTCGCATGAATGGACACAGGCAGACAGTGTTTGTTGGTAATGAGGATCACCCTTTGGCTAAACATGCCTTGGTGCACAGCCAGCACATCCTGGCTCAGTGTTACACCGTCCGGGTTATCTGGATACTTCCCACCAACACCAACCTATCCGAACTCCGGAGATGGGAACTTGCCCTTCAGTATATCCTCTCTTCTCGTCATCTGCCAGGCCTCAATCTCCGCTAATTTCAAGTTGCCGCCACTCATACCTCACCTGTCTTTCAACAACTTATTTGCCTCTACACTTCTGCCTCGACTGACATCTCTGCCCAAACTCTTTGTCTTTAAATATGTCTGCTTGTGTCTGTATGTGTGGATGGATATGTGCGTGTGTGCGAGTGCATACCTGTCCTTTTTTCCCCCTAAGGTAAGTCTTTCCGCTCCCAGGATTGGAATGACTCCTTACCCTCTCCCTTAAAACCCACTTCCTTTCGTCTTCCCCTCTCCTTCCCTCTTTCCTGATGAGGCAACAGTTTGTTGCGAAAGCTTGAATTTTGTGTGTATGTTTGTGTTTGATTGTGTGTCTATCGACCTGCCAGCGCTTTTGTTCGGTAAGTCACCTCATCTTTGTTTTTATATATAATTTTTCCCACGTGGAATGTTTCCTTCCATTGTATATATATATATATATATATATATATATATATATATATATATATATATATATATATATATATATATATATATATATATATACATGTCAATCGTGTTCCTACAAAGTTTGTGTAGTTCAGAAGTTCATCTCCTTCCTTTCATGAGTGTCAAGCAATATAAATAAAAGTTTTACTTAATAAATAAATAAATCTTCTTACATAGTTGCTGCTGCGTTCCATGCTGTATACCCATTCTGTATTTACCTTGTGGTACCTGTAAAATTCTATTTATAAATAAATATGTGTGTATGTCTCTCCATACTGTCAGATAATCACAAATTATATATCATCAAATATTTCAACATGTATGAGAGTGTGAGCCGCAACAGAGAACTGACGTTTTGTTTTCTCCTTATTCTCCGTTCTATTTAATGGTGCATTAGTTCAGTACAATAGATGAGCTTTAATTATGCCATTAGATGACTGCTAAATATGTTCTCTTAAATAATTCTTCCAATCTGAAGTGTCAAGCCTACATAACTCCAAAAATTTCATTACAAGTTCCCATTAGATTAGTGTTAAAGTCTTATAGATTTAAATCTTCTGGTATATTTTCAACTGTGGCTGCTGTAAATAATTCTTTCCACATAAACCTATACTTTCACCTTTAGTTATAAGAATATAGAAGACATCACATAAGTTATTATCTCAGGCATACCAATCTTTCAATAAATAATATTCTTTCACTACTTTCATTCTGTATTCCATGAGTACATGTGATATAGCGTTCAAATCTAGTTTCTTTTCTCTCAACATATTCTCAATTTCTCATAACATTCTCACCTATCCAATATTCATTCTTCACAAAATAACATAGGCCTATACTTATTCCTCAGCATTATATATATATATTTTCCTCTTATTCATCATCACGTACTTTTTACTTCAACAATAATAATAATAATAATAATACCCTTTTCTCATCTTATATTCCATTTACCTCTCTCCATATTACTATTTGTCCTCTTATTAAACTAAAATTACATTCACGCATCTCATTCAGTCAGTCACATCACTCATATCAACATTACTATTATCACATGCCTCCTGAAGAAAATAGTTCTGTTCAGTTCTCTGCCTCCTCTAACGTGTATATGCCTCAATAACAACTCCTCTTATAACCAAATATCTTATTAACTATTGGATGGTTCACATTGCTTTTTAGACTTACCTGCATTCATTAGATTGTAAGTATCTGTATAACTTCAATGTAGGCTCATCATAACTGTGTATCATATTAATTATCTTCTTATCACTAACTAATATTTTACTGTATGTATTTTTTCAAATGTCTGTGTGGATGTAGACCTCTGGGTTTATGTGTTAATGGATATTCTAATGAATAACAGCCAGGGTGTGGAATATTTGCAATTTGGTATGGTCCAGAGTATAAGACCTGCCATTTCCTGTTTAAATGTTTCAGTTTTGTGGGGTTTAGGATGTGTTCTTAGTTAAAGTAACTCATCAGCTTGAAATGTTTGTGCTTTCCTGACATCTCTGTCATATTTCTGCTTTCTTTCCTTAGCTTTGTCACATAATGTGTAAGCTTGTCTTACCTTTTCTTCTAAACTAACAGGATTTGTTGTTGCTGTAAATTTAGGTAGAGGGTCTGTCCATTCATTTCTTTCTGTTTCATCCATAATTAATTCGGTTGGAGTGTATCCAGTAGAAATGTGAGTTACATTGTTCACTATTTGTTCAAATGGTGCTAGGTATTCTACCCATTTTGTGTGCTTCTCTGGTGTGTGTGTTCTCATAAACTGTCCAAATTCTTGAAATGTTCTTTCTACCGGGTTTGCTGCCGCGTGAAATCTTGAAATTAAAATATGTTTAACATTCTGTTCTTCAATAAAAGTCTTCCATTTTAAACTGGTAAAAGATGCTGCATTATCCGTGATCATAACTTCAGGTTTTCCTATTCTTACAAAATATTCTGTTAATAGACGTCTGGTAATAGCAGTGGTAGAAACTGAACGTAAAACATATAATTTTAAATACTTTGTGAAAACATCTAACGCAGCAAGGATGTATTTCATCTCTCCACGTGATTGTGGCTAGGGTACTGCCATATCTAAAGAAATTAGCTGTAATGGCCCCTTAGGTATGATTGGATGCAATTCATTCATGCTTGTACGATTAGAATTGGCTTTCTGACATATGATGCATTTCCTAATATTCCTCAATACTCTTCGCCCTAAATTTTGAAAATAGCAATATTGTATTATCTTATCTGTACATTTGGTTACGCCATAGTGTCCCCAAGTTCTGTGTGTAAATAAAATAAAATCATCAACATGAGCTTCAGGTAAGCAAACACACCAATGCTGTGATTCAGGGTTTCGTCGGAGAAATAGTACTTCTTTGTGTAATGTGTAATATTTTTCAAGATGTGGGTCTGTTCCTGCACATAGTTTATTCTCTATCTGGAATCACCTGGGATCATTGTCCTGCAATATGGCTAACTTCCTGCACATGTTTTTGTAGTAAGGTGCAAATGTACCGTCATACATGAGTAAAATTTTGAAATCTGGTGTTTGTTCTGTCACATCTGAAAATTCTTGTAGGCCTTGTGGCAAAAGAGATAGAGCATTGGCTATAATGTTGGATTCTCCTTTTTTGTATATAATATCAAAATCATATTCTTGCAGTGATGCACACCAGCATGCAAGACGTGAATGTAATAACTTGCATGATAGCAGGAATGAAAGAGCTTGATGATCAGTATAAAGCTTAGTACGTTTTCCCCATAGAAAGTAGCGAAAATTGCGAAATGCCCATACTATGGCAAGTGTTTCGCGCTCGGTCACTGAATATGACTTTTCGCATTCAGTGAGTGTGCGGCTAGCAAAACTGATAGGTTTGATGACTGTTTGTTCATTTTCTACATGAATTTGGAATAAATAGCCCATAGGAACTTGCATCTGTTACTAGGCAAAAGTCTGATGTCATGTCAGGATGACATAACAACGGTGCATTTACTAAAGCATTCTTAATCGCTTCAAAATTTGTCTGGCAGAACTCTGTCCATTTCCAAATATTATTTCTTTTGAGTAAAGGTAGCAGATGTGGACTGTTAAGAAGATGGTAGGGTACAAATTTCCTGAAGAATGAAGATAGACCAAGAAAGGCTTTGAGTTGTTTACGATTCTTTGGGGATGGAAAATTCTTAATTGCATCAATTTTTCTTGAGTCTGGATAAATGCCTCCAGTTGATATGAAGTGACCAAGGAATTTGATTTCTCTCCTCCCTAATTTCGTCTTTGATAAATTGATAGTGACACCTGCGTCAGAAAATTTAGTCAGAAGTTGCTTCAAAAGGTTAACATGTTCTTCCCAAGTAGTGGTGGCAATGACAATGTCATCAACATAAACTGTGATTTGTGATAGCAATTGTGGTCCAAGAACAGCATCTAAGACTTCAATGAATACTCCAGCACTCACTCGTACACCAAAGGGTAGAACACAAAATTGATAACTACATCCCTCACATAGAATTGCAGTGTATTTACGGCTGTTTTTATGGAGGTTCACCTGCCAAAACGATGAGCGGAGGTCGATATTGGTTAAATACTGTACATTATGAAATTTTAAAAGTTGTTCTTCCAAATTTATAGGTCGTGTGTTGATTGGAATTATGACTTTGTTAATTTCTCGTGCGTCCAGCACTAACCTTACACTACCATCCTCTTTATTAACTGCTAGGATCGGACTGCAATATGGTGAATGTGACCTTTCAATGATACCCCAAGCTTGCATTCTTTCAATCTCTTTCAAAACTGCGGGTTTCTTTGACCAAGAAATATTATAATATGTTCTACAGTATGTTTTGTGTGGTTTAACATCCATCTCATAAGTATAGCCTCTAATAATTCCAGGTTTCTCCACAAATACCTGAGCAAATTGCTGCAAGACTTCAAGTAATTCAAGTTGTTGTTCCTTCGTCATGTATTCAGATTCTGTGCATTTCTCATATAAATCATTAGGTTTAATTCCCTGAGATACAGCTACATTAAAAGTTAAATCACATATGTTTGTTGCTGGTGGATACACAAAATGTAACTGTTCAAACTTACCTTGTTTACTATTTAAGTTTTTACCCTGTGTTAATTCTATTGTCAGTTGTTGTTGGTTTACGGTTAAATGACGTTTCCCTTTTCCTAAATCTATGATTCCTTGATATTCATTTAAAAATTCAATTCCTAATATGCAATGCATAACTAATTTGTCTACTACCAGAAAACTGTAATTGAGTGGTATATTTGAAAATGTGAAGTTAATGAGAGCTTGAAATTTCACGTTCTTTGATTTGTTACCGGTGGCACTTATAATGTGACAATTCTGTACTGGCAATGTTTGTATGTTCATTATTTGTTTGAGTTCATTATATAAAGACACTGAAATGACACTTGCTGCTGCTCCTGTATCTAACATTACTTCCACTTCATAACTACCAGTCATAACTCGTGTTATAGCCTGAATAATCTTCTTTATTTTACTGGCACTATTAAAATCTACATCCTGATATAATTCTTTTTCTATTTTCTTACTGTCATCATATTAGAGAAAACAAATCGCCGGTTCCGTTGCGCTCTGCTCCCTATCGACCGTAACTCGAGCGCTTAGCTCGGTCATCGTTCGTTTTCCGGCAAATTCAGTTGTTGCTGCGGGTTGGGGTCATTGCCCAACTCAATAATATTTACATTTCTGTCGCGTGTCACCCAAGTATCAGCTGTTTGGTTGTTGACATTAACTCACGTCGCATTGGGAGTTCTGTTAGGTAGGAATTGAGGGTTGCTGTATTGTATGTGTCGTGGCGGTGGTCCATTGTGATTTCCCCATACATTATTTCGCCCATGACTGTAACTGGTATCGTCATTACTGTTATTCCTGCATTACATGTTTGGATGTTGTTGTATGTTGTTTCTCTGAAAATATCCTGGATTGCACCTGTTATCCTCTCTTCATTGACCTCTATGATTTTGGTTCCTTCTTCTGTTGTTATTTTGAATATAACTGTCATTGTTCTGATTGTAATTACTGTTTGGATAACCATTATAGTAATAATCACCGTTTCCCTGCCAATGCTGCAAGTTGTTTCTCCTAATATTGAATGGATTTGTCCCAGTGTAGTGTGAATTGTTTCTTTGAGTGTTTTGTTGTGGTATCGGAGGCGGATTCCAATAGCCTCTGTCATTTCTGTTGTTGTGCATACGCGAATTTCTTGGATGGATCGGATACAATTGATTAAAATCCCTGATCTCATCTCTGTAAACAACATCTATCTCATCAACATAACTGAAAAAATTCTTTATGTTGTCCTCGGACACTCCTATTAATTTATCATTGTAAGGAAATGGTAAGTGGCTTTTAAGTATTCTAATTACGTCTGGCAAATCTGCTGGTTTTGTCCAAATAATGTTTTGTCTAGGTAGCGTTTAAAGTATTGACGTAAAGTCCCTTTCTTCGGGTTGTAAATTTCTGGATTGTATACTTCTCGTTTTAAACTTTGCTGTTCTGTGATTGACCAGAATTCCTCAAGAAATGCTTGTTCAAACTATTCAAATGTTAAACATCATCTTTTCATTGCTGCTCCCCACGTAGCTGCTCTTCCACGTAACAAATTTTATTAGCTTCTAACCAATGTCTTGGGAAAATACCGTCAAAAGAGCGGATGAAAACAATCGGATGCACTTTGTCTTTCTCATCACATGAAAATGTCTGAAAGTATCCATGTTGTACTAATGTTTCATCAGCTACTCCCGATGGCATTAAGGGTCCTGCATTTTGTGTCAAACTGTGCATAGTATGTGGTGATGTCTGATAGTAATTTTGATCTTGTGGTAGCATTGAAAATGGTTCATTGGGATTTGTATCATTCATTGGTAATCTTAGTTTTGGCTGTGTGCTGGGTCTAGCATTATTCAGATTCTCATTTGTGTTTTGGTTGCCTGTTATGGGTTTTGGTATTACTGACAAACTTGATATTACATTTTCTTTAAGTTTACGTACCTCTTGCTGAATATTATCTGTTTCTCCCTTTACTTGTTCCTTTGTCTTATCTAAAATGATCTGTGTTATTGTCTCAAACTTCTCATCTAAATAATCATCACATAATTTGCATTCATGTACAAGTTTCTCTGCTAGAGTTGTGTCATTCTTTAAAGATGCTACATCTGCTCTGTCTTCAAGTTTTTCTAACTTTTCCTGTAAGGATTTCTGCTCCAATGTGACATCATTTAATCTGTCTGAAAGGTCTGTAATTGTCAGGTCTAAGTGTTCTTGGTTTGTTTTTACAGAATTGTGTGACTGTCGTAATTCGTCAACTTGGGTACTGGTTTTCTGTTCTTCAAAAACTACTGTTAACTATTTCTCATTACATCGTTGTATGTCAGTTTTTGTCTCGTCACTGAATTCCATAAATACCTTTACTTGTCTCGTAATCTTGTCTGATAAGTCAGTAAATTTCCTTGCAAGACTACTGGTGGTTTGTGTCAAGTCGGCAATTTGTCTCGATTGTTTTTCAAAATTTTGTTTTATGTCTCGTGTCAATTCATCGAATTTAGTGTCAAATTTCCCAATGTCACGTTTTAAATTGTCGTCTAAAGCGTCAAATTTTCTGTTTTGGTCACCAAGTAACTTCAGAATCTGGTTGAGCATGTCAGAGTCCTGTGTCTTAGTTTCGTCATTTTTTTGTGTGTGTTTGATGTCTGGTTCTGAAGTTAACGTTGTCAATGTCGTGTTTTGTCGCATAGTACTCTCTCTCTCTCTCCATTCGCCTGTATATCTTTTTAAATGTAGGGGTTGTTGTCTTAATCGATCCGGCAAAATTATGTCTTGAACGTCCTCACTATTAAGTTCAATATTCATTTGACTGTCGGACAATGTGTCACTTTCACTAAGCTCGTCCGCGGAAACAATTTCTACGCGTCTAGCGTCCATCTTGCGATTTTTCGTAATTAATTGCAAATAAAATTTTCCAATGGCAAAAAAAAAATTTTTAAATATGATATCAAATTTATAATAATTTGCACTTGTATCAAATCCGGAGATTGTAAGTCCTGTCACGGTCGCCAATCGTAGTGTTTCCTTTACTAGGGGTTCTGCCGTGAAAATATAAAATAGAAAATCTGATTGGGTTTTGAATTTTGATGGTTTCAGTTACGGGTAAGGCGGACTTCATATTATTGATTGAGATAGTGCTGTAATTTAACCGTGCATGGCAGACCGGGTCGGCAACACTACAAAAAGTGACTGTACGGAAATAGCATCAGAAACTAGTGGAAATATAATCTTGTTAGAAACGCGAGACTAATTACAATATAGTCTTCATGGCTGTCATCCCAATTCCCTTGTAGGACGACCCGTCTTTCACTTTTCTCCATCTGTTGAAAACTTCAAGTTGTCACTGTCACGATCAATTCACAAATTTGGCGATAACGACTTCGAATCACTATTGAAACATTCTCGCTTTGTAATATAATTTTAATTTCCACCCAAAAGCACATTCAACACAGCGCAGTAAAATACATGTCTTTCGTATCAAGACAAGAGAGAGAGAGAGAGTGAGAGTAACCAATTAGCTGTTAAAAACAAAACCTACGCAAAAGTAAAAAAAAAGAACAAAATTATTTATAAAAATCGGTCGCTGGCGCAGCGCTCTTCTGCGTGCGCGATCGTGAATTATATCTTTGTATTGGCGGAGGCGTGGTACTCAAAGTACCCATCTTCAAAAAAATATCGCACTCTACTAGCTGGTAATTTCCTGCTTTGCCTATTTTCGGGAAGTGCCGGAATGCCCTTCTCTGCCTTAAGCTTCCGAGCATTCTTCACCATTCTTTCGGACACACCAAACTGAGCTGCTGTTTGTCTGACTGTCCAACTTACAGGTGTCAAGGTTAAAATTTGCATCTGTTCTTTATGAACTGCATTCTGCATCTTGGCTTCCAGTTCAGTCAGCAAATGTGCATAGTCGGCACAGTTTCCACATTCCTTAATTTCACTAGCATCTTCAATTTTTCGGTTTACTTCCATTGCATTTACAATTCTGTTTTTAATCACATTTTGAGCCGTTTGAATTTTCTTCTTCACATATTGGGGCTTATCTCTGTAGCTTACTGTTATCTTCAGGGGTGAAATACCGATAGACAATAAGCTACTATTTAATTCTTCTTTTGGTGTAAAGTCCTCATCAGAATGCGATGATGAGGCTGATAAAGGTTCGCCCAAGTGTTTATTTAAGGTAGTCCTGCAAGCCGGACAAATTTTCTGACCTGGCTTTATGTTATTAACAAGCTGCTTCTTCAACATATCAGAAGCCTTATTAGCTGTTTCAGTATCAAGAGTGCGAATTCCTGCCTTAACATTATGATTCACCTTCCCAAAGGGATTGAAGCATTTTTTTTTTTTTTAAAAAAAGATGACCTCTCTTATTGTGTCAATAACAGGGCTTCATGGTGTAGGCAAACTTGAGAGGTATTGTCCAGCTTTGCTTCAGAACGTGGGACCAACAACTCTTTTTCCTCATCACTAAAATCCATAAACCATTTTAAAGCAGCTTTTTTGGCAAAGAAAGTGACACAACACTTTGTTCCACTATGTCCTTGCCCAATTGAGCAGGAAGGTATGCTGTTCTTTTCTGCATCCATCTCTAATCAGTAACTAAATAATGTATTTGGCCTCTAAGTGCAAATTATAATCTGCTTAAATTTCAGACAAATTGCTTCTGAATCTAATAAGAGATATATGCCATAAAAGACACAATCAAATCAATTTTTTTGTAAATTAGATTACAAACTTTGATGGTCTTAAGAATCACTTAACAAGCCACACTCAGTCAAGAGAACCTACTCACTATGCTGCAAACACACCACTGAAATACTGATTGTTCAAACAAGGCTCACAATAATGAAACAATCTGATTGTTAAAGTAATTGTTGCCATTATATTTTCTATAAACAGTGAACCTTGTGAATTTTCTCTGTGAAACTAGTGGTTACGTATTTACCAAGGTAGTAGGCTACATTTAAGTGTGATTAAATACAAAATTAAAACTCTCAGATGTTTAACCAACCAATTTTACATGTTTCCCTAATAACTTTAAGACAAAAATTCACAGGTTAAAACACCTAGGTATTAAAATCTCTGCAATATTGATTGGATAATTTACATCACTAGATGCATGATTCAATCAAACCGAATCTTTTTTGGAAAAATTTTTTATACAATTGAATCCAAAAATTAGGTCTTCATTTTCCACTTGTAAATATTTACAATTTTGAGAAGTACAAAAAATATGAAGCTATTATTCATCGAATTCTTTGATTTTTTTTTAAACAAATGAGAAGGGTTTTATGCGGATGAACACTTACGATAAAAGCAGAAGGGCTACTTCTCATACTTTTCAAGTTTTTCTGACAGTATCAGTGACTATTTGCCAGATCTTATTTCAATTATGCAATGATCCAATAAACATTTATTAGGCATAATAAAAGGTTTCAGGTATAATTTGAGTGCCAGAAAAATATGTTCAAACTTCCAGTGCGCTTCTTTGATGATGCTACTTTTTAGGGCCTTATATGCTTGCATTGCAAAACCAAATTCACTTTTCTAGATAGTTTAGAATATGCTCTTTTTAACGACCACAGTTTAGAAGAGTTTGGAGAAAACACTTTTTTGAAATATTTGACTAAAAATACCCATTTTTAGCGCTTTTTGAAAAATCGTCAGCTTCACCCTATATTTGTGAAATAATGGAAAGCAATAGGAGAATGAAATTTTATGTTGTAAGACCTTGTGTTGGTGAGTTATGGTGTGCAAAGTTTCATGTACATCCCACGATTACTTTTGGAGATATAAAAAAGTAAATTTCGCATTTTGTTTTAAACAGCTATTTTTTCGCCCAACTTTGGTTCAAATTATCTACATGAAAATTGCTCATAAATCCTTTTCTTAATATTTTACTTTAAAGAGCTCTAAAAGTTGTATAAGATGGGCAAGTTTTGTTTATTTCATGCAAATACTTACAGAGAAATCTCATCTCAAAGTTGCTGAAAATTCAAGGATGCACTATTGGAAGCTGTGCTATGGTTTCAAACAAGTGACTATATCTCTGCAAGTATTGAATTTCTGAAACTGAAGCTTTATCAGTGTTCATTGAGAACATTTGTGAATGTTCATACAAAATTTCATCAAAATCCATGATGGTCATGTGGGAACATTTCTCGATATTAGACCACTTGGCATGGAGTGGCCCATAGTCGAGTTTCAAACGGACAAGGGACTGGTACAAACAGAGGAGGGTGGTTCGGTCGACACCCCAGGAAGTACCATTGAGGACATGTAGGACATTTGAGGCAGTGCATACAGTGGGCTGCCAGGTAAGATACATGAAAGGACCAAAAGAGTTCCCTCTCAAGCATGGGTGCCAGGAATTTTGTAGTTTAAAAGAACGGAAGAGCAACAGGCCCAAAACGTAAAGATGGCGGGAGAAACCACTTGCATCAGCAGAAATTCATAACGACAATTTTGTCAGTGGAAAAATTAAAGCCATTGTTGAAGCTCCAGGAGCAAAGATGATCAAGACATTGCTGAAGATACTGCCCCATGAGGCAGGTCTGTGGAGAACTGCAATAGATTGCTAAATCATCAACAAAAAGGGAGCTGAAGATGCCTGGCAGGAGACAGGCCATGATAGCATTAACGGCGATAGCAAAGAGGACAGCACTCAGGACGAAACCCTTAGGCACACCGTTTTGTTGGAGAAAGGTGTCCGACAAGGCAGAACCCAAATGCACATTGAAAACTCAATCTTTTAAAAATTCTTGAAGGAAACAAAGCAGGTTGTCACAGAAGCCCCATGTGTAAAGAGTACTGTAGCAGCACCACAATTTAGGATAGGGAAAGTTAGTTTTGTGTGATATTCTGAGCATGGGTTACAGCCAGGTGTGGGCCGGATTGCAGTAAGTTACGCTGACCAGCGGTTGCGGTGGAATGGAGGCCACAGGGCCATCAAACCGCAGAAAAGAGTAAATGGGTTCACATGGCGCAACCTATAGGCAGAAGGGCAACCGGGGTGTATAGCTGTTGTTTTCTAACGAGATTCATTCAAGTGTGGCAGCTCTCCTGGACGGCGGGGCGTGTCACTCTGCTGCGCTACATGCAGCAACAGATGGGGCGACAGCGTCCCAGTCCACAGCGGGTCATTGGTTCGACCTTCTGAGGCCGATGCAGGGTCTGCAGCCAGCCAGGGTGAGCCATTCTTCGGCTCACAACCACGGGCAGTTGTCTCAGCTCCCGACACACGCCAGAGACTTCTGTGGCGAGGGCCTCACTTTCGGTTGCCGTATCGCCCTCCATGAACCATGGACCTTGCCGTTGGTGGGGAGGCTTGCGTGCCTCAGCGATACAGATGGCCGTACCATAGGTGCAACCACAATGGAGGGGTATCTGTTGAGAGGCCAGACAAACATGTGGTTCCTGAAGAGGGGCAGCAGCCTTTTCAGTAGTTGCAGGGGCAACAGTCTGGATGATTGACTGATCTGGCCTTGTAACATTAACCAAAACGGCGTTGCTGTGCTGGTACTGTGAACGGCTGAAAGCAGGGGGAAACTACAGCTGTAATTTTTCCCAAGGACATGCAGCTTTACTGTACGATTAAATGATGATGGCGTCCTCTTGGATAAAATATTCCGGAGGTAAAATAGTCCCCCATTCGGATCTACGGGCGGGGACTACTAAAGAGGACGTCGTTATCAGGAGAAAGAAAACTGGCGTTCTACGGATCGGAGCGTGGAATGTCAGATCCGTTAATCGGGCAGGTAGGTTAGAAAATTTAAAAAGGGAAATGGATAGGTTAAAGTTAGATATAGTGGGAATTAGTGAAGTTCGGTGGCAGGAGGAACAAGACTTTTGGTCAGGTGAATACAGGGTTGTAAATACAAAATCAAATAGGGGTAATGCAGGAGCAGGTTTAATAATGAATAAAAAAATAGGAGTGCAGGTTAGCTACTACAAACAGCATAGCGAACGCATTATTGTGGCCAAGATAGACTTAAGCCCATGCCTACTACAGCAGTACAAGTTTATATGCCAACTAGCTGTGCAGATGATGAAGAAATAGATGAAATGTATGACGAGATAAAAGAAATTATTCAGGTAGTGAAGGGAGACGAATATTTAATAGCCATGGGTGACTGGAATTCGTCAGTAGGAAAAGGGAGAGAAGGAAACGTAGTAGGTGAATATGGATTGGGGGGAAGAAATGAAAGAGGAAGCCGCCTGGTAGAATTTTGCACAGAGCACAACTTAATCATAGCTAACACTTGGTTCAAGAATCATAAAAGAAGGTTGTATACCTGGAAGAATCCTGAAGATACTAAAAGGTATCAGATAGATTATATAAAGGTAAGACAGAGATTTAGGAAACAGGTTTTTAATTGTAAGACATTTCCAGGGGCAGATGTGGACTCTGACCACAATCTATTGGTTATGAACTGCAGATTGAAACTGAAGAAACTGCAAAAAGGTGGGAATTTAAGGAGATGGGACCTGCATAAACTGAAAGAACCAGAGGTTGTAGAGAGTTTCAGGGAGAGCATAACGGAGCAATTGACAGGAATGGGGGAAAGAAATACGGTAGAAGAAGAATGGGTAGCTCTGAGGGATGAAGTAGTGAAGGCAGCAGACGATCAAGTAGGTAAAAAGACGAGGGCTAATAGAAATCCTTGGGTAACAGAAGAAATATTGAATTTAATTGATGAAAGGAGAAAATATAAAAATGCAGTAAATGAAGCAGGCAAAAATGAATACAAACGTCTCAAAAATGAGATTGACAGAAAGTGCAAAATGGCTAAGCAGGGATGGCTAGAGGACAAATGTAAGGATGTAGAGGCTTGTCTCACTAGGGGTAAGATAGATACTACCAACAGGAAAATTATAGAGACCTTTGGAGAGAAGAGAACCACTTGTATGAATATCAAGAGCTCAGATGGCAACGCAGTTCTAAGCAAATAAGAGGAGGTAGAAAGGTGGAAGGAGTATATAGAGGGTTTATACAAGGGCGATGTACTTGAGGACAATATTATGGAAATGGAAGAGGATGTAGATGAAGACGAAATGGGAGAGAAGATACTGCGTGAAGAGTTTGACAGAGCACTGAAAGACCTGAGTCGAAACAAGGCCCCGGGAGTAGACAACATTCCATTAGAACTACTGATGGCCTTGGGAAAGCCAGTGATGACAAAACTCTACCATTTGGTGAGCAAGATGTATGAGACAGGCGAAATACCCTCAGACTTCAGGAAGAATATAATAATTCCAATCCCAAAGAAAGCAGGTGTTGACAGATGTGAAAATTACCGAACTATCAGTTTAATAAGTCATGGCTGCAAAATACTAACGCGAATTCTTTACAGACGAATGGAAAAACTGATAGAAGCGGACCTCGGGGAAGATCAGTTTGGATTCCGTAGAAATGTTGCAACACGTGAGGCAATACTAACCTTACAACTTATCTTAGAAGAAAGTTTAAGAAAAGGCAAACCTACGTTCCTAGCATTTAGAGAAAGCTTTTGACAATGTTAACTGGAATACTCTCTTTCAAATTCTGAAGGTGGCAGGGGTAAAATACAGGGAGCGAAAGGCTATTTACAATTTGTACAGAAACCAGATGGCAGTTATAAGAGTCGAGGGACATGAAAGGGAAGCAGTGGCTGGGAAAGGAGTGAGACAGGGTTGTATCCTCTCCCCGATGTTATTCAATCTGTATATTGAGCAAGCAGTAAAGGAAACAAAAGAAAAATTTGGAGTAGGTATTAAAATTCATGGAGAAGAAGTAAAAACTTTGAGGTTCGCCGATGACATTGTAATTCTGTCAGAGACAGCAAAGGACTTGGACGAGCAGTTGAACGGAATGGACAGTGTCTTGAAAGGAGGATATAAGATGAACATCAACAAAAGCAAAACGAGGATAATGGAATGTAGTCAAATTAAATCGGGTGATGCTGAGGGAATTAGATTAGGAAATGAAACACTTAAAGTAGTAAAGGAGTTTTGCTATTTATGGCGTAAAATAACTGATGATGTTCGAACTAGAGATGATATAAAATGTAGACTGGCAATGGCAAGGAAATCGTTTCTGAAGAAGAGAAATTTGCTATCGTCGAGTATAGATTTAAGTGTCAGGAAGTCGTTTCTGAAAGTATTTGTATGGAGTGTAGCCATGTATGGAAGTGAGACATGGACGATAAATAGTTTGAACAGGAAGAGAATAGAAGCTTTTGAGGTGTGGTGCTACAGAAGAATGCTGAAGATAAGGTGGGTAGATCACGTAACTAATGAGGAGGTATTGAATAGGATTGGGGAGAAGTTTGTGGCACAACTTGACTAGAAGAAGGGATCGGTTGGTAGGACATGTTTTGAGGCATCAAGGGATCACAAACTTAGCATTGGAGGGCAGCGTGGAGGGTAAAAATCGTAGAGGGAGACCAAGAGATGAATACACTAAGCAGATTCAGAAGGATGTAGGTTGCAGTAGGTACTGGGAGATGATGAAGCTTGCACAGGATAGAGTAGAATGGAGAGCTGCATCAAACCAGTCTCAGGACTGAAGACCACAA
Organism: Schistocerca serialis cubense; assembly: GCF_023864345.2. NCBI lineage: Eukaryota > Metazoa > Arthropoda > Insecta > Orthoptera > Acrididae > Schistocerca > Schistocerca serialis. Next base: position 24,442,517 of record NW_026047583.1, on the reverse strand, counting down.
CAACAACAACAACAACATCGCAGGTGGTCATTGCCACTGCGTTCCTAGCTACGCTAGCGAGGAAGAAGCAGCAGCAGGGCTGGCCTACTGCTCCCCGTGGAGCAGTGCAGTGACAACAAGGACTGTGGTCACTGAGTCGGCTGCTGGCATAGCCATCCTGACGTAATCGAAACTGTACGGCTGGCGAACAAGGTCGGCCCGACGCAGCGTTGCGTTGCACAGGTCGCTGGTGGTGCTACCTTGGCATTGCGGGGCCTGTGACACAAACTGATGTGAACTGAGCTTTGTAGAGGAAACGAATAAATCATTAGGAAAGTTATCACCAAGTCTTAATATGGCACCTCCTGTCAGGCATCCACTACATTTGGTGTCAATATGCCATGTTTGGCATCTGATATCACAATAGTACAGAGGATACCAGTCCTCCAGCAGGTTTCGTAGGCCTTTTCCAAATCGAAAAACATGGCCACGATCGGGGATTTCTGCAGAAAAGCATTCATGACATGGGTGGACAAAGTAACGAGAGGGTCAACTGCAGAACGCCGCGCTCGAAATCCACACTGTTCATTCGTCAATAAATTATGAGACTCAAGCCACCATGCCAGCCAGTCATGAACCATACATTCCATCACTTTGCAAACACAGCTTGTAAGAGATATGGAGCAGTAGGTAGAAGGAAGGTTTTTGTCCGTACTGAGCTTAGGTATGGATATGATGGTGGCTTCATGCCAGCATCCGGGTAATGTGCCCTCAGGCCCCACCAAGGGACTGGGACATGACATGGTAAAGGGGAAGTGCAAGGAATGGAACACGGTGCAGCAGTAAGGATAATGTAGGTGAGATATTATACTTGGTCATCACAACTGGGGAAATCTTGTTCGTCTAAGGTCGCCAGGGAGGGGTAAAGCTGCCAGTCAACCTCGAGTAGGTGTCACAAAGAATGGACCACTCAAGATATTGGGCTAGATGGGCAGTGCAAAAGGATAGGTCCAAATGGGAATAGGTGTGTGAGGAGTTGGAAAGGAAAGTGGGTGCTCTGTGTTAAGGCAAAAAAGGTTAATTTGGTTAAGGTCAGCCAAGAGGTCACCTCTCTGTCAGGCCCTGGGAGAACCCCTAAAGGGAATGAAACACATTGCACCGAGTAGCAAAAATGGGGGAGGTAGCTGTCGAATAAGCTGAAGAAAGTCTGCCCTGGTAACATCAAATGACGGAGAGACATAAATGGTACAGAGGGAAAAAGTTAGACGGGGAAGGAAAAGGCGAACTGCAACAGCTTGAAGACGGGTAGTCAGGGAGATGGGCTGACTATGAATGTCATCCCATATGAGCAGCATGATGCCCCCATGAGATGGAATGCCGACCTCAGGGGGAAGGTAAAAACGAATTCGTAAGTAATGTGAAAGCTCAAAGCGGTTGTAAGGGCGCAATTTCATTTCCTGAAGGCGGAGTACAAGGGGAGGCTGCAGCGCTAAATGGAGTCGTAAACCCTCTTTGCGGGACCAAAGGCAGTGAACATTCCATTGGAGGACAAGTCGCTACTACAGAGCTCAGAAGCAGGACAATCCTGCTCCATGGGGTCCACAGATGCATCAGCTTGATTGTGCGGTCGGTCTATGGAGGTCAACGCTGAAAAACAGTTGGTGGTGAGCACCGGCAATACAGAGGCTGGCCATCCTAAGGTACCACATGGTGACACTGTCGAAGAGAATCTTTGAGTTGGCAAAGGAGAAGACTACCTTTGGTGGACTCCTTTGAGCCTTTCCAGTTAGAGGAAGACTCGGGTGTTGTTTGCCTGGAGGGATGGAGCAAGTTTACACAGTACTCCTACCCTTTCCAGCCTACCGGTTGTGTAACTGGTGGCTTCACCCTTTGAGGCGAGATTTTGACAGGTTGTTGCACAGCTGGGCAGGGGGATGGTGATACTACCTTGACACTAGGCGATTTCACAACCTCAGAGCTGAAAGTAAGGTCGGATGTCAGCATGGCCATGTCCTCCATGGAGCGAGGGATATCAAGAACGGAACTATAGGTGCCAGATGGGAGAACACAGGGTTTGTGACTAGCCAGTAACTTGGGAACGACTGGGTAGGGCACTTTTTCTTTTACCTGGATCTCTTGAAAAGCCCGCTCATCAAGATACATGGGACAATGCCGAGAGGAGGCGGTATAGCCCCCATTGCAGTTGGTACAACAGGGAGGAGGAGGCGGACAATCGCCCTCATGTGCATCCCTACCTTGACAAGACATTCTAGTGTGGTTGAAATGATTACAATAGTAGCACTGCATCAGGTTCGGAATGCACGGCTGGACTGTGATAATTTAAAAGCCTACTTTGACCTTGGTTGGCGGCATCACTCTATCAAAGGTAAGGAAAAGAGTGCGGGTGGGCACTAAGGAGGAATCTACCTTCTTCATTACACGATGGACGGCAATGACACCCTGATCAGAGAGGTAAGACTGGATTTCAGTCTCAGTTAGACCATCAAGCAGCCTGGTATAAATTATACCACAGGAAGAATTCAAAGTTTTATGGGCCTCGACATGCTCGCAATTGTTCTGCTTGAGAATCAGAAGTAATCTCCAAAAGTAAAGTGCCATTCCATAAACGAGAGCAGGATTTTACAAGGCCAGCAATTGCATCAACAGATTTCTGAATAATAAACAGATTTACCATGGGGAAGGACTGACCATATACAGAACGTGAGACCTCAAGGAACCGTGGTGCATTGGGAAGGGTCTTTCAATCATTAGTCTCATTACAAAAATGTTTTGTAGACATTGATTGTGAAGATGATTGACTCATTGTGAGGAAATCCCCCATGATTGTCACCATCTCCGATGGCGTGCTCCTTCCAACTGGGGCCCTGCTTCACAAGAGGGAGCATCCACGTTAGGTGATTGTTCACACCTCAGGTCACACCTCCCGAACACCTGACAGATGATCAGGAAGGAAGAAGAAAAACAGGAGCTTCAAACACTGAAGCAGTAGAACAAGAGTAGGGAAAAAAGATAGGAAAAGGGCGCGAAAAATGAAGATTAAACTGTTCTTACGTCAGGGACAGACAATGCAGAACTTTCCCAATAACATCTCAGACATGTTCCCAACGGAGGGGAAAAATCCACCGAAGAGGGGCGAGCCCCCTGGGCGGGTTGCTCGAATGTGTGGGACCCACCACGAATATGACCAATAGGGGATACTGAGCGTAAGCAAAGAAGGGCAGCACGAACAGTCACAGGTTCGTTTGATCCATGGGAAAGTGTTACAGTGGTGCTGAAGAAACTGAACTGGCGGCAGACTCTGGATAATAGACATAACCTATCCTGGTTGGTTGATTTGGAGGAGGGGACTAAACAGTTAGGTCATCGGTCCCATAGGATTAGGGAAGGATGGTGAAGGAAGTCGCACATGCCTGTTCAAAGGAAACACCCCAGCATTTGCCTGAAGCAATTTAGGGAAATCTAAATCAGGATGGCCGGACAGGGGTTTGAAATGTTGTCCTGAATGCGAGTCCAGTGCACTAACCACTGCACCACCTTGCTCGGTAAACTATCCTGACAAAGGAACCTCCCCGTCGCACCCCCTTCAGATTTAGTTATAAGTTGGCACAGTGGATAGGTCTTGAAAAACTGAACACAGATTAATCGAGAAAACAGGAAGAAGTTGTGTGGAACAATGAATAGAATAAGCAAAATATACAAACTGAGTAGTCCATGTTCAACATAGGCAACATCAAGGACAGTGTGAGCTCAGGACTGCCATGGTCCCGTGGTTAGTGTGAGCAGCTGTGGAACGGGAGGTCCTTGGTTCAAGTCTTCCCTCGAGTGAAAAGTTTACTTTTTTATTTTTTGCAAAGTTATGATCTGTCCGTTCGTTTATTGACGTCTCTGTTCACTGTAATAAGTTTAGTGTCTGTGTTTTGCGACCACACCACAAATTTATAGTTCGGTAAATATTCATTGACCTTGTTATTGAAGTCACGAGCTTTATTTGCTGGATTCATATTGCGCACGGAATACATCTCACGTATTTAATGCACTCTCGTCCAAAGTAGTGAACAGTCAACTGCCAGCCAGGGAGTCTCGTTAGCAGGAGTACTCTCTCTTCCGTGCGCTGTAGTCGACTGACTTCGTGTGTTTCGATGTTTGTTTAGATCTAGCGTCCCCATACTACAGCGCAGTTACCTTGCATCGGGCGGGCGGACGGGCAGATAATAATTGTCTGAAAATAAAACATTAAACTTTTCGCTCGAGGGAAGACTTGAACCCAGGACCTCTCTTTCCGTAGCTACTGACGCTAACCACGGGACCACAGAACTCCTGAGCTTAGACTCCCCTAGATGTTGCCTATCTTGCACATGGACTACTCAGTTTGTATATTTTGCTTATTTTTTCATAGTTCCACACAACTTCTTCCTGTTTTCTCGATTGATCTGTGTTCAGTTTTTCAAGGCTTATCCACTGTCCCAACTTATAACTAAATCTGAGGGGGGTGCGATGGGGAGGTTCCCTTGTGAGAAAGCCTACTTATTAAGTTATGACCCAGTTTAAAATGATGACTCTAGGAATATACCACAAACCCCTTCATATCGCTCACATAGGGATCCTAAGGATAAGATCAGAATGATTACTGCATGCACGGAGGCATTGAAGCAATCCTCCTTACCGCATTCCATTTATGAATGGACCAGAAAACAACCCAAATAACAGGTAAAGTAGGACATAACCTCTCCAACGCACGTCACAGTGGTTTGCAGAGCATAGGTGCAGATGTAAATGAAAATGCACAAGTGTGTTCTATGGTAGCAGAGTAGTTGTTGCACTGACAGGGTAACATTCGCGAGTGTAAACAAGTGATCTCAATGAAACCTGGCGAGTGTGTACATCTACATGATTACTCTGCTGTTCACAATAAAGTGCCTGGTAGAGGGTTCAATGAACCACCTTCAAGCTGTCTCTCTACCGTTCTACTCTTGAACGGTGCGCGGGAAGAACGAGCACTTAAATTTTTCTGTGTGAACCCTAATTTCTCGTATTTTATAATGATGATCGTACTTTCCTATGTAGGTGGATGCCAACAGAATGTTTTTCAATTGGAGGAGAAAACTGGCGATTGAAATTTTACGAGAAGATCCCATCTCAATGAAAAATTCCTTTGTTCTAATGAGTGCCACTCCAATTCATGTATCATGTCTGTGACACTATCTCCGCTACATCGCAATAACACAAAAGCAGCTGCCTTTCTTTAAACTTTTTCGATGTCATCAGTCAGTCTCATCTGACGCAGATCCCACACCGCACAGCAATACTCCAGAATTTGGAGGACAAGCATGGTGTAAGCAGTCTCTTTAGTAGACCTGTTGCACCTCTGAGTTTTCTGCCAATGAATCGCAGTCTTTGGTTGGCTCTACCCACAACATTATCTATGTGATCATTGCAATTTAGGTTATTTGTAATTGTAATCCCTAAGTGTTTAGTTGAATTTACAGCCTTCAGATTTTTGTGACTTATCGCATAATTGAAATTTAGCGAATTTCTTTTAGTACTCATGTGGATAACTTCACACTTTTCTTTATTCAGGGTCAACTGCCTCTTTTCGCACCATACAGATATCTAAATCATTTTGCAATTCATTTTTGTCATCTGATGACTTTACAAGACAGTAGATGACAGCATCATCTGCAAACAATCGAAGACGGCTACTAAGATTGTCTCCTATGCCGTTAATATAGATCATGAAAAACAGAGGGCCTATAACACTCCCTTGGGGAATGTCGGATATTATTTCTGTTTTACTTAATGATTTTCCGTCTATTACTACGAGCTGTGACCTTTCTGACAGGAAATCATAAATCCAGTTGCACAACTGCGGCGATATTCCATAGGCACGCACTTTGGTTAGAAGACTTGTGTGAGGAATGGTGCCAAAAGCCTTCTGGAAATCTTAAAATATGGAATCAATTTGACATCCCCTGTTGATAGCACTAATTACTTCATGAGTATCAAGAGCTAGTTCTGTTTTGCAAGAATGATATTTTCTAAATCCATGATGACTACATGTCAATAAATTGTTTTCTTCAAGGTACTTCATAATGTTGGAATACAGAATATGTTCCAAAACCCTACTGCAAATTGACGTTAGTGATATGGGCCTGTAATTCAATGGATTACTCCTACTTCCCTTTTTGGGTATTGGTGTCACCTGAGCTATTTTCCAGTCTTTAGGTAAGGATCATTCTGAGTTCGAGTGGTTGTATATAACTGCTAAATATGGAGCTACTGTGTCAGCATCTCTGAAAGGAACCTGACTGGTATACAATCCGGACCAGAATCCTTGCTTTTGTTAAGTGATTTAAGCTGCTTTGCAACACCGAGGATATCTATTTCCATGCTTCTCATTTTGGCAGTTGTTCTTGATTGGAATTCAAGAATGTTCATCTTCTTTGGTGAAGGAGTTTCAGAAAATTGTGTTTAATAATTCTGCTTTAGTGGCACTGTCATCAGTGACTTCACAATTTTTATCACGCAGTGAAGGTATTGATTGTCTTGCCACTAATTTACTTTATGTATGACCAGAATCTCTTTGGGTTTTCTGCCAGATTTTGAGACAGACTATCATTGTGGAAATTATTGAAAGCATCTTGCATTGAGGTACGCACTATATTTCGAACTTCTGCAAAACTTTGCCAATCTTGGGGATTTTGCGTTCTTTTAAATTTGGTATGCTTTTTTCACTGCTTCTGCAACAGCAAACTGACCCATTTTGTGTACCGTGGGGGATCAGTACCATCACTTATTAATTTATGCGGTGTATATATTTCTCTCCATTGCTGTCGACACTGTTTCTTTGAAATCTTGCCATACCTTTTCTACACTTACATGATCAGATCAGAAAGAGTGCAGACTGTCTCTTAAAAAGGCGTTAAGAGCACTTTTATCAGCATTTTTAAAAAGATATACTTTGTGTTCCTTTTTGATGGTTGTAAGAGTTATAGTATTCAGCCTAGCAGCTACTGCCTTGTGGTCACTAATCCCCGTATTCATCACGATACTCACTATTTGTCCAGGATTATTTGTTGCTAACAGGTCAAGTATGCTTTCGCAACCGTTTACACTTCTAGTGGGCTCATGAACTAATTGCTCAAAATAATTTTCTGAGAAAGCATTCAGCACAAATTTGGATGACATTTTACGCCTGGGGCCAGCTTTAAACGTATAATTTTTCCAGTATATCGAGGGTAGATTAAAGTCACCACCGACTATAACTGTATGAGTGAGGTACCTATTTGAAATGAGACTCAAGTTTTCTTTGAACTATTCAGCAACTATATCTTCCTAGTCGGGGGTTGGTAGAATGATCGAATTAATAGTTTAGTCCATTTATCAAGTATGACCTCTACCCATACTATTTCGCAGGAACTATCTATTTCAATTCCACTACAAGGCAAACTACTTCTGACAGCAATAAATACTCCACCACCAATTGTATTTAATCTATCCTTTCTGAACACTATTAGAGCATTTGAAAAAAATTTATGCTGAACTTATTTCCGGTTTTAGCACAGTTTTCTGTGCCTGTAACTATTTGAGCTTCAGCGCTTTCTATTATGACTTGGAGCTCTGGTTCTTTCCCAACACAGCTACGACAATTTACAACTACAATACAGACTGTTTCTACTACTAACTTACCATGTTTTACCTACCCCCTTTTAGACAGATGCCCTTCCTGTCATTCCCTGAGGCCTAAGAAACCACCCAGTCCTGTGTGCAGTGAACTCCTGACCTATTAAGCAGAACCCGGAAACCCACCACGCGATGGTGCAAGTCAAGGAATCTGCAGCCTACATGGTCACAGAACCGCTTGAGACTCTGATTCAGACCCTCCATTTGGCTCTGCATCACTTGGTTCTATTGACAATGCTGCAGATGGTGAGCTCTTCCTAAATCTCACAAGCAAGACTGGCAGTCTTTACCATCTCTGCTAGCCACCCAAAACCAGGAAGAATCTCCTCTGATCCAAAGTAACATACATCAGTGGTACCTAAATGAGCCACCACCAGCAGTTGGCAGCACCCTGTACTCTTAATGGCATCCAGAAGCAGCCTTTCCACATCCAGAATGACTACCCCTGGTATGCACACTGGCTTTCTATCCCCTTTTACCAGCCATGTTCCTAAGGGGCCTCATTACGCGTCTAATGTTGGAGCTCCCAACTACCAGCAAACGCACCCACTGTGAATGCCCAGATCTTGTGGGCCAAGAAGCTTCCTCTGGAACAGGGTGGATGACCATCAAACGAACTGAGGAGGCCCTATGATCGGCCCCTCATAAAGTTTTTCGCTGCCTGCCAGACTTTGGAATGATCGACCACGGGTGAGGGGTCAACCTCAGTGCAGGCAGTACCCGGTGTGGTCACAGCAGTGGACCAAATGGGGGACATGTGGGACGTACTCGACGTCTCTTGCATCCCTGCATACAACCCCCCCCCATAGTGATGCCCCTTGGCAGCAGCCTCAAGCTGTGTAATGGAAGGCAACGCAGCCTGGAGCTGTGAGCGAAGGGTCGTCAACTCAATATTGTGATATATGAAAATTTGTTTCATATAAAAGTTAGTATGTACTGAATGAACAAACGTGAAAACTGTATCATCATCTGTTGTAAGAATTTGAAATTTATGCATACCCCACCACCATTAAGTCGCTTCAAAAATTGAAAACCTTTGTTATACAACATAAATTAAAGAAGCTTGCAAGCCACATTCATCCATGTGTTAGTTGACTAGGGGGAATGGAAAAAAAAGCAAAGTCATCTGTCCCATCATGTTAGGGAAGGATGGGGAAGGAAGTTGGTCATGCCCTTGCAAAGGAACCATCCCAGCATTTGCTTGAAACGATTTAGGGAAATTATGAAAAACCTAAATCAGGATGGCTGGACACAGGTTTCAACCACCGTCCTCCTGTATGTAAGTCCAGTGTGCTAACCACTGCGCCACCTCATTTGGTCACCCATGTGTAATAAATGTTTTTCTGAAATACCTTTTTTGGAAAAAGAGCTGTATACAAAGTGCTGTTGGAGTATTTTCAACATACCTAATTATAATATCTAAACATTCATTATTATTCCACTTACTTATTTTACTTACATTTGCTTTATGTTTAAATCGTTATTTTACATTTTACATTCATGGATATTTTTCTTATGTTTACCATTTCATATATGTGTATTTTGTTAATTGAAAATAATAAGTAATTCATTATTATGATACAAAATCATTGCAGTGAAGACAATCACTAAGAAGTGCTTAAAACATAACTTTTTTTTTATACCATACATATAAAATGAATGAATTGTCATTGCATAATATACATGATGGAGAAATTCCAAATTGTCATGGATGATCCCCTAATTATCCCGATTTGTATCAGACATTTATCAGTACATTGTTAACCCTTGACAAAGGTAATTAATTATGTACTGGTGACTGTGGCTATATTATATTGTTTCTCAAGTGAGGACTGATAGTACTATTATCCAACACACATAAATCTGAAAATCTTTCCACATACTTCTTCCAATATTCAAAGCTGTATATGTCATATCGCTGTATCTGTACTGCCAAGCCCTTTGGGGTCAACAGATTTAGAGGTTTCTTGTTCCCGGATTCAATGCTCTAAATGGTGTTTTCACTCTGATCACCTGCCTTATTATAGTTTTAAAAGAAACTAATGAGTTTGGACTGAAATTTAAAAATCGCTTTATGAAGCCCCAAATGACTTGTGCAAGTATCAAAATCTAGTAAACAAACGTCCGACTAGGTCAAAAGATATTTGAAAGATGCTTTTTTTCCGATTGAGAGAGAAAAAATTGTATTTCCTTTAAATTCTTGGGGTAGTCAGAGTGAGAGAACTGTTTCAAGCATCATAACTGAGTATAAGAAACCCTCCCATCTTGTGAAGCCAAAGGGGGCAATGGCACAGGTACAGCAATGGGGCATATGCAGCTTGCAATGTTGGGAGAACTTTGTGAGAAAATTTCAAATCTAATTCAGTTGAATGATTATGATGTAATCTCTACTCGAGAAACAATAAAATCAAGCTGCAGTCATTAGTACATAAGAAATTTTCTTCGCCAGGACTCACCAGTGTTCTGAAATATCCACAACACAAATCTAGATATTTAGTTTATGATGTGCAACAATTTGAAATCCTGCTGAGTTTTGTTTCATATTGTGTTCTCTGTCATGTAAATTGTGAAGAAATAGCATTCATTTTATGTGTGAGGTGCAAAAAAAGGTATGTTTAAGCTTTTCCTTACAGATTATCAGTACAGGACAGACCCATTAATCCGAAGTAATTGGGACCGGACCTTGTTTGGATTACCAATTTGTTCGGATTAGCCAGAATTACGGTGACTAGTTTCTAAAATGCAGTATACCAAGCAGGTAAGTAGGTACACCATGGTAACAAATGGGAACAAGTGTGGGAACAATGGCTCACTCTCAGTCCTTGCCCTTGTTGAGTCCTTTGTAGTGTCTGAGGTTAGTGCACTGCCAGTTGGCTTGCAAAGTGCTTGGTTACATTAGTTATTGATTGCTGGCATGTGTTACAGTTGTATTAACAGTTGTATTGTATTTGTTCAGGTGTAGAGCTGTATGTATTTTCGTCATGAGTAAACGGAAACATTCAACATTATCTCTCAAAGGAAAACAGAATGCTTTGAAGCAGACAGACAATGGTGAGAATGTATCTAAACTGACAACGAAACTGGGTGTTCATAAAGCAACCATTTGTGATTGGAAGAAGAACCAAGTTAAAGTTGAACAGTCACGTACAATGTATTTGGTAAAAACACTCAAAATTCAGCTGAGTTTGAAATAGTCCCAGTACGATGAAGTGGATGAAGCTCTTTTCCTTTTGTTTATGCAAGAAAGAGAAAGGGGAACTCCTCTGAGTGGAATGCTGGTTCAGGAGAAGGCTGTTTAACGGAACAAGTTAATGAATTTTGATGGGTCTTTTAGTGCAAGTACGGGTTGGTTGGACATATTCAAAAACATCATGGAATCTGTCAGTTAACAATTACTGGAGAGAAGCTTTCTTCTGACTATGATGCAGTGAAAGGATACTTGGGTGAGTGAAAAATAATAAGAGAGGGAAAGTATTCTCCACAACAAATTTATAGTGCTGTCAAGACTGGCCTTAATTTTAGGGCATTGCCAGAAAAAAGCCTGGCATCAAAAGCCTAAGACCATGCTCCTGGTTTTCAAATGTGCAAGGATCGTGTGACTTTATTAGCTTGCAGCAATGCTGCTGGTAATCACAAGCTGCCTTTAGTGCTGACTGGTAAATCTGCTAGGCCCAGAGCTCTTAAAAATTGCAACATGAAGTCCCTGTCCATATATTACCACATCCAGAAAAAGCATGGGTGGATGGTATGTTGTTCAAAGAATGTTTTCATGATCAGTGCACCATATCACCCCAGTACTGAGGAATTATGTGATGGAGAAATTGTGGCGATGTTTTTGCTGCCGAATGTTACACCACTTCTACAGCCGATGGACCAGGGCGTACTGCAAATATGAAAACTGATTTACAGAAAACAATTTTTAAGAATGCTGATCCAAGATGACAGCATTCCTTCAGTGGACAAAATAAAAAAGGCCAATGTGAAGAATGTTGTTCATTGGGCCGCTGAGGCATGGCGTAGTATTTCAGAAAATACTCTGAGAAAATTGTGGAGAAAACTGTGGACATCTCCTGAATTTCAGGACAACCTAGTTGAAAATGAAGAGGAAAATCTACTACAAATGATACAGACAATCCCTGGATGTGAAGAAGCTAGTGAAGGAGATGTAGGTGAGTGGATGGCAGTGAATGGGTCATGTGTGGAGAACCTTACTGATGCTGATTTAGTTGCTGCTGTGACTCAAGACCAGGAAGAAGTGGACTGCTGTGATGGAAGTGACAATGTGCCTGAAAGTGACAAAGGAGAGCTGGTGCCACACAGTGATGCAGCAGAAGCTCTTGACCTTGCACTGTGTTATTTGGAGCAACAGCCCACTGCTACACCTGCTGATTTGATGTTTATGAGACTATGGAGAAACTATGTGTCATATAACAGACTGTCTTCATTATGCCAAAAAGCAATGACTGAGTTTTTGTCATCTAAAAAGTAGGGATAAAATGTCCACTGTATTTTAGTATGTTTGACAGCTTTTCTTTCAATGTTATGCATTGCTTAAACCTATTGTTTCCTTGCCAATTTTTCTAATACATGTTTACTGCACTGCGTAAAAAAAAAATAATGTGTATGTACAGCAGTTTACCACACAGCTTTCCGTACTTAGATTAACATTTATCATGTTCAGATTAACCGGACATTTGGATTACTGGGGTTTGGATTAGTGGGGCTCTGCTGTACTTAATGATTATTACGATACAAAATCAGTTACTAATTACTTTCAATTAACACAATACATGTGTGTGAAAAAAAGGACAGACATGAATGGCAAAACATAAGCTAACAATTTAAAACATAAAACAAATGTAAGTGACATAAATAATGAGGATAATAATGAATGTTTGGGTATTTTAATTAGGTATGTTGAAACTACTCCAACAGCACACTGCATACAGCTTATTTCCCAAGAATAGTATTTCAGAGAATAGTTTCATTACTCATGGATATATGTGGCTTGAAAGCTTCTTTAATTAACGCTGTGCCAAAACTTTTTATTTTTCATGATTAATTATTGGTGAGGCATTTTGCAAAATTTCAAATTATTACTCAAGTCAGTTATACAGTTCTCAAGTTCATTAGTTACATATGAACTTTTACATGAAAAACATTTGCATAGCTCACCATTTCAAAGATATGCCCACTGAACCTAATACACCCTATAAAAATGAAACTAGGCAGAAACAAAAAAAATAAGTATTGCATTATTTTGCCCTCTCTGCACACCCATCAAGTTTCATCAAGATCATTATTTCCACTTGGGAATGTTCCATTGTGAATCACAATGGTGTGTATTATGTTCAAACAGAATACACTAATGGGATGCACCACTATATTAGTGAGCTAACCAACACAGGAAAGTTCAGCATCAAGTTGATTAATATGGACAAACAGCATGCTGACTGATGAAGGTACTGGCAAAAATTAAGCATCAATGGTGCTGCCACGCTGTAGGAATTTCTGAGTTCAAGAATTAAAATCTCAAGCACTTATGGGCGTGGTGGGAACAACTATGTGTTTTACTTTACTGATATCTTGTGCAACAGTAATCTGTTGGTTTTCATCTCTGATCTCTCTTGCAATTATCATGAATTAGTTCTGATGATCTGCATTCCTGACAATTGGCTGTAATGATTGAATTCATTACTAAGTCAACTTTATAATCTCTTAAAGGTCTGATTGGACTCATCAACTGATACATTTGATCAACAACTGAAGAAATTTAAGACAATGTTATTAAAATATGGAATGCAACATGGGCAAATAAGGCAGGATAACAGACAGTGAAAAGAAACCAGCAAATCTGTAAAAATAAAGAACCATTCCTGAGCATAAATATATAACTGATAATTTTTTATTCTACCAAACAGCATTTTAACAACTCTGTGTCAATATCTCACACCGGTGCTGTTTGGAACAAAAGGATACATAAAAGGGGCCCATACAATCATTCCTATCAGTTCCTTAAGCTACAGTGCATGTGCTGTACTTGTAGTCAGCAAGTGTATAATCAAAAAACCCATTCTTTGCAGACCTTTCTGTAACATTCATCATCATCATCATCATCATCATCATCACAGTTGGAGAATGCAGAAGTATAATTATGTATCTGAACAATGGAAACTCCACGTAGGAATATCAACAATGTAGGAAAAAATAGATTGCTGCTTACTGTAAAGAAGGCACATTGAGTCACAGATAGGCCCTTGCATAACACTTTCGACCAGCCTTCATCAGCTACAAAAGAGAAACCACACCATTCATACACACAAGCAAGCACATCTTATTCACACACGACTGCCAACTCCAGCAGATCGAGCTCCCAGAGATGGCAGTCATGTGTCAATGAGATGTGCTTGCTTGTGTGTATGTATTTGTATGGTTTCTCTTCTGCTGATGAAGGCTGGGGCTGAAAGCTATATCTTAAGTATCTTTTAATTGTGCCAGTCTGCAACTTAACATATCTTCTTTATGGTAAGTATTAGTCTATCATCCTGTGGCCAAAAATATGTTCAAATGTGTGTGAAGTCCTATGGGACCAAATTGCTGAGGTCATCGGTCCCTAGTCTTACACTCTACTTAAACTAAATTATGCTAAGAATAACACATACATCCATGCCCGAGGAAGGACTTGAACCTCCGGCAGGAGGGACCGCGCAGTCTGTGGCATGGCGCCTCAAACCGCTCGGCTACTCCGCGCGGCTCCTGTGGTCAGCAGAAGGTTCTGAATACATGAGATTGTAATCTTACTGCTGTTCTCCGAGCTGTAGTCACACTGGCTGGTGGTTCTGTATAAGTAAGAGTGCCGTACTCTTAGTACTTTCTCAACAATAGGTCAAAAGGCCTGCTAAACAGTATCCAATCACCATATGGTCCACATGAGGTGGACCTGCCAGTGTAAGAGGAGGCAGGGATTATTATGCTGTTAGTAGAGAAGCAGTAACAGCAGCATGGGTTGGTCAGGAGAGTTCAATGACTTTGAACATGGACTAGCCTTTGGATATCACCTGAGTAACAGATCTAGCAAGTACATTTTAACTCACTTAAAGCAGTCCCAGTCGACTGCCGGTGATGTGATTCTGAAGTGGAACGTGAAGGAATAACCACATCTGAACCAAGACGAGAAGACCTCATGTACCAACGAACAGGGATTGCCAAGCATTGTGGAGGGCGATTGTAGAAATCACTTGAAATTAGTGGTAGGAATCACTTGTGAATTCCAATCCAGCTAGGAAAATAACTGTGCATAGGAAATTAAAAACAATGTGGTAAAATGGTTAAACAGCTCCTCATAAGCAACAAATTTGTGTAGTCAATGCTAAGTGATGCTTGAGATGGTGTAGAGATGCCCATGGACAGTGGATGACAGGAAACATGTGATCTGGGATGATGAGTAACCCCGTATTCTGTGGCAGACCCTGCGCTAATGCCTGAAGAATGTTAGCTGCCGTCGTGTTTAGTGCCATCATCGAAATACATATTTTACAGCACTCTGTGTACTGTATATAGCAGAATGACAGTTCAGAGACGATGGCTGTTTGAATTAGCATGACACTGTCATAAAGCAGATTTTATGATGCAATGGTTTTGGACAAAACATTCCAAAAACAGAGTGGATCGCCCAGCATCCTGACCTGAACCCAACGGAACACCAAGATGAATTAGAATATTGGCTTTCCTTTTGACCTCAGCGTCCAAAATCACTGCCTTCTCTGATTATGGATATGACGAAGAATGGACTGCCATTCCTCCACAGACATTCAGGCATCTCACTGAATGTGTCCCCAGGAGAGTTCAAGCTGTCATAAAGGTAAATAGTGGGCACACCCTATATTAATGTCGAACAATGGGTGTCCAGATACTTTGGATCAGATAGTGTACAATTTGGCAAATACACTATCATGGAACCTCCAATAGCACTGCATATAACTAAAGTGTCCAAGGCCAACTGTGCTTCTAGGTATAAGGCATCCAGGTGGCTGTAGTGTATTGTTTATGTGTGCTTATGGTAGTGCGAGTGAGGGGGTAGTAGCAGAGAGGGGTGCCTTCTAATTAATTTTAAAACCTCAGTTTGACATGCATCCACCAATACCTCTTTCTAGTGGGCACTACTGTATATTTTCCCAGGAATTATATCTACAATGTGCTATAACAAAACTTCGGCAGATTTAATATTTTGACCTCGACACAACAGTTTCTGGAATTACCTGAGATAATTTTACAATGAGATAATTTTAAAGTGAAATTAGTTGAATACTATAAATTGCTACTAAAGGTGATACCATTAACAACCACTTCCACTGTGTAGTTCCTTGAAGCAGCAGCATTTGATGCCTGACAAGTGTAATTTCCTCTATGTTTCATCATAAGGCTGTTGAAACTGAGGGTGCTCGAATACTCATCAAAACTATTCTCAGACACTCCTTGTTCATAATTTATTGCTACTCCATCTTTTAGCCATTGTATAGCAATCGGGAAGTCCCCTTTGCTGACAACACACATTAGATTCATCTGCATGCCTTCTTGTAGGTCTGGTTTTACTATTATTGGACCAATTTCTGGTGCCTCTGGAAGAAATATGAAAATAAGAATTAATTGTGTTGCTAATATCTGCAGAAATTCTACCACAGTTGCCACTTCAATTACGTTTATTATGTAGATAAGAATAAATATTATCTGTCTATTGCAAGTGAACATTTACTACCTGTATTGTTTTCAGCCAAATACTGTTCATCTAAATGTACTAGACTTCATCTGTTGCTTTTTATATCTTCTATTCTTTTTGTGTGTTTACTGGTCCTTGTGCAATGTTTGAGCACAAGATGGGACACAAAAATTTTAAATTAATTACATGTCACAGTTTAAATTTCACTTGCTTGCTTGCGTGTAGTGCTTGACCTCACTCAAAAACAGTGGAAGACATAAAAATACTGTTGCTTTCTAATATGTTTAGGGGAAACATATTTTTTTGCAATAATAATACATGTTTCTTTGAACCAATAATAATATTTTTAGCTACAAAAGATAGGTAATGTGTATCCTAATCTACACAATAAATGTGATAGGATTAATAGTGTTTTTTTCTCATTTGAAACAACATTAACTACTACATTCAATACATATTAACAATCTTACTAATGATGCTTAGAGAAGAATATGCTTGACTGCACAGTTAGGAATACTGAAGGTGTTCTTTTTGGAAGAATTCCCAAATACAATGTTTGTTGTATTTAACTAGAAATATTCACAATGATGTCAGTGTGATGTAGTGTTCACAGTATCACCCATTGTCTAAATCTACAAACCTGTATGTCTTTATTTGCCCATGTAATCCATTAATCAAATAAGGAAACACATTGTGATGTGGATCATGTTGTTCAAGGAATATAGTACTGGTACCTGCATTAATTTACTAAAAATATATTTATTCACGTATAATTATACTGGTCATTTACACATATGAGGGTTGCCCATAAAGTAATGCTCACTAGTTTTTTCTTCAACAATTATTTATTTATCGCAATGAAAATTATATGAAAGAATGATGTTTTAACTAGACACCCTATTTTTCCATATAATCTCCTTCCAAGTCTTATGGAACTCCTCCAGTGAGATCCAAGGGCAGTATGCCTTGTTGGCAAAAGTCCTTGTTCTGGTCACAAAGCCACTTCTTCAACACATGAGGATGATGTTATCATAACCTTTTTTTTTTTTTTTTTTACTTTCATTTGTTCAGTATGGTTTCATTACCTGTCACAACCTGCAATAAATAGACCTCCCCCAGTGTTTCAAAGTTTTGCATCATCTCAGAACAAACGTTTTTTTCTGTGAGATTTGCATTCCACTGCAAGGTAGCTTGGAAACCAGCATGTAGGCACTCCCAAGTTCTCAAGAGCCTGGATAGCTTCATCTACAGTTCCTTTGCAGCAGCAATTGTCTCCCTGCTCACTGCAGTCATGAGGTGCCGCTGAACCCCTTTCTGATATTCCCTGCAACCAACCTTACTCCAGCTGACTACAGGTGTTTGGTAGACTTTACCAACATCTGCAAATATTCACCACAGTTTCTTCCTACAAAATAAGGAAGTTGATAATGATTTGATGCTTGTAGGGTACATCAGTTAGAGATGCGATTTTGAAATATCACTATAGCTATGCTATCTACCAGAGGAAACAGAAATTTTGTCCATGAACACAGGAAACTTGAAAGAATTTGTAGTTAGAGGGTCCTACACAATTACCAATTCATCAGCTGACTGACCAATAAATTGTACATGTGTAAGGTTGTTGGCCATTCAACTGCCCAATTTTATTATTATTATTATTATTATTGCTGTTGTGCAGTTGCTTCATATGACCACCTGACAGCCAATCTGCACTCCACTTCAGCCCAACAAATCATGCGCTGTGTAGCAATAATGTGCCAAGCATCTGACAAAGGTTCCACTTCTTGTCAATGCGCATGCCATTACACGCAGTTCAAATACAGCTACAACGACACAGAGTGAGGCCGCAAAAACATTGATGACAGAGTTTCCAGAGAAGTTTAAAGACAAGTTTAAAGACTGGAGATGTCTGTGGGACACATCATACAAGGGGAATAGTATTGGAGATGCAAGAAATGAAGAACTTGTCACATTTTTAACAGATCCATAATGGATTGATGCGGTGTACAAGAAACAGTGCAAGATATACAAGTTGGTCAGAAACCGTTTGCAAAAGCTTGTAAGGCTGTTGCAGAATAGGTTCTGCTGAAGAATAATTGTTAAGAAAAAATCTGAAACATTGCACCATTTCCGAGTTGATTGAGCATTGAAGTTAGCCAATGCTGAAGAATAATATTTAAGGAAAAATTTGATACATTGCACCATTTCCGAGTTGATCAGCACTGAAGTTAGCCAATCAGGCTATTGTGCACACAAATTCATGGAGCCCAGCAGATACAGTTAGTGGCAGTTGTTCTCATAACATAGATGATAGTGCACGAGACTGCTCAGACTTTGGCTTGGGCTTGATCCTTACTACCAACCCATGTCCAATTTATGTATCATTCTCTTGTTCAGTTTGAGGAAAGCACACAAAGAAAAAGTTTGGCACCACTGTCTCTCATGTGCTACTTGAATTGGCTAATTTCAATGCTAATTAACTCAGAAACAGCAAAAGGTATTGAATTTCTACTTAAAAATTGTTTCTCTGTGCACAACCTGTCCTGCTGCAAAACCCTTAAAAATTTCTCAGACTGTACATTTTTGTAAATAAAAGTCCATAGACTGTATGTATAGCAGTTTTATTTCCAATCGTTGGAAATGAAACCTAAAAACCGCTGTAGAGAGATTAGATTTTAGATTCATTTCCCATACTAATAGGGGAAATATCCACAGTCAACATGCTGTCTTTCATAAAATATACCTGATTTTTTGTAAGAAATGTTTAAAAAGTTCATCCTGTCACCATGTCTTGTGCAATGAAGAGCAAAATATAGGACATTTTTTAACGGTGCTTACTGTTCGACATGGATTTCTTATATATCTGTTGATACATTTATTACATGAAGTGTTATCACCATTATTTGTGGTCTTTCTTCTTCTAATTTGAAATGGTTTTCTTATACTGTACAATGAATTATTCCCCTGAAAAATTAGGCTGTTCTACAGAGCCTGTCAAGTGCTGTTCACTCTGAGCTTATAAAGCGAAACTTGTGAGAACCTTAGTTGGCACTGGAGAATGGAACTGATTATAATGTGACCCTCAAGACTTAACTGGAGAAATTGATTGTTTCTGATTTGTTCCTTCTATCTTTACACAATACATTGATAGCTTCCTCAGTTGTCTTCATCAAGTGTTGACTACAAATTTAGTAGTTTGCTGCCTGGACTACCACAAGACTTTTCGTTTATATCAAGGCAACACATCTCAGACAAAAAGGTGAAGGTCTAGTGCATGGTTGAACAACTATTTATGTGTGTAGCTTGGTAATGTCAATTATTTCTCCACATGTACACTGAAGCTAAATTGCATGCATTTCTACTCTATCACAGAAACGTCACCAGTGTGATTTTTGAAGACAGTACTACAGCTGTCAACCACCTTTAAAAATGTGGTGGAGCTCTATGTCAAAAGGCATTTGCACATCTATCTTACACTCCGGTGAGGGACAAGTTCGTATTCACTACCAGCTTGTGTTCACTGTAATACATTCTTCTTGGTATCAGTTTGTGTGTATCACTGAACTCAAACAGCATATTCAATCATGCTACCATAGCATACATCACATAACATTTCCGAAGCCTAATAGGTACAGCACAAAATACTTGCCTGTATATTATCACCAAAAAGCTTAGTCAGACTGGTCATCAAAATGCACAAAATTGGGCAGACAGGCTGAAGGGTAAATCGATTGTGTCATTAAAAGTGATTCACTATCACAGAATATTGCAGTGTATTAATACTCCTCTCATACGAAGGTGAATGCATAAAACAGGCACTGTTTTTCTCTTAATTTGGTTTTGGGTTAGATTAAACATTTCAGCAGATAGGAGTGCAATACTAGAGAATATAAAATTATGATTTACCTAAATATAATAGAGAAGATTAAGAAAAAGTTATGTAATTTATCTCACAAATGTAGGCTTCTTCCTGTTTATCCCCAACTTTCTTGTAGATGTCATTAGTCATCAGACGTAGAAGTTATGTGCTGATAGGTAAAACATGGCAGGATGCAGATATCCCATTTATTTTTCGCTGCTGAAATTCCTGTAATTATTCTCAAGCTGAATCTGTTTTTTAGCTTGATTTTTATACTGTTTATTGCTGAAAATAGTCTCTCCACACAAGCTGACAAGAGGGATATGCACAAATGCATCATTATGCATGATAACTTAGGGGATTTGGGTGTACCACAAATGCATCATCATGGTTGATAACTTGGAGGATATAGGTGTACCATCTCCCTGGTTTGACTTAGGGACTGTATTCCAGGATCCAGCCCCATAATTATTGTTCATTCCTATCTATGTATATTCCAATAGCTTCCATCTAGTGCCAATTTCTTGAATGTCATTTTTAATTAAACTTAGAAACTCTTGGTCCTAATGCAAATTGGGTCAAATGTCAGCAAGTACATGCAATTAACCAAGAGATTTGTAATGACAGGGATTATGATACTGGTTACGAACAACTTTCGGGGGTGTTGGTTTTACATGATTTTTCTTCATGTAACATTACAATACAGTTATCACTGTTTCCTTAATGTCACAATACATCCTGTGGGTTTGAGGGGATTCTGACAGCATCTTAAATGGAAAGTATGTTGGCAATAAGCAACACAAATCCAGAAAGATAAGAAAGAACACCACAGTTTTATAATTAAATTCCTACAATACTGTCTCACTTTCTCGAAGTGTGTCATTAGTCGCAACATGAATAAAAAAATTTTCAGGGCATCATACTGCGCAAGAAGCCTGGACAGAGGGAGGGGGAGAGAGCGAGCGAGAGAGAGAGAGAGAGAGAGAGAGAGAGAGAGAGAGAGAGAGAGAGAGAGAGAGAGAGAGATTTCTAGCTGGCATGAAGTAATTTGTCTGGTTTCACCATTAAAGCGTTCGGTAACTCAGTTCACCGAGACATTTCAAGCTGCACTGCAAAATATTTACATGCATTCCACCCTATGACTTCTATATCTCTAGGAAGAGTTAAGCATGCACGAGAAGTACATACTGCACCTGAATGGCATCTGCATCTCATCAAGAACAGTCCTGAGCTATCTTACCTAAGGAAAGAAAGACAAGGAATGACCTAACTGTTCTCTACCACAGAACAGAGGACCTGTGGTCACAGCCAAACAAGCAAAGAGTGCCCGGCATTTGCTGGCCCATGAATGTTAACTTGTTACAATATATTCTGGCAACAGTGTGAGGTGCAACAGCTTGCACAAGACAAGGCAGCCTGTGCAATCTAGACAAGACAGTGTGACACACACCTCCTGCCTTTCTCACTGTGGACCATGTGAGTCAATTTAACACAACTCCCTAGAAACACATAGGCGAAGTTTGATTCATTTGTTTGTTTTGCGGTGTCTTTCATCTGTCTACAAAAGACAGAACACTGCATGGGTTGCACCAGAAAGCGAACATTTGAAGATGCAACCCTTGTTCCAAGCAGTTTACACAGTCACGCAACTTGCTTATCATCAGTGTGTGTACCCTCCAGGATCAGTGATGGAGCTGTTTCACTAGTGCAATGCACCAGCATGGACATTAAAGGTAAGGGTTTGCTTATAACATCTAGCAAGGCAAGGAAAAATAATTGTACATAACTGACCAAGCAACTCTCATTGATTCCCATCACCAAGCCTCTTCCACAGACACAGTGCATGGGTGCGGCAGTAAAACCACTTCACTGCATGTGATAGGACCGTACACAGTGATAACAGCACATCCCCCTTTCAGTGGTGACCCCTATATGATCTGAGGCTAAAATGTAACAGTATTCTGCAGACAAACTTTTGACATTTTTGGTTAAACGCATATATTGTCTTTTTTTTTTCCTTTTTTGTATGCCTGCTTTGCTCGCGGAACTTCTAGCGTTTCTTTTTTTTTTTTTCCTTTTTTTGTTTTGGCCGGTATTGTGGTATGTCCACTGTGTGTTTTCCCCTCGTACGAGAACTTGACCCTGAGCTAACATGATTAAAGACTATAGAACACCTGCTCGTGCACAGAACCTAGGGAGTGAGTCACAGGTGCACTCTGGATTCATGCACTCTGTACATCCACTGACAGCTTGCGAGAATTTGGACACGCAAAACCTCACCACACCTATGTCTCCTACTATTTCTGGAGTGGCAGCAAGCACTGGATGAGATTTGATCAGGCTGCCTCCCTTCTGGCTCTGCGAGCCACTCATGTGGTTCACCTACGTGGAGGCGGCCTTCATAAGTAATACATATCCCATGACCCTGCAAAATTCAGGCACGTAGCGAGCCAGCTTGACCAAAACTATGTGACCGAAATACAACATATAATCACTGCCTTGTTGATGCTATCCTCTTAAAAATGACTGAAGGAAGAATCGATTTGTCAGACCTCATAGTCCAAGGAACAATAGGCACACAAACTACTGTGCCAATAGGAATGCAATGACCGGAGAGATTCCCAGTTCCTCCACCACTTGCAGAGCCTCACGCAATCTGACATGGTACCAGACTCACTGCTATGCACTATCTGGGTGTGCAGCCTTCCCGATCAGAAGTTGGTGGTAATAGCAGCCCAGACAGAGGAGAATCAGGTTGCCACTGTAAATATAACGACATGGTTGCATGACATGCTGGCTACGGCACTTAGCACCACTGCCACGGCAGCTTACGAAAGTGTTCTCCCCCCTCCCCCGCAGCAGCACGCACGTCCTACAGCCCCTGTCAGGAATGCTGACCCGTATCAGCTAGTTCACAAGCTGACCTCACAACTGGCAGCTTTCACAGACACAGGGCCGGCTTGCGCAACCAACAATGCAGCTCCAGCCATTCTAACAGTAACGCACTCATAGCAGAACAGTCACCAAGCGACTTCTGCTGCCACCACGCATACTTCAACGATGAAGCTATAGCCATCCTCCCTCAGTGCAGCTGAATGCCAGCTGCAACCAGGCCTGTATGTAACCTGCTGCAGTTCATTATCTAGGCGTCCCTTCACAGCACAACACATGGAGGGCATGAGGTACCTCATGCCACAGGTTCGGACCTCTCGATATTCCCCAATTCCATGCTGAGACCACAGGTGGGTTGAGGCACTCTCACTGCAGTGAACAATTCGGGCATTAAAACGTATGGCACACGAACTGCAATTTAGAACTCTGACTATGCCGCACATTCTCATGGACATTTACTGTGGCTGATGTTAATGAGCCAAACCTGGTGGCCGACTTTCTCAGCCACTACATGCTGCTAACTGATATCTCAAATCCCCAGCTCATGGATGCAGGAACAAATTTGAAGATAACAGGACAGTACCAGCAGGCCGCATTGTATGGTGTAAAACCTGTGAAGCACTCTGGACCTTATACTGAAAAAATTTCCTAGACTCACCCTCCCAGGTGATGCACCAAAGGACATTAAGCATTCAATGGTGGATGACAAGCCATTGTTTGGCCATCAAGCAGCCCATCATCATCTGCATTACATTTAGTTCCAAAAACACACAATTTGTGGTTCCCCTGAGAGGACTCACACACCCATAATTCACAAACAATGCCAGATCAATATCCGGTACCATACCTTCAAGATATTAGCTATGTCTTGACTAGACTGCACAAAGCCGTACACACAAATTCAAGTAGCACCCAAAGGCATTCAGAAAATGACTATCGTAAAGACCTTTGGTCTTTTTGAGAGTCTGTTTACGACCTTTGGTGGACATACTGGAGCAGAGCTTCATGGAGTCAAAACTGAATTTCCCATGAGTGACACTGCTCATGCACCTGCAACACGATGTGGACACAGCCATAGAAGTGGACGCTAGCCAGACTGCCATTGGTGTGGCACTACAACAACATGTCAACAGGAGCTGGCAGCCGCTTCACTTTTTCTCTTAGAAGCCATTGGAATAGCAATGCACTTTGAGTGCTTATGACTGGAAATTTCTTGCAGTATACACGGCGGTTAAATACTTCCTCCACCATTAGAAGCCAACAATTGCTTGCTAATGCGCCAAAGTCAGGAGGCACACCTGTGCACACCTTCCCGACATCACATGCCAATTTGCACATTTCCATGTAGGCCTCGTTGGCCCGCTCCCTCTCTCCCAAGACAAGTGCTATCTACTAACTACAGTGGACCGTGTCACTTTGCTGGCTGGAGGCAATGCCCATTGTGGACATAACCACCGAGACAGTCTCCACCACCTTCATTGACACCTGGATAGCACACTTCAAATGCCCCAGTCACAGGACAACAGATCACAGCTTTCAGTTTGACTACACATGGTTCTCGAACATCGCCTGTGTGATGTCCAATTACACAGGACCACAACCTAACAGCTGGCATCAAATGGCATGGTCAAACAGCTCCACAGGACTATGAAAGCCACCTTCATATGAGACGACACTGTTTGCATGGAGGCACTACCACTGGTGCTACTGGACCTGCGAGTAGTACTGAAGGAGATGTAAGCGACTTTTCTGTGTTGGCAGAAGAGCCAACACCGTGTTGCTAGAGGAGGCCGAAATGCACGCGTTTAAGCTCACGCAGACTGGCATGAGGTCTGGAACAGATCAAGGAGTTATTCTATCAAGAAAAGAACGTAAATGCTGGAATACTTAACTTTACTCCATAATTGGAGAACATCGCCCTTCTGTATACATAATCTCAATATAAACTGGTAATGGCGCCTTGCTAGGTCGTAGCAAATGACATAGTTGAAGGCTATGCTAACTATCGTCTCGGCAAATGAGAGCGTAGTTTGTCAGTCTAGCATCGCTAGCAAAGTCGGCTGTACAACTGGGGCGAGTGCTAGGAAGTCTCTCTAGACCTGCCATGTGGTGGCGCTCGGTCTGCAATCACTGACAGCGGCGACACGTGGATCCGACGTATACTAATGGACTGCGGCCGATTTAAAGGCTACCACCTAGCAAGTGTGGTGTCTGGCGGTGACACCACAGACTTGTACCAAACAAACAAACAACCTCTTGCAGTCCCAGGTTTATTTGTAGACCCTGGTAGAATGTCTGTGCACCTTATGTGACTGGCCTCTGAGCACATGCACTAGCAAGAATTGGCACCGGTAAAGTCTTCATGCATGCTGACCTGCAGCACTACATGCATGTCATGTTGTGCACCCCTCTGGTTGCCCTGCTCCAGACTGCATCATATGGTCACCCATGGAGAGAAGTGCTGGACATTGAGTGCAAAGGGAAGCAGTCTGGAGTCTTAACTGACTGCATCAATATGGCTTAGTCTTGCCCACACCAGCAGCCATCCACTTATTTGACCCAGCAGAAGATCTGACAAAAGACAACATTCCCTCAGCCAGAAGTCAAGCAGAGCTTGCACCCTTAGCCAACGATGATGCACGGCTTTAGCCACCACGTGCACCTTCCACCACCTTGACCAGGCAGCAAACACTTCCGCCTGGACCATGCCCATCTCAGGTGCACGGGTCACTCCTGCTACAGCCACCAACGGGCTACATCAATCGCATGCACTGGCCGCCACATACACTACGAAAGTCTACGCTGCATCATCAGAATGCTACACTGTGTGACACAGTAAGCATGCACCCAAGCTGCAAAACCTTGTTAGAATTTGGCACCCTCCAGCTGCCGTCTGCTGTATAGACCCTGTCTCTAGCTGACCGTGCTTGCAGCCAGTATCTCTGGTCAAGCACTGGAAAGCTCCAGACAATGCCTCCATGCTGCTGGGCTCATCCATCACAGCTCTAGAACCTGCATTCGAGTCCTGGCAACACAGCACTCATGCAATTTTACATTTAAAATGCAATCTCCATTACTGCACTGATTCGAAGGTTGAGGTCAGATCGAGTGCCACACTGTGCTTCTGCGACTGATCCACTGGCAAACTTGTTGGACAGTGCAACTCATGAACATTTGATCGGTCATTCTAGATTTCATTCTGAACAATTCAAATGGTGAACTTCATTTTATTGTAGTGCGTTATCTATATCACTAGTGAACACACTGTATCATTATTAAGCTATCAGTGCATCAGTCTTCGACGCACCCTTCAAGTGACTCACAGCCTTGCACCTAGGCTGCGTGTTGCTATGGACAGATTGTAGCCAGCACTGGCCGCTGCTGCTGTCACTAGCCGACCGTCCAAGGACACGCCCATTGCACACTCGCCTGACCACATGCTGACATCACAGGTTGCCACCCTTCAACCACAGACTGAGCCACCACCATCCCACTCACACTGACATCACCACACAGTGTGCAAATTCTAAACACACACGCACCACAGACCAATCACCACACATTCTTGCAGCTATGAAGCTCTGCTCTCTGAGGGGGATGTGTGTGGCAGCTGTGCCACAGAAACACATGAATGATGGATCCGCAGTCACAGCTGACACAAGCAAGCAGTGCCCAGCATTCGCTGGCCCACTCAATGGATTTATCATTATGCCAAATTTTGACAACTGTGTGACGGGCACTGGGCCGCACGAGAGAAACCAGGTGGCCAGCGCAAGCTGGACAAGGAAACCCCAACACACACCTATTATCTTTTTCGCCACGGACCTCATGAGTTGAGTTAACATGACTCCCACAGACATGTACATGACGTTTTTGTTCATTCGTTCATTTCTTGGTTGTCTTTCATCCGTCCACAAAAGACACTCCACTCCACAGATTATGCCGGTAACTGTTAGGAGGCGCAACCTTTTTGTTTCATGCAGTTCACATCGTTGCACAACATACATATTACCAGAGTGTGTATCATTCAGGGTTGGAGATCGAGCTGTACTACCAGCACGGACATTAAAGATAAAAGAGTTTGTTTGTAACATTTAGTGAGGTATGGTAAAATGCACATCACCGACAAAACAACTCTAATCAGTTCCTATCACCAAGCCTCTTCCTGGGACATGGTGAATAGATGTGGCAGTAAAGCTGGTTCACTGCACATCTAGGGCCAAAAGCGGAGATAACATAACATCTCTGCTTCAAATCTAGCATATCCTCCGTCCACTGTGAAACTTAATATACCCTATTTTGTAAGGAATTGTTTGATATAATGTCTCACTAGTAGCATCAGGAGGCGAAACCAGTTCTACAAAAGTGTCAGCTATTTTGCTACCTTCTTTCTGAACACGTAGTGTCACAAACAAATGGTTTATGCAACCCATATCTGATAATACAACAATGAGGCTAAATTTATTTTTCTTTTCAATTACATACATTAAACTTGTCTTGGATATAACATTATTTATGATTGAAGCTGCTTTTATTCCGTCAAAATGAACATGTTTTGTGATCTGTGAGTTAAGAATCGTGACACATGTGAGTTTCAAAAAAGCTTTGCATATGAAATCTCAGTATGCATATGTTTATGATCACAAAATTCGAGAAGGCTACTTCGTTGAAATTTAGAAAACACTGCATGTGAATGGGTATTTCCTTTCACATACACATTTATAAACATAGAGAAAATATTACCAAAAACCTCGATACAATCTTGACAGTTTTAATTAAAATTTTTCACAATATTCTGATGAACATTCATTTTTTAAAGTAAATCTGTCACAATCATTTCGAGATCTTAAGTAATAAATAGAGGGGAAACACTGTTGCCAAATACTTGACTAATATACTTCCAATTTTTACACATTACTCTAATGAACATTTGGACGATTGTACGATATATATTTCTACATGCAAACAACATGTAAATAGACAGACATACATAATGTGTAATATCAAAAGGTTGGCAATAATATCAGAAAGTTCTTGACCGATTTAGTTCACATTTTGAAATATATATTGCTTCCTTTGTTGCAGGCAGTCTTAACTATGATAAAAAACTAAACTCTGCCCAAACAGGCCATGAAGGCCCAAATGCCTCTGGGCTGAGGATAACATGGTGGCTGGTTGGTACCGCTGGGCCTTTAAGTATGATAGAAGGGCATCTAAACTATTAGACAGATTGCTTCTCCCCTATAGATATGCTATATTCTTTCCCACTATATATATTTTTCAACATAATTTGTATGAACAACAAAGTACTGTTTTGTTTTCTTCACCACAGACGTTTTTACAGAAAACAGGAAAATTGTATTTCTGGTTTATTGGCTTATGATTAGAATACTACTACATAATGTGAACTTACAGTAACAATGAACAAGGCTCAATGTGAAGGGGGAGGGGGTGTGATACACAAAATGGCGAGAGGAAATGGATATAGAGAGCGGGAAGGAGGTAATGGATGGAGAGATGTGAGAAGGGGAGTTGGAGAGAGAGGAGGGAGAAGAACATTGACGGGGTGAGGGGAGGAAATGATGGGCAGAGAGAGGTAGGGGGAGGAGGAGGACATAAGCAAAAAGAGGGGAGGAGGAGATTGGACAGGTTCAGGGGGCAAGGTTTGGAGGATGTATACCCAATTCCCATACATATGATAAATATGAGGTTTCTTTTTTTCTTCCTTTTCCATTTACGCAGATTGACAGTGAGACACGTAATGTGTGAATGGGTACAGCTAGAGTTAAACAACATGAAGAGATAAATCATGCTCTACAGCAAACTATGCAAGCCAAATTTCACTGGCCTTGTCTGATAACCTTCATTTGTCACTAACTGACGTGATATTAGTAAGCTGAGATTGCCCTTGCTGGGCCCCAAATTCAATGACAGTGTTCTTTTTACTGGAATACTATATCACTTGCAGGAATGTCACTTGTAGATCACAAGTACAAGCATAGCAGATACTAAACAGGGATCTTCCTTTCTGCTTCCAACCCAACCATGATGCAATGTGTTTTTTTTTTTTTTTTTCTTCCCTCCATTAGAGATTATAATTTGTAATGTACCCTATCTTTGGGTCGAAAGAAGCGTCCGATCTCACGCATCGGCTCTGACCCGTGACGTAAGGGTGTTGTGTGTGACGTCATGACGGCGCGGAGTTTGGTTTGTGAGTGTGGCATGTTTGTAGATGTCGTCATGTTGTGGTTTGTTGTGCCCTCTGGTGGTATGTTCAGGGTTTTCATTTGTTTGGTGTATTGGCCTCAGTTTGCTGTTGCTCAGTGTCGAGTACTGTTTGTGTATTTTTGAAGTGGAATTTGTTTCAGTCAGTTAACGGTTTTGTGGTTTTGTGCGAAGGTTAATGCAGTGATGATCGCTGTACATTGTGTGGTATTGTTATTAAATTTAATGGGTTGTTGTTTTTTGTTCAGGAATGGATATGAAAGATAAGATAAATAGTTCTCATTTGAGGGCTATGATGGGGGACACACCTTTAGAGCTGATTAAGTTCCTGCAGCTTTTTGGCTTAATTGCCGAGGTGGTGAAGTGCAGTGTGTGCCGTGAAGAAATGAAGTTGGTTAAAGTTCCGGCCTCTCGGACCAGGGACGGTTATACGTGGCGCTGTCGGAAAGAAGACATATGGTGTTCCATACGGCATGGTGCCTGGTTCGAGAAGTCTAGGCTGGGCATGCGCGAGATTGTGCTTGTTACTTATTATTTTTGTTATAGATCCCCACAGAGTTTTTGCGCGCATGAGACTGGTGTGAGTGAGAGGAGGGTTCTGGATTGGCATTCTTTTTGTCATGAAGTGTGTTCAGAATTTATTAAGTACAGGGGTAAGTTGCGGGGGGCATGGGGTTGTTGTGGAGGTGGACAAGTAACAGTTTGGGAAAAGGAAGTATGGGAGGGGGAAGTCTGTGGCTGGTCTTTGGGTGTGGGGGGCTGTTGTTCTGTAGGGTGAGGGTTCCGAATGTGTTTTTCGGGTTGTGGAAGGGAGGTCAAAGGCCAAAGTAGTGGGGTTAATTGAGGAATATATAGAGCCGGGCTCCACAATAGTTTCTGATGCTTTTTCTTCATTTAGGGGGTTGGGTGAGAGGGGATTTAATCATTTAGTAGTGAATCATAGTTTATAGTTTAAGAATTATGAGACAGGGTCTTGTACCAATACAATAGAGGGCATGTGGGGGGCAGTTAAGTCAGTTCTTGGGAGGGGGAAGAGGCGCTTTTCCAACCTTCAGTCTCATTTAGATGAGTACTGTTGGCGAAAGAGTGTCCCAGAGGGTTATTGCGTTGTTCGGGTTTTCTTAAGAGCTGTGGGTAAAAGGCCGAAAGTGGTTAGTTAGGGTGGTCTTAGTAGGTGGGTAGTTGGCTGCGGCTCAGGGTGGGGTGGGTGGTTTATTTTGTGCTAGAGTATTTGTTAAGGTGGGAGGGGGATTGTGTTTGTTTTTTGTATTAGTTGTGGAGGATCTATTTTGTTGAAGTTTTTGTGGAGTTGTAGTGTGTGATTGAGATTTTTTTATGTTGCATTTGGTTTTTGTTTGCGGGTTTTTATTTTGGGGTGAGAGGGGAGGTTGGGTTGGTTTGGGGGGTGTTGAGGTGTGGTTAGGTTGGGTTTTGCTTTTGGTTTAGTATATTTTCGTTGGTTTGTGTGTGTGTGTGTGTGTGTGTGTGTGTGTGTGTGTGTGTCGCGCGCATTTGTGTGTGATTGTGGTGGCCAATCTAGTTTGTGGGGCTGGAACTTTTTTGTGGTAAGTTTTTATTTTTTTTGTTTTCGGTGTATGTGTTGTGTTTTGGGGTCTAGGGAAGTGTTTCATTGAAATTTGTGGCTGTGAAGGTTGGTATTGGTATTGGGAGATGATTTTGAGTTACATAGGTAAAGGGAAGTGGTCGATCCTAACTTATGGGATTGGGAGCTGCTGTTGAGCTATATAGTTGGAGGGAAGTGTTCAATCTCAATGTTCGGTGGAGTATGTTGGTTTTTGTAATGGGATATGGGATCGGGAGTTGCTCTTGAGCTATGTAGGTCAAGGGAAGTGTTCGATCCTAATTTATGGGATCGGGAGCTGCTGTAGATCTATGTAAGTCAAGGGACGTGTCTGTTCGCAATGTTTGGCGGTGTATGTTGGTATTTGTATCTGTATTGGGAGATGGGATCGGGAGCTGCTGTTGAGGTATATAGGTCAAGGGAAGTGTTCGATCCCAATTTATTGGATAGGCATTTGCTGTAGATCCATATAAGTCAAAGGAAATGTCCGATTCAGATAATATTGTGCTTAGTGGTATTTGGTGAGTTTTGTGATGTCGATTTTTTTCGTCGTTTTACGTGGTTTTGTATGGGGGTGGGTGTCTAAATTTGTATATATTTAGTTTGTCCCCACCCAAAAACCCCCAAGTTCCCGCGCTTGTCCCGTTAGAGTCATTAGGCTTTTTGTGAAACGTGTGTGTGCTTGTATTTCGATGTATTTTCGTCTTTATAATGTGTATGCAACGACTTTATATGCGCCATATTGGAATTGTCGTTTCCGCCATATTTGTGACGTCATGGGTCAAAGCAGATGGGTGGGATCGGACGCTTCCGTATTTCCCTATCTTTTTGGGCGTTATCACTACGGATCCAGAATCTTAATATGGACTCGTAACTACAAGACTTGTTCATAAGCAGAACACTCAAATATTTTTCACAAGCTCATGCCATCATCCACAGCAACCTCCTTTCAGGCACTACAGTCTTTCAAGGAAACTATGAGAAATGTAAATCAGGAAAGGTGAAGCAACTTTTGAACAAATCTTCTGCCACATGCGAATCCAGTTCACAAGTACTAGATAAACTCAATGTATTTCTTTTTCCATTCT
This sequence comes from Schistocerca serialis cubense, assembly GCF_023864345.2. Lineage (NCBI taxonomy): Eukaryota > Metazoa > Arthropoda > Insecta > Orthoptera > Acrididae > Schistocerca > Schistocerca serialis. The sequence goes on along the minus strand of NW_026047583.1, from coordinate 24,410,475 downwards.
TTAAAACCATCCTAAGAAATACAAAAGACCATTGCATTTATTGTGAACGAAGAAGCAGCGATCACCAGGCAATGTACTGCAACTTAGTATTGGTGCAATGTCGTACAGTCCCAAGTCTGCAGATTTGGATAGCATACCTTTAGTCCAATAGGTATGTAGCTGCAGTTCAGGCCAAAAGAGGTTCAATTTTACAATAGATAAGATAAACATAAAATTGATTCTATCACTGCCTACCAGGAAAGGAAAGCAAACAGCATCTCTTTGTTTCTTACCAGTAACTTGGACATTAAGTTTGCTCCTGGCAGTGCTTCCGTCGGGATCTGTCGCTATACATACGTAACCACCTTCGTCTATGACTTTTTGAATGTCTTTCACAATCAGGGTGCCGTTCGGGAAGACCTGCTGCCGATGTTGTTCTGGAAGCGGCTTCCCTGCAATGAAATAAATTGAACTATGACATGCAACATTTTTCTATTTATATCAAAACCCTATTTTTCCTCAATTTTGGAGTAAACTGGAAGACATGGGGATGGTTCACATTGAACATAATCTTTATATATATATATATATATATATATATATATATATATATATACATATATATATATATATATATATATATACTGAACATAAAGCTGAGATACATTTCACTTAGGCCTAAAAATCAAACATCAGTGGAATTATCAGCCAAAGCAGGTAATGATATTGGACTTCATCTACATCTCGGACCTTTGAAAATAGTACATTGGTATTCTTTTTAGGTGTTATGGCAGCCAGGCTCACAGCCTTTTCAGTACATGACTAGAGTACCGACCTGTACAATATTATTGAAATCGTTCCATGCGTGATTGTTAAGAGACATGGAAATAAATTATAGTCTTATACAGGCAGATTTTAAAATAAATTTCGAGAAGGCGCTCCTTTTTTTGGTATGCAATGATGTAATGTCGTTTGTGCACTTCCGTATTTGGTGTTAAAGAGGTTAAGGCGAAGTGTGGAATTCTATTAAGAGTTTCAGAGTCGAAGTGAATAATAAGATTAGACCTATGCGGTAATTTCATCTCCAGCACAGCAAAAGATTAAGTTGGTTAAGTGTGATGCAGAAAATGGCAGAGGTGATGAAAGAAAAAAGTGTAAATGAACTCGCTTGTGCTGCTAATGTGCCACTTGCGTGTAAACCTACTTCTTTAAACATTGTCTATTGTGATCTTCCTGACTTAGACAATGAAACAGAAAAAAAAATTTATGTAAGAAGAATTAGTGGTTGATCGTAAAAACATGGGGTGCAAAAGTTGTAAGAATGTTGGGACAGTGAGGCCACAAAGAAGTAAACAGAGAATGAATATGTCGCAACAGTTTCACTGTCAACGCTTTGGAGAACGCAAAGCAGACCAGATGACATCTCTTCGAAAGAAATACCTCTAATGAGAAAGGAAGTCCAGCCCATGGAGCGTTGGATATATTGTCTGGAGGAAGCTGTGCAGGTCAGAGGTTATCACAAAATATAACTGTATCGTCCGAAACAGCACCTGTCGAACCTTTGACTGAGATACAACCGACCATGATCATTACTCGCACTGAGTACTCCGATCCGTCTCCCTTAAATTTACCGCGCTCAGAAATTTTGAGTTAAGTGGAACCAGGAAAACTTTATTTTTCTCAAATTTAGCTGAACACTACGTTCACACATACTAGTAATTACTCAAGAACTATAGCAATACAAATCAAACAGTTACCACTGATAAAATAGTCTCCTAAACAAACTGAACATCTCGTGACGTGTTTCTAAAATCCGTTCATGATAAGTATAAACCTGATGCAAACATTACACTATGTATTTTTTCGTTTCACGTGCGACTGCAGCCAAGCTGTCTTGAGTACTGTCAAGTACGATAATAAGGGTACTTTTGTGTTGTGTGTTACGCGCACATCGACTTAGCGATAATATGGGACAACAGCGATACCGGCGCATGTAACTTGCACAGCACTGGCCGGTCAGCTGGTACAGCTAGCCTGCAGTGACGTGGCCAGCTGCAGTTCACACGTAAAAAGAGACGAGCAGAGGAGCAACGGCTTCGAGTGTCATTTAATGAAATCACACACTGCAAATCTCCCACAACACGCTCCTTAAGACGAAAACCACAACACTTTATCGTTTTTAGCTAACGTACTACTGTAATTAAAAACAAGAATGATGAAAATTCGTGACTTAACCACAGGGTAATTTCTCTGCATAAGCTGTGTGTATCGTAAGAAGTATTGAAGGATTTCACCATATACGGTAGTTAAATATTGAAGCCACTGAAGGTATTGTATTGCATGGAACCGGGGATCTAGAAACTATGGACAGGCTTCGTCCCCACTGTAGCCCTCAGTGGTTCACAACTCCACAACAGGCTACAGCAGTCCATTCACCCCACCGCCGCCCCGCACTGAACCCAGGGTTATTGTGCGGTTCGGCCCCCAGTGGACACCCCGTGTTTAGCTACGGAACAGAAAGCAGCCTCAGCCATTTTCATACTGCGCATTAACAGCGCGACAATCAGAGCACAACGCAGCAGATGGGTGTGACTGTAAACGATTTTTGAAATAAAAACTACGTAACTAAATCATGATTCAGAAAAACGTTGATGGGTGTTAATGTATTTGTACATCTTAACCCTCGAGCGGGCGCACCTCTGTATAAAGTGCGCGGCTATTCCCGGCGGAGGTTCGACTCCTCCCTCGGGCATGGATGTGTGTGTTTGTCCTTAGGATAATTTAGGTTAAGTAGTGTGTAAGCTCAGGGACTGCTGACCTTAGCAGTTAAGTCCCATAAGATTTAACACACACTTGAACGTTTTTTTAATAAATAAAGTGCGCCAACCACAAATAACATTGTCGCGTACAGTTCCAGTGTTGTTTTACTATAGCAAGCCCGTACCTACTCTTGCAATATTGTTTCAGCTAGCACAGTGAGAGGTTGTGTTGGCATAGGTTCACGTGAGCTACAGCAGTTTAAAATAAACTGCTGTGTGTCATCTTAGTGTACAAAGTACGCCACGCGCCCGGTCATGTATGTAATTTTTCCTTCACTTTTACTTATTTCCTTTTTAATCGAATAAAAAGATGACACTTAACAAGCGGTTATATCACTGCACAGGGAGAGATCAAAGCTGACAGACGACGAGCCTGTTTGGTTACTCCACTTCAATCAACTTCAGACTTCAATCCTGCACCAGACAACGAAAACGATGACTCTGAAGAAGAAGAAGAGGAATTTATCTCACAAAGTGACCACAGTTCAAATTCTGATCAAGTCCACAATTCAGATGATGACTGTTAAGAGCCACTCTCCACTGACGGTATTTTTATTGGGAGGGACAAAATGTGTAAATTGAATAAAATACGTTCTAATATGACTTCGAAAACAAAAAGAAAGACTATCGTGAAAATATTCCTTGGGCCTACACGTGTTGCCAGATGGGTCACAAGTGAAACAGAGGCTTTATGGACAATACTTAGCCTGGAAACGATTGATGAAATTGTAAATTAAATAATATATACATTCAATCTAGGAAAGAATGTGTACAATATTCCAGGGAAAGGGACGCTGTTCTTTTGTTCAGTATATCCCGAACAAACTGACGAAGTACGGGGATATAGATTTTTGTTTCAGCACATGCTAAAACATTCTACACTAGTAATATTGGAAGTATATTGTTGAAAACAACCCGAAGGACTGTACGATGTTTCTAATTCTCCCTGTGATATTGTAGGAATGCTAGTTACACTGAAGACTTCGGAAGAAACGTTACAATGGATAATTGGTACACTAGCTATTCCTTAGCCAACTCCACTTTGAAAATGCGACTAACATGCGTCGACACGTTGAGAAAAAACAGAAGCGAGATCCCACAAGAATTTTTACCTGGAAAATGTAGGGCTATCCACTCCTCTTTATTTGGTTTTCAGAATGATATAACACTAGTTTCGTATGTGTCGAAGCAAAACAAGGCAGTTATATATTACTTTCAACTACGCTCGATTTTGGAACCATTGACGAAGTTACAAAATCAGAGATAGTTTTGGATCACAATATAACAAAAGGAGGAGTCGACACAGTCGATCAACTGGGAGGTGCGTATTCCGTCGCACAGGTGACAAGAAAATTGCCATCGCTTGTATTCTATGCTCTACTGGGTATAGCAGAAATCAATTCTCAAATAATTTTTCATGCAAAGGAGGCAGATCCATAAAAGGACAGAAAAATTTTCTCGAAATATTTAGCCTGTCTCGTATGAAGCCTCAGCTAGTAGAAAGAGCTAATATTTCTTCACTTCCTGCCGCCATTGCAATTTCCCTCGTGAAATACAAAGCTCAACATGTTAACAAAACTGAGGAGCCTACCACCAAGAAAATGAAGTCGGTGTGTGACTTGTGGACGAGCGAGAAACACATCTACTACCATAAGGTGTAACTCATAGCTTTGTTTGCAAAGGACATGTAAAGTCGGTGCATACACATAAGAAATGTAAAGCATATCCGAAAATGCGGAAGACAATTAACTATGTCGATGGGAGGAATCTTGTGATAACTGATACTTCTTCAATATATAAAGGTTTTATCCTTTTGTATTGCAATGAAAGTGTGTTTTTGTTCAGCACGTGCTTAAAAAGTGTTAAAATAGATTGATATGTCAGCTATGGCAATAGAATGATATGAAAATTTCTTATTTGTTTAATCAAATAGTAAATTGACAATGTAATATCGGATTCGCCTCCCTGATGAATATACCGTTTTCATGGCGGAGCTCCATGCGATCCTGAAGGCACTGGAGCAAATGAACTGTGTTTGGGGCAATCGATTTCTCCTCGGCTCCGATTCTCTTAGTGCCTTACAATCATTACTAAAATGTAGACTTTCACGGCCGGAAATATCATGTCCATTAAAATTATCCGGGCTGTTATGCCGTGGTCGGTTGATGAATTCTGTGTCGATTCCCAACGTTTCGTCTCCGACTGCGGGAGACATCTTCAAGGGGGCCCGTAGCTCGATGGAAGGTCCAACACACCCACTGGCTCAGTAGCAGAATCTGTACCCAACTGAGCAGATGCGCCAGCTGATAATATGACCAACTCTACCTGCTCCAACGGCGGGGTTAGGAGGTGTCCTTCTGCGGGGTGCCTGGTCATGTAGGTATATGGGGCAATGTACAGGCCGATCGGGCTGCCAAGGAGGCCTGCAGAGAGCAGCATGCGGTCCAGTGTCTTATTACCTTGCAGTGTGTCATTTCTGCACTCCACAAGAAGTGCGTGGAGTTATGGGAGGAAGAATGGCAGGCGGTGACGGCCAATAAATTGCGGTTGGTGAAGTCAACAACTAGGCCATGGCGTTCCTCCTGCCGGTTGCTCAGGCGGGAGGAGGTGACCTTCACGCGTCTTCAGATTGCGCACTGACCTCTCACACATAGCTTTCTATTACGGCGGGAGGATCCCCCGTTTTGTGATGCTTGTGGTGCGCATATATCTGTCTGGCACATTTTAACAGACTGCATTTTATACCGTGATGCAAGGGCAGAAGCACAAATTGCTGGGGATCTGCCCTGTGTTTCAGCTAATGATGAAGCGTGTGTGTCTAGGCTTTTAAAGTTTTGTGATGTGTCTGGACTCTGGCCTAAACTTTTAGGCTGGAGGTTTTTGTGTATTGCAAAGTGGCTGGCTCCTCCCTGTTTTCCTTGCGGTCTGCCAGCCACTTCCATCTGCTACATTGTTTTAGCTCCCTCTGCCACTATCTCCTTGTGTTGCCCATGTTTTACTGCTGACGGCATGCTTCGTCCCACGTTTCGGTGTGGGTAGGCACATATTTTTCCAACCTTGTTACCTGTGTTTTACATTCTGTTTTATCTTCCTGTTCTGAGTATTTTCTTCACACCCGTCTCAATCTGTTACTGAGCGGGCGCTGAAGACCTTGCCGCTGTGCGCCCACACAACCCTCTTCATCATCCATCATGAAATTAAATTGTGATTTAGCAAATACACGTTTCCCGTGGTAGTATAATGACAGCTTTTGACTACGTGTGTAGAAAGTGCGCCGCGCGCCCCCTCGTGTTACGAAAATCGACGCGCCTGCTCGAGGGTTAAAGTTTCATTTAATGTAACTTAGTAATAAAATATCTAATACATAAGTAGGACTTACTTCCAAATGCGTAACATCACCCGTGTATGTGTGCTACGGCTTCTGACCAATCATCATTTGTGCTTGTTTATATCAGATTTATTCGTATGACGATCGAATTACACCTAACAATACCCTAACAGGGCGCACAATCCATTAGTACAGCACAATAATTCACATGAGATGAAATGTGAAACAGTAAAACATGAAATTAAGCACTTAAACATATAAACAAAGAAGCAGTAGCAACTAAAAGCAAATAAACGGGAATAAAACTGATTAACCAATTCTACCTGTATTTATGGCAATTGTTTGCAATAATACGGAACAAGTCGTACTTTAATGAGTTTGCAAAATTATTATGGTTGTGGAAAAAGTAGGTTAATGGACGAAACCAGATTTTCAAAGTTATTCTGAATGTTATTACTGAAAAGAAAACAAAATAGCATTTCAATATGACAATTTGCAATTACGTTAAGTTAATCACCATGAGAAGTTACTCTTGTTTCTGCGCACTGAACTTTTACATCACTGATTAGAACAATAGAGTTCTCGGTTTCTCTTAATAAGTCAAAATAAGTTTCCACTTAGCTGATGCTGCTGACGAATTGTCGACGTCCGCCGCGCTATAAGTGCATTCAGAATTGCTTTAGGATCGACAGTTCGGAAGTGGCACAGGTGAGCACGGAACAGAGTTTCCAAGTCCCACACGGAACTCGCGATTAATCTCATGTTTCATTCAACTCGCTCACACACGCTAACTATTAGGTCTTTAAATGTGAAGCCGACTGTAATTCGTTGTGAAATAGTTTCACTAGTGATGGTTTCATTTTTACTTTTTTAAAATGGTTATGTAGACAATAAAACTACAGTTTTCAAGAAACAACTTTCCGATAACGTTATAAAATTTTCGACATGCGAGAAAGTTTTTGTTATTGAAGTTATATGTACACATTATGCCAATGAACTGTCAAGAAAACACCAAATTTTCATCTGTTTCAAACCCTAGCTGCGTCGAAGATCTCTAACGCGAGATACAGGATCTTCAATAATATGATGCGCAATCGTCTGCTCGCGTAGAGTAGCGATAGGCAACAGCAGATCTCTATATTTGTAAAGACCTGCTATATTTCTGATATTCGTCCTTATTTCCAACACAACAAAAAATAAAGTAATGCTTGTTTGGTATCTTAAATTGAGCAACATCTATTCTGAGTAAAGAAAAAAAAACAGAAAAACGGCCAATGTACTACAGACATTATTTTGTATACTGTAATATGTATGCACAGATTAAATTCTAGAAATGTACTTTCTTTGAAATTAATATTTGATAATGCCGCCATATTAAAATTTCAAAACTTAGTGTGAATTAATTTTGTTATGCAAGTACTTACAAGTGCAAACTGCGCACTCCAGACGTGTCGCTGAGTCCGTTTGTGCTGCATCTCTATGTGGATAATGGTAGGACTCCACTGACATCACTCTCGTCGCTATTACAGACACTTGAAGTTTCGCTGTCACTATTGTCATTTAAAGAGATAATCATCTCTTCTACTTAAGGCTCCAAAGCACCTTCATCCTGCCATGCTCTTTCCATAGTGTTGTGTGTGTATTTGACGGCTTTCTTCCAGTCTTCAGAGGTAATGTGAGTAATAGCTTCTTTAGTGCGTGCTTCTACTGCGGAGAGCGTAAATTTTTGGTTGTTCCTGGCAACATAACCTTTAATTTGGACCCATATCAACTCTATAGGGTTGAAGTGGCAGTGGTACAGTGTCAGCCTGACGATTGTATGCCCATATTTTTTGCGAATTCGTTGGATATATATTTTGCAAATTACGGTTTATGGAAATTTATTTTTCCCATAAGATCGACCTTCTTAAGGTCATCAGATACATTTACGTTACGACGTTCAAGCAAATTAATCAATTCCTTCTTTCACTTTACCATGGTAGGTGCTTTTATCAACAACTGAATGTTGTGGAGCATTGTCTAAAACAATTGTTGACGCTTTATCTAGGTTGGGTATTAGAGCTTCTATGAACCACTTTGTGAGTGTAATTTGGTTCATATATTCATAATGTCCTGTCTTCTTCGGTTTAAAGAGAAGGAGACAGTTTGGTACGAAACCTTGAGAGGTGCCTGCAAGCAGTAGAATCAATCTGCCCCCCTTACCAGATGGCATCTGCATTGTTCCTTTAATCGTGTTGTCTGTCCACGCCTGATTAACAAAGTGAGCAGAACTAACCCATGTTTCATCGAGCCAAACCACTTCATTAACATTTACGCTAAATATTTGTCTTAAAAATAGGCATCGCCATGCAGCAATATCCTCCCATTCCATCAATAGCTTACAGTCGCAAAATTGTCCGTGGTGAAATCCTACGTTGTGCAAAACTGTGAATATGATGTTCGACTGACCTGAAAAATTCCTGATTCTTTAAGTGTCGCCAATAACTTTGAGAGTGTGGGATGTTCCTTTCTGTGATAATAATCGTAAACATGTCAAGAAATTGCATCCCCTGCAAATAAATCTAAATCGGTGACACGCCTATCCATAGGACGTTTCTTCCCGGGAGTGCCCTGTTTGGATGGTTCTCCAACTTCCTTTTCTGTCTCAAACAGTTCCTTCCCAATTTTTACGACAGTGTTTCTGTTGATATTCAGGGCTGCTGCCGTTCTATCTACCACCGGCACCTTGCTAACGGAGAGTAGTGGGCCACCATTAGGTTTTTCATTCTCGAAGTAAGCTCTTAACGAACAAACCATTTCTCTACACTGTCCTCGTAAAGCAATCCCCTGTCCACGAGAACGACGTCGAACTTTTCCACTTCTAACTTCCGATGTACTTTCTTCTGACATGTTAAATAAGACACAACAAATAACTGTCACAGAAACAACACGGTAACTCCGAAATTGCAACGAAACAAACACAGTGCACAGCGATCGCACAGACTCACTCACTGCAACTAAATCACAGCACAAGCGGAAGTGTTGTGGACTGAGATTTGGCAACTCCGGGTGCACGCTGGGCTGCCGCTACAGCCGTCACGGGATTGGCTGAATCCGAGCCGTGCCTCCGGCGCAGCCTTCTCCCTACCACTTCCGTCGCAGCTGAAAATACTAAAGTAATTGTGAAGAGACTAGACCATAACCCTCGAGGGGGTAATCCGAGAACTGACATTGTCTTGCTGAACTCCTTGATCGTGAGTGAATGCAACGACGAAAATAAGATACCCTTCTTGCCATTATCGCGTGGCGTAACCTGACGTCATAATGTTTGTTGCACATATTAGCCACAGTTCTCATATTTATGGTTTAGGATCGCTTCGCAGCACTTTTCACATTATATCACTCCGCACTGTGAAAGTAAATCAGTTGTACTGTAAATCATTTGTCAGTTGTTTAAGAATAACAATAAGTACCGCAAGCAATTGTCAACACAATCACCTCAATTACGCGGTAATCAGCACATCATAAATTCAGAGTTCTTCATATCAATACACGACACGAAAATGTGTAACCATATTATGTTTCATTTTACAGCCCGTGGTATGCACAAAAGATTTTATGTTGCCTACAATCGAAAACAGTATCTTTACGGCGTGCACATAGCTTTCCGATCTACATATCAAAGTGTTTTACATTTAATGAGTCAGACCACGGTTCCGGCAAATGAGCAACGCGACACGTAAAGTTACTAGGTCTTACCCCGGTAAACACTGAGATCATAAATCTAGCATTTTCCAAACACTGACGTATTTCACCAACCACAGACACCACGTTTCTCACCACTCACCAACACTCCGTCACGACAATGACCTCCACTCTCTGTCTTCTCACTCCTGACTCTTTGTTGATGTTTTCTCTTTCGACCTATCGAAATGATTCTACATCGCCCATACACCTCGTTTCACATAACACGTTCGAAGATTCTAATTATGTAAACAGAAACATAAAAATACCAAGAATGAACTTTACAAAACTCATTCTGGAACAACCTTTCCAGTGAATGATGAAGATAAAGCGGGAAAAGAGCAAAAAGATTTTATATCGGCCTGTAGTGTTTTCTTCAAGGTGAAAAATCTTTGGAATCTGCGTTAAAGCACTGTAGAATCACAAGTCAGTAACAGATATTGTTCTTAGCAATGCCTACAAAGTTGAAAAAAATAAATAAATCAACCACTATAGGATTTTGAGTCAGAAGTTAAAAGGAGTGGATATGAGCCGTATTCTTCATTCCAGGTTTGCATGTGTCAACGTATTAAGTCATATTGTTGCAGAAATGAAAGCCAGAGTAATCAAAAATATAGCTGAATATCAAAGCAAAATGTCCTTGATACTTGATAGAAGTAGAAATATATGTACCATTCTTATGACAGGACATAATTTTCCAAGTAAACACGGTTTTCATTCCCCTTATGGCTATTTCAGTTATCCACGTCAATCCATATCTTCCTTGCGACAGGACATAGTCAATTTCTTTGCACATGTGGGAACACACACATACTTCAGAAGGCTGCTTGCTGTTCACAGCGAATCTGTCACGCATCTTCTACTACAACGGAGTATAATAGGCCTACTTCACCAACAACTGAATCCTGGAGATACGAAACAGAACTGTGCCAAAATCCGTAATAGATTGACATGTCTCATTTGTTTTTCTTGGGAGTGGTACCAGTGTGTCTTAGGAAGAAAGACAATCATCTAATAACTGACCAGCTATTAAAAAAACACCTGATGCAATGGCTATGTTACTGTCACAGTGTCCGGAACCGCGCGACTGCTACGGTCGCAGGTTCGAATCCTGCCTCGGGCATGGATGTGTGTGATGTCCTTAGGTTAGTTATGTTTAAGTAGTTCTAAGTTCTAGGGGACTGATGACCACAGATGTTAAGTCCCATAATCCTCAGAGCCACTGTCACAGTCTTGGTTCCACATGTGCACACAAGTATCACTAACAAAATCCATCTTAAAAACTAAACAAGCTTTATACATCGAGGTATGACATTGCTTCCGAATGAAGTGGTTTTCCACACAAAAATATGACGATAGCCGAGTGTGTATAAACACACCAAAAGTGCGAGTGCACGTCGCCGGCAGTGTAAGCTCGTAATAAAATCACCGAATTTACAATGTGATTCGGCGAAGGAACATGGTATGAAGCCGGTATTTGCAACTCCCTCACGCCGCCGCTAGATATTTCTTCAGTATTTGTAATGGATTCTGTCCTGATGCCATGTAACAAGTTGTGCGATATATCCACTAATTTATAGGTGATGGATGGTTATGAATGATCACATACAGTAGTGGTGTGCTATGCGACAAATCACTTTATAAAGCAATGCTAGATTGAGGTCATAAGAAATGTACACTGGCTTTTCAGGTCTATAGAGTTACGCTTTCTGGTAGAAATGCTGTCTCCAATTTGGAATCAAGTCTTTCCATTAAACCAAATACGTGTGTTGGGTACTATGGTGATGTCTTTCAATGATTACAGCCACTAGTGAATCATAATCGTGGCACTCTCACATCTCGAAGTGTCACCTTTTTCGAACCTATCTGCTACAATAAACTCCAACTTGGTTTTAGACAGTCCCTATGCTTGTCGTAAGTGTTCCCCAGTCTCTGCCCCGCCCTCCCTGCAGCTTAGTGCATGTGATCATCCTAATTTAAGTCGTAACTGAACACAAATCGGGAGCGCTATATCTGCAACCTCCTGCACCCCATGGTGAAACACGTGCAGCTGAGTTAAAGCGACAGAAACGTCTTTTTTGACATTTTGGCATAGCTGCGCCAATGGTGTATGATGTATAAGGCCAGCGCCGAAACGAAGTTTTCTCTGAAACACAAAGTAGTATAAAAGACAGAGGGAACTGAAAGAAGGACAAGGACTTTGCTACTGCACTGCTGCGTGTCTCCAAACTACTCACAGGTACTAAGACCGCTCGGCTAATCGCGGGCGGCAGCACAAGATTTCTCCAGATGCTTGCATGTCGAGGAGTTTAGCATCCCTTATCGGTGTATACTAGATATGAAAGTGTTGTGATGACGTAACAGAAGGTTAAGAAGAAGAAACTGGTAGTTTTTATGCATGATTGAGCACCAGACAGCCGGAGTTTGAAGCATTTTACGTAAATGAGTTGCGCTATAAATTCTAAAGTATTTTTCTAGTGTCTGTGGTCAGTACCACGAAGGTATTGGTAACGGAGAACGTGAACACATGCACTCCTAAGGCTACATGGTTCTGGACTTAACAACACTGCAATGTTAGATCGTTGCGGTTTCGGACCTATTAGCCATCTGGAATGCAACGCTGTTAATGTTCCAAGGTAGGAAATATATTTCCAGCGCACGATACATGTTCTTCTTCCAAGTTTCTCTATGATAAACTACTGTGATAAACTGTAAAGTGAACAAAAAGCTTTCTTAAAACACAGAGAAATTGTACTATGCTTGCATCACTCCTATAAAATGATCGTTAGTAACGGATGGTACCTCTTACAAGGAAACAGGCAAACACACAGCAGCAGTCTTGCCGCCACTAACTCTGTAAAAAGGACATCTGTCTAGCAGATGTATACATGAGCATTGCACTATCTCACAAACACTTGTCGATAGCTTAGAATGAGCGTAGTTATGAAACTGGAGATTCGATTTCATCTCCACGATGCGCCAGCAGAATGGGGTACGTCGCTTAGATCTTCGTTCGTCTAGAGGAAAGTGTCGACACAGGATAGACATGTTTCATCATCGTCACACGTGAGATGGAAGTCGCCTGATGACTGAGAGATTTGCTGTTAACGATCGCAAGTAGATAGTGCTCTAAGTCACACACAGAACACACAGTTGTATGCGAGTGGAACCCAGGTTATGCCACACTACTGATGCACCCGACAGAACAACGGAAAGAATAGTTAAATGAGCTGCAAAAACATCTCTTTCTAGACTGCATCATCAGTCTATGGTTAAATCATATCTCATTAGAAATCCATCTCAACCCATCACTCCATCCACTTCCTGTCATCCTTCAACGCAGATGCAAATAAGTTTAGAGGCGGATGGTTCTCTTTTGAACACAAAAGCATCAACTAGTGTGTATCGCTATTACCTCAATAGAAATACAGTAGACTGTTGCCATATAGCAACTGCTTGTTAGCTGACAGCACAAGGTTGTAATTGGCGGACAGTACAGAGAACCACACTGTAAATACTACTTGCTAGGGTTTAAAACACCTAATCTGTCCTGCACATGGTCAAACACGTGATCCATTCTGCAGTTGTGTGAGGTTTCATCAGAAAGTAATGAACCGTATTTTTTTCTGCAACAATTCTTTGTTGAACATCATGAGAATTACACACACGAAAGAATGGTGTTTCATGTACACACCCGTTTTTTCCACGTAATCTCCATCCCGTCCTATGGCCTTCCTCCCGCGCTAAACAAGGGTGTGTGCCCTGTCGGTACCAATGCTTGTCTTGGTGTCATAGCCAGTACTTCACTGTGCGAATCTCCTCCTCATCGTCCTCAAAATGTCTTCCACGAATGGCATCCTTTAATGGCTCAAACAAGTGGACGTCTGAGGGGGCTAGGTCAGGTGTTCAAATGGTTCAAATGGCTCTGAGCACTATGGGACTTAACATCTGAGGTCTTCAGTCTCCTAGAACTTAGAACTACTTAAACCTAACTAACCTAAGGACATCACACACATCCATGCCCGAGGCAGGATTCGAACCTGCGACCGTAGTGGTCGCGCAGTTCCAGACTTAAGGGCCTAGAACCGCTCGGAGGTCAGGTGTGTCAGGTGTTACAGCCGTGGATGGTCTCCCTGACCGCTGTAAATCGTAGAGCTCCACCGAACCGCCTTCTGATGACCTCACCCTTCGTACCCCGCGATTAACTATACTTCTGTCGACAGCACATGCTCCATAGACTTTGCACAAGCTCTTGTGAATACTCCCTACAGTTTCTTTCTCTGCAGTGAGAAATTCAATGACGGCATGTTGCTTGCAACTTACATTACCTCCTGACACCATTTTGAAACTGTCCTTCGGCTACGCTATTTGTTGGAAGTGACGGAAACGTGGCGTACTCACTTCAAATACTACATACGTTACGTTTCTCATTCGTAGCATTGTTTTTGGATGAGAAAAAAAATGCAGTGCATTACTTTCTGGGCAACCCTCGCATATTGCAGTCACCCCAGCTCGCAATAAACGCTCTTTAGCTGCCTGCGGGAAGCTGTGTGTCCTTCGCTAAATATTGTTGTGTTACGAGCTGGGGTGACTGCAATATACAGCTACAGAATGGATCGCATATTTGAACCTGTGCAGGACAGATTAGGTGCTTTAAACACTAACAAACAGTATTTACAATGTGGTTCTCCGTACTCTCCGCAAATCACAAGCTTGTGGTGTCAGTTAGCAAACAGTTGCTTTATGGCAATATTCTACTGTATTTCCTTTAAGATAACACACGAGTTGACTGCTGTCTTTGATACTTTTCTGGACTAAAGGGAACCATCTGCCTCTAAACGTATTTGCAATTGCGTTGAAAGTTGACAGAAAGTGGATCGAGCAATCGGTCGAGATGGAGTTGAAACGAGGTATGATTTAATGGTAGACTGATGATGCATTCTAGAGAGAGAGGGAGAGAGATGTTTCTGTAGATCATTTACCATTTTTTCCGTTGTTCTGTCGGAGTGCACCAGTTGTGGGGCATAATCTGGTTTCCACTCACATACAGCTCAGTGTTCTGCGTGTGACTTAGACCACTATCTACTTGCGATCGTTAACAGCCAACCGCTCAGTCATTAGAGGACTTACATCTTATATGTTATGATGATGAAACATGTCAATCCTGTTTCGACACTTTCCTCTAGACAAACGAATATTTGGGCGACGTACTCCATTCTTCTGCCGCATCTTGGGCATACAATAGAGTCTTCAGTTTCATAGCTACAGCAATTCTAAGTTACCGACAGGTGTCTGTGAGGTACTGCAATCCTCATGTATACATCTGATAGACAGACGTCCTTTTTACAGAGCCCGGGTCATGCAAGAACGCGGCCCAATTTTCAGCCGTTCTTTGCATCCCCCTCCACTAGCCACTGGCGGCCAATACTATTCATTCTCTGTTCGAGCGGCTAGCAGAGACTTAACAGCTAGAGATCGAGAATCTCGCTCCTATATGCTGCACTGTTGCTCTACTTCGCGACAACCGAATTATTCATTCAACTATCAATGTTTTTGTTTCCTTTTTTTTCTTGTAGCAGTATAGCTGTGAATGTGTACATTGGAAATGTTTAAGTGAGATTAAAAGAAAAGTCAGGCGACTGCAATAAATGTGAAGTGCTTCACAAGCAGGAGAGGTGGATTATTTACCACGTTTATTACTTTTTCAAACGTGAATTTAAAAGCAGGTCTCCTACTGTTGACATTGGAAAACACAAGAAAAGTCTCCAGAACCATGTGGTGTTGGCGAGAGAACTGTAAAGAGAATTGTAAACGAAATTATCAGAGCTGTAGGAACCATAGAGACAGGTGGTTTCGTGTCGCCTGGAAAGCATCGAAATCGCAAGGAACCTGTAACACAAATTGATGGTTTTAACAACGATGTTTTGAAGTGCTCCATGTGAATGATGGATGCCCAACATAACAACAACGTATTACAGTTATGAAGGCTTCAATGGTAAGCACTTCGTCAAGATAAAAAATTTTAAAAGACGTTGTTTCCAGAATTGTTAAGAAGAGAGTTCTTAGTTCACAGAAGTGACATAGGTTCAGCATACTAGAGAAGGAGGTAGTTGAACGGTGTATTGCCTTGTTGAAACATGGGTCAATTAGAATCATTCCAAGAAGATCTGCTGGAAAGTGAGTAATTGTACTGGCGGTTTTAAAGTTCTCATTGGGGTAGGTTCTCGGATAATTATTCTGCATGGTGTCTCTTCTTTTGGTTTTATTTCTGAGAATAAACTTGTATCTAGGTGTAAAAAAAAAAAAAAGCAGTGGTTACCATTCGGCAATGAACGCTGTCAGTTTCGTGACGTGATTCACAATTCCTGCCATACCTTGTTTTGAAATCGGTCATTGCCAGTTATAATTCAACTGTTATAGACAAAACATCAAGTATAAACACCAGAAAAGCGGATATTTTTCTCCGGCTTAAAAATAAAAATGTTAAGCACCGTATAAACCAGACTCGTGCCGATTGTGGTGTCACCGCAAGACACCACACTTGCTAGGTGGTAGCCTTTAAATCGGCCGCGGTCCGTTAGTATACGTCGGACCCGCGTGTCGCCACTGTCAGTGATTGCAGACCGAGCGCCGCCACACGGCAAGTCAAAAGAGACTTCCTAGCACTCGCCCCAGTTGTACAGACGACTTTGCTAGCGATGGTACACTGACAAATACGCTCTCATTTGCCGAGACGATAGTTAGCGTAGCCTTCAGCTACGTCATTTGCTACGACCTAGCAAGGCGCCATTACCAGTTTATATTGAGATTGTTATTAATGTATCAACAAGAGCGATGTTCTCCAATTATGGATTAAAGTTAAGTATTACATCATCTACGTACTTTATTTGCTACTATAAATTCCCTTAACTGTTCCAGACCTCACGCCAGTCTGCGTGAGCTTAACGCGTGCCTTTCGGCATCCTCGCATAGTGACTTGGCTGGCTTGCCAAGTCACAACACCAATCTCCTGCAGTTCGTTAATTTATACAAGTCACGTGACAGAATGAACAAACTTGACTTCCTTGCACGTGAATGGGATCACACAGTTTTGCTTTAACCCATGTGTCACTGTCATTGTAGCTCCACGGAATTAAATTGGGCAAAGTGTTTTAAGGCTATGTAGGAGAAAAAAAACATTCAAGATGACATACGGTGAATCGCTTGTGCATGAGGCAATACACAATGAGATAACAGACAACATCCCACCTGTAGCGTGGGCACAGTCTGTGTGGCATGCTGAAAAGCTTCAGAAAGAAGAATTAGACAGTGAAATGGTGATGGATATAAGCCTTGAACCTATCATCGTAAATATACGATCAGATTTCTCGGAAATAGACTCAGATAGAAGTGACGATGTTACTAGGATGTAGACCTTGGAGCAAAGTAATAATATTTCTTAGTTTTAAAAGACTTATGGTTTTAAGAATGTATTTTTTCAACATATCAATTGCGTGCATAATAATGAGAACTTCCTAGTCTTTTGGATTAGGACTTTGAATGCTTTTCATTATGCAGACCATGATATTCAGTGTATTGCCCAAGGAGAAGTTAAGCTTCTCCCACCATGTTGTAAACTTCTGTCACTTTCATGGCACGAACTGGATAAGGCCGTAAAATGACAGTAACTGTTACTTGTTGAGATACCAGTGGTTTTCGATGTAATCGGTCAAATTCCCTGGAGTTATTCGCACATGATGGTTAATTGTTTGCTTGTTCAGTGGATTAGAAATTCGGTCTCTCTCTGTAATAACGAACGTGTTAGTTTACACTCATAATGTCTGTTAACAACGAAAAATATGAAACTTACTGACCAGTTTTACGATAGTCTTTTACATTAATCTTTTCTACCACTAATTCTTTTTTTACATGCAGCGATTGTTACACATAACTGTAGTCAAATACACACACACACACACACACACACACACACACACATATATATATATATATATATATATATATATATATATACGTTACACATTTTTAAGAATACTATTCAGCAGAAGGAGTTGTCAAGCAAATATAATTATTTCGGTTTGTGCTTGAAGTTAATTTTGTTGAGTATTAAATTTTACTTTTAATGCAGTTCAAATCGCAATAAATGGTAATTATTGCAAGCAGTTACAATTACCTTGTCGTTAGACAATTGTCGTTTTGACAAAAATTCTACTTCAAGTCTTCTCAAAGCTGTGTCATCTGTTCTCGCCTCCCGATCTCACTCAGAGTAAATCTGTGGAGCAGTGGACGCAACGTCGTCAAGACGTGAATTAATATTTCTCTCATGACCACTGATCGAAATTGATATTAACAATTATTATTCGCCGACCGCGGTGGTCACGCGGTTCTAGGCGCTGCAGTCCGGAACCGCGCGACTGCTGCGGTAGCAGGTTCGAATCCTGCCTCGGGCATGGGTGTGTGTGATGTCCTTAGGTTAGTTAGGTTTAAGTAGTTCTAAGTTCTAGGGGACTGATGACCTAAGATGTTAAGTCCCATAGTGCTCAGAGCCATTTGAACCATTTTTTGAATTATTATTCCCCCTCATAGATTTTAACATATAATACAATGTACCGTAGACAAATGATTCTGACTCGTCCGCAGCAATGCGGTTCGGCAACGTTGACTTTGTTTGTCCGCTCTCTGCTGCCGCACATACATTGCTCTCGTCTCCCCACGCTTCGTTTCCGCTCCGCCTCTATGTGCGGAAACGCCGTGCTAGGTGGCGCAGCTATGTGGCGATAAGAACTGCTGCTGTGTGTTTGCCTGTTTCCTTGTAAAAGGTATTATCCATTACTAACGATCATTTTATAGGAGTAATGCAAGCATAGAATGATTTCTGAACAGTGATCATATGTGAACAGTGTGTGTTATACACCTCTGCAAAGCTGTATTGTGTATGTATCAAAAAGACTCTGTGCTTTAATGAAATAGTTTTCTCAGTTTACTGTTTGTCACACTGGTTTATCGTAGAGAAACTTGCAAGGAGAATCTGTATCATGCGCTGGACATATATTTCCTACATTGGAGTATAAATAGTGTTGCTTTACACATGACTAATAGGTCAGAAACCGCGACAATGTAACAGTATAGCCTTAGGAGTGCATGTGTTTATGTTCTGTCTTACCAGTACCTTCTTGATACTGACCACAGACCCTAGAACAATACTAAAGAATTGATAGCACAGTAGATTTACGTAAATTTCTTCAGACTCCATCCGTCTCATGCTCCATCATGCGCAAAAACCATCCTTTCTTTGAATGTCTGTTATATCATGCAACACTTTCGTATGTACTATGCGCCAATAAGGAGTGCTTAACTCCTCGACATGCACGCATCTGGGAAAATCTTGTGCTTTTGGATGGATGGCGTGAGTAAAATAGGGCCCGCCGCTGTTGCAGAGCGTTTCTAGGCGCTTCAGTCTGGAACTGCGTGTCCACTACGGTCACAAGTTCGAATCCTGCCTCCGCCATGGATGTGTGTGGTGTCCTTAGGTTAGTTAGGTTTAAGTAGTTCTAAGTTCTAGGGGACTGATGACCTCAGATGTTAAGTCCCATAGCGCTCAGAGCCATTTAAACCATTTTAAGTAAAATAGGAGCGGAAGGGCAGTTGTTGACTCAGCTCGCTCTGCTCCTCATGAGATGCGGAATGTAGCAGTCTACCTCTGACCAGTTGCCAATTTCAATCCATCTGTTCACTGGTATGCTGTTGATTATATCATTATTAGTGACTCATATAACTTGTTTGAGATGGCTAAAGAGTTTTGGTGGTGGTGGTGGGGGGGGGGGGGGCAATCCCCTCCAGTGATGGCTAGCACCGAAACAGTGATCACATACATGACTGCAATATGAGGAATAAATTGAGAGGGAACACTGCGCCATTAGTTACCCTGTCACTATGAAGAATAGTTTAGATGTAGAGGCTGTCAATCACTTTACCACAGGTATTTGAAAACTCTCCATAACGCCCCAAACTCTTCCAGTTTCCATGTTGTGACTGTCTTTTATTTAAAATCATCCAGTTTGTTTTTTGTGGGAGCAGCAGCAGAATAATTTACACTGTGCGATGGCTAGTTTTCTGTGAGAGCGAATGGATAGAAATGTGTTAATGTCAGTTTAGAACTGGACACAGACCCCGAAGTCGTGGTAGAGAAAACAAAGTATATGGTGGTGTAAAAAGATGTGTCATACACTGCTTGGATGTGTTACAGCAGAAAAAACGAATGTACCAAACAACACATGGACCCTCTCTTGCAACTGATAATATAGTCTGTGGAATATGGTCCTTCTCCTACAGTACAGGCAATGACACTTTACACTGGTCCGTACAGGCGCCTGAGCAGATCAATACCTGTATATTTACTGGGGGTCAGCGCATATGCTTGATGCCAGCGAGCAGATGGTATTTGTTTTAGACACACATCAAAAATAGTTTTGCATCACCCGGTTTCCAGAACTGATGAGGACAGATGTTGACTGTGGATATTGTATCACACAGACACAGTCCCTTTGACTGTTCAGAGATGTCACTAAACCTGCACAAAGATATAAACAACCAGGAAGGAGGTACACGGCTCATGTTGTCTGTAGTTCAACCATGCCTAGATGGTCAATACCACAGTTCGATCACGTCCGCAGTGTTACTTTGTGCCAGGAAGGGCTCTCAACAAAAGTGTCGAGGCGTCTTGGAGTGAACCAAAGCGATGTTATTTGGACATGGGGGAGATATACAGGAACTGCCCAAGGGCTACTACTGCAGTGGATGACCGCTACCTACGGATTATGGCTTGGAGGAACTATGACAGCAACGCCACCATGTTGATTAATGCTTTTTGTGCAGTGACAGGACGTCGTGTTACGACTCAAACTGTGCGCAATACGCTACATTATGCGCAAATCCACTCCCGACGTTCGTGCTGAGGTCCATCTTTGCAACCACGACACCACGCAGCGCGGTACAGATGGGCCCAACGATATGCTGAATGGACCGCTCAAGATTGGCATCACATTCTCTTCACAGTGTCACAGTGTCACATATGCCTTCAATCAGACAATAGTCGGAGACATGTTTGGAGGCAACCAGGTCAGGCTGAACGCCTTAGACGCACTGTCCAGCAAGTACAGCTACGTAGAGGTTCCCTGCTGTTTTGGGGTGGCATTATGTGGGGCCGACGTACGCCGCTGGTGGTCATGGAAGGCGCCTTAATGGCTGTGTGCTATGTGAATGCCATCCTCCGACCGACAGTGCAACCATATTGTCAGCATATTGGTGAGGCATTCGTTTTCCATGGATGACAATACGCCGCCCCATCGTGAACATCTTGTGAATGGACTTCCTTCAGGATAACGACATCGCTCGACTAGAGTGGCCAGCATGTTCTCCAGACATCAACCCTATCGGACATGCTTGGGATGGATTGAAAAGGGCTGTTTATCGACAACCTGACCCACCAACTTACTCTGAGGGATCTACGTCTTATCGCCTTTGACGAGTGGGACAATCTGGACCAACAGTGCCTTGATGAACTTGTGGATAGTATGCCACAATGAATACAGGCATGCATCCACGCAGGAAGAGGTGCTACTGGGTATTGGAGGTACCAGTGCGTACAGAAATCTTGACCACCACCTCTAAAGTCTCACTGTATGGTGATGAGATATGCTGTCTGTGGTTTTCATGAGCAATACAAAGGGCGGAAATGATTTTTGTGTTGATCTCTATTCCAAGTTTAGCCGGTCGGTGTGACCGAGCGGTTCTAGGCGCTTCAGTCTGGAACCGCGCGACCGCTACGCTCGCAGGTTCGAATCCTGCCTCGGGCATGGATGTGTGTGATGTCCTTAGGTTAGTTAGGTTTAAGTAGTTCGAAGTTCTAGGGGACTGATGACCTCAGATGTTAAGTCCCATAGTGCTCAGAGCCATTTGAACCATTTTATTCCAAGTTTCTGCGAAAAACGCGGTACAATTTTGCTGAGTTCTCTTCTGGATGACGTTAGGGGAGACTTATTTTTGTAGTTCATTGTTTTCCTCTGTTGGATGATACCAAATAATGATGACAGAGAGAATGTTTGGGTGACAGACGTGACTGCGCCCTGAGGGACGCAGATCTCCTTCAAACTGTAGTACCTGTAAGTAGTTTGAAGACACACAGCAATGCAGTAGCAGAATCCCTGTCCTTGGTTCAGTTCCCTTATTGTCTTTTATACTACTCTGTGTTGCAGATAGTGCTTAGTTTTGGCGCTGGCCTTACACCAGGTGATCAAAAAGTCAGTATAAATTTGAAAACTTAATAAACCACGGAATAATGTAGACAGAGGGGTAAAAATTGACACACATGTTTGGAATGACATGGGGTTTTATTAGAACAAAAAAAAAAACAATGTTCACAAAATGTCCGACAGATGGCGCTGGACAGCAAAACTGCTACCGTGACGGTTGAGAGGTACGCCGATATGTTACAGAATCGCATCACCCCCAGCCTGGCTGAGGAACACCTCCAGGAACTGGAACTTACGATGTTTATGTAGGATGGCGCTCCACCCCTTATTGCTAGACGGGTGAAAGATCTTTTACGCGCGTCGTTTGGTGATGATCGTGTGCCCAGCCGCCAATTTCGTCATGCCTGGCCTCCCAGGTCCCCAGACCTAATTCCTTGCGATTATTGGCTTTGGGGTACCTGAAGTCGCAAGTGTATCGTGATCGACCGACATCTCTAGGGATGCTGAAAGACAACATCCGACGCCAATGCCTCGCCATAACATTATTCCTCGACTACAGCTATTGTTGAGGAATGATGGTGGACATATTGAGCATTTCCTGTAAAGAACATCATCTTTGCTTTGTCTTACTTTATTATGCTAATTATTGCTATTCTTATCATTGAAGCACCATCTGTCAGACATTTTTTGAATGTTTGTATTTTTTGGTTCTAATAAAACCCCATGTCATTCCAAGCATGTGTGTCAATTTGTACCTCTCTATCTACATTATTCCATGATTTATTCAGTTTTCAAATTTATACTGACTCTTGATCACCCGGTACATTGGCGCAGCTACGACAAAATGTCCCCATTTTCATTAAGTGGTCAAAAAAGTCCTGTCGCATTAACTCAGCTCCACATGGTTCTCCACATGTGCACAAGGTGGCAGATATAGCGCTCCCGACTTGTGTTCAGTTCTGACTCAAATAGGGATCATCACATGCAGTAAGCTGAAAGGAGGGCGGGGCAGAGAGTGAAGAACAGTTACAAGATGCATAGGGCCTGTCTAAAACCACATTGGAGTTTTATTGTAGCAGAAAGGTTCGAAAAAAGATGACTCGTTTCGAGATGTGAGAGTGCCACGAATGTGATTCACTTGTGACCGTAATAATTAAAAGGACATCACCATAGAACCCAACATACATATGTGGGTGAATGGTAAGACTTGATTCCAAATCGGAGACAACATTTCTATCAGAAAGCGTAACACTACAGATCTGAAAAGCCAGGGTACATTCCTTACGACCTTAATCTAGGGTTGCATTTTTTAAGTGATTTGTCATATAGCACACCATCTACTGTATGTGATTATTCTCAATCAACCATCGCCTATAAACCAGTGGATATATCGCACAACTTGTTACATGGCATCAAGACAGAATGCATTACAAATACTTGAGAAGTATCTACTGGCGGCGTGAGGGAGTTGTTACATGGCATCACGACAGAATGCATTACACATACTTGATAAGTATCTACCGGCGGCACGAGGGAGTTGCAAATACTGGCTTCATAACACGTAACTCGGCTGAATCACTTTCTGAATTCGATGATATTATATCTACCTTACACCACTGCACCACTGGCAACGTACAACTGCACGTTCGGTGTGTTAATGCACACCCAATGATCACCGTCTATATTCAATGTCGTCGTACTTGTGTGGAAAACCACATGATTCGGAAGCAATGTTATATCTTGATTTATGAAGTTTGTTTAATTTTTTACGTGGAAACTTTTATCGATACTTGTGTGCACCTGTGGAACCAAGACCGTTTGTGACAGTAACATAGCCATTGAAATCGTGTTTTTTTTAAATTTAAATATCTGGTTACTTATAACACGATTGCGTGTCTCTTCCCTAGACACACTGGTACCACTCCAAAGAAAAACAAATGAGTCATGTCCATCTATTACGGATTTTCGCTCAGCTTTGTTTCGTATCGCCAGTATTCAGTTGTTGGTGAAGTATTACACTTAGCTGTAGTAGAGGATGCATGATAGATTCTCTGTGAGCAGCAGCTTTCTAAACAATGTGTGTGTTCCGACATGTGCAAATAAAAACACTATGTTCTATCGCAAGGAAGTTACGGATTTGACGTGGATAACTGCAATACCCGTAAGGGGAAAGAAAGGCGTGTTTACTTAGAAAATTATGTCCAGTCCTAAGAATGGTACAGATATTACTATTTCCAGAGCCACAGTCTGTTGGAGGAGGTATTTCCAATACTTTGCTCATTATCGAATGTCGTCTCATTAAGGTTGCACTCGTAATATTTAATTGTAAGTAGAGTGATAAAATGTATGGGGCCGGTTTCCTAGAACGATTCTATCTGGTGTGCGGGGAGTATGTGGTGGTGGTGGCCTGTGGCGGAAACGATTGACGTTTCTGGCTTATGGTAAGAGCCATATGAATGGAGAGTCCAGATGGGGTACAGGAATGTAGCTGACCTAACCACGTCGCACTCCAGATGGCTGAATATTGAACTAATACTCAGTATGTGTTGCAGCCTTCGTGATCTAGTGCGTCCTCTGTGGAAATTTGAGAACATTCAATATGGACGTGTGTTTGCATTTGACCATTGTTCCCTCTCATGTAAATTGCCGATTGGCTGCTTCTGCACATTTCCCATCTTTATTTGATTGAGAGAACATCGATTGTGGTGTGTGTTGCGTGCATCTAGATGGTGAAAAACGGGTTGAAGACAAGTTTGATGCTTCTCTAGCATGAGAAACGCAAAGCAGAAGTACGATTTGGAACCTGTTACATCACTGACTGCAGTATTCGCGAGTGGAACTATCATTTTCCTTTATTTTTTCGTGTTTTCCCGTAAGGATCTTTGCAGATGAGAGGAGTTTTTAATTACTCAGTGGTTTACAGTATGCTCCACGTTGCTGCATCTCACTAAAGCTTCGTCTTTCTAGGGAAATAATTTCCAGTTTTTATCCTTGTAATTATACTGTGCAAGCGATTGGTAGCATTCTGCGTTGTGCTTGATATCTAGACCTATCACGTAAATGATATGATATTCTGGCAAGCCATGTGAAAAAACATCTTGCAATCCCTGAGTCAGGAAATGAGCAAGCAAGCAGGTCGGGCCAGAAACAGTAACATCCTTGTGCCGTGGGTAACCAGCGCAGACTTTGTGCGATGGTTTGGAGAGTGACCACTGTCCGTGGAGGACGCTCTGATAACATATCAGGGATGCATGTGCAGGGGGATGGGGAAGTGGGACAGTTGACTAGTGAGTGTTGGCTGCAGTGGATGACTGATCGACCTCGTGGGAAGTATCTAGTGCTGCAAGGACTATATGTGGTGTATGTGCCCTTTTTTTTGGATCTGTCTGTTTTTGCAATATATGTAGGAGTGTCTGATGGTCGACAGCTATATGCAGGATGCAGAAGTGATGATTTTGTATGGCGCAGGATACTAATTGTGTTTACTACATCGCCAGCCCAGTTGGAGACCAGTTTCATTCTGAAAAATTCTTGCCTTCCTCGACGATAGCAGAGCAGTGTAATTGAGGAAGTGTCTTCCTGTATTCATGATCTGTATACCACTTTTCTGGGTTTAGCTGTCAGTGCAATATGGCTGTTGTATGTTGTTTTCGATCTGTACAAAATAGTTTTGCCGCTGAAAGTCTCGTAATTTGTCTTTCTGCGAAACAAAATGGCGGGCAGTGCTCCCACGCCGGAAGCAGCAGTTTGGCAAATAAATTCAGTGAGAGCCAATCAGATCGCTCCATTCATTCACAAGGTATCCTTTGTGAGGGTTATAGAAGCTTTTACAGATTGTTTCAAACAAGGCAGGGGAAAGGTATGTACGGAAATTTCTGTGACATATAAGAGTAACGTGATGTCTTCTTTGTTTGAGTGATCAGAGACACATCCAAGCAGAACACCCATCTCTGGTGGAGTGCTGTCCCTCATCCACCATTGTGGCTTTAGAGCATCTCCAGACCATGAGCTGTAGGACACCGAAAGCTCACCGAAAATTCCAGCTTTTTTCTAGCCTGTAGGGCAGTGATCCGAATTCTGTTTGTGTAATTGTTCTGATTTTCCTGTCTGTTCTTAGACACCAGTGTATGCTTCGAGAATTGAAGAAAATAACCTCCCTGACTGCATCACAAGCAAATAAGAACTAAGCCCATTAACCGTTTCAGAAAAGTGATGAGCACCATAGCAACTGAAGGACTCAGAAATTTTTCTCTCTGTCAGTGGGAGTGCCTTCAAACAAGCAGCTAAAACTCGGAATGCAGTGAGCTTCCTGTTTTTAGAGTTACAGAGATATTTGTTTCGGCTTCCCGATATCGTCGTTTTGTCGTGTAAAATCCGATATTGCAGCTGATATTGGTTTCGAGATCTGTTTCCCACAAAAGCGTGTGAAGTGTCTCAGGGAGGTCTCACTAGCTATTTAGTTCCATGTTAGAGTGTAGCGGTCGGATTTAGTAACTCCTGAAGCACCTCTACATCTACATCTACATTTATACTCCACAAGCCACCCAACGGTGTGTGGCGGAGGGCACTTTACGTGCCACTGTCATTACCTCCCTTTCCTGTTCCAGTCGCGTATGGTTCGCGGGAAGAACGACTGTCTGAAAGCCTCCGTGCGCGCTCTAATCTCTCTAATTTTACATTCGTGATCTCCTCGGGAGGTATAAGTAGGGGGAAGCAATATATTCGATACCTCATCCAGAAACGCACCCTGTCGAAACCTGGCGAGCAAGCTACACCGCGATGCAGAGCGCCTCTCTTGCAGAGTCTGCCACTTGAGTTTATTAAACATCTTCGTAACGCTATCACGGTTAGCAAATAACCCTGTGACGAAACGCGCCGCTCTTCTCCTCACGCTCCAAGATAAGGTTGGTCCACACAAAGTGCGCAGTGTGTCTTTGCGACGGTTTCACAACTATGTCGCGATATTTTTCTTTTAGAGACTGTGTTCAAGTGTGGAGGTGGCGGTATTCTTCGGAATAAAACGTATAATTGTTAAAATATTCTCGAGTTACTTGCGAAGCTCTGTCTCTCTCACTGTCTTTCCTTGGGCAGTGGTACATTTAGTTCCTGTGATATCTTCAAGTTGTGTATGTGACAGTATTCTGCAGCACCAGATGTACGAGGGTAATCCCAAAAGTAAGGTCTCGTATTTCTTTATAAGTACAGAACTCTGTCTGTATGGCAGTTGGTCATACTGTTATGAAGAGTGCTTCACGCGCTGTGTGTAAACATGCGCACGCCGCGCTCAGGCACTCAGTCTTGGCTTGGCAGCCGTTGAGAATGGAGCTCCCGTTGGATGTTACCGCCAAGTGCGAATTGCGCGCAGTTATTCGGTTTTTAAATGCAAAGGGCACTGCGACGATTGATATCCACCGCCAATTGACGGAAGTGTATGGTGAG
Source organism: Schistocerca serialis cubense (assembly GCF_023864345.2). Taxonomy (NCBI): domain Eukaryota; kingdom Metazoa; phylum Arthropoda; class Insecta; order Orthoptera; family Acrididae; genus Schistocerca; species Schistocerca serialis. Next base: position 24,382,936 of record NW_026047583.1, on the reverse strand, counting down.
ACGTGCATGGATGTCAAAAATGTTTGTAAGTGGTATAGAGGGTTTGCAGCTGGTCGGACCGAAATTCACGACGAACAAAGGAGCGGAAGACCGTCAATTTGTGAGGAGACAGTGTTGAAGGTTGAGCAAAGCATGCGTGAAGATCGGCGGATCACCCTGGGTGATCTCTGCACGTTGGTTCCTGAGGTTTCCCGAAGCACCACTCACAGAATTTTAACGGAAACATTGAACTACCGGAAGGTGTGCAAGATAGGTGCCACGCATGCTGACTGAGGACCACGTGCGGCAGCGAGTTGATGCTTCCCGCGCATTTCTTCACCGCCTTGCGGCCGAACAGGACAACTTTCTGGACTCAATTGTCACGGGTGACGAAACGTGGTCCCGGCGGAGGTTCGAGTCCTCCCACGGGCATGGGTGTGTGTGTTTGTCCTTAGTATAATTTAGGTTAAGTAGTGTGTAAGCTTAGGGACAAATGACCTTAGCAGTTAAGTCCCATAAGATTTCACATACATTTGAACATTTTTTGAACGAAACCTGGGCATACCACTTTACACTTGAGATCAAGCAACAACACGCCACTGGAGGCGTCCTTCTTCGCAGCATGGCAGCGAGCTAGTATGACATGAGCATACAAAAACTGCCACAGCGTCTACAAAAATGCATCGGCAGAAATGGTGATTATGTCGAAAAACAGCTAAATGTTCAAGCTGTAAACTGATGTAAGCCATTGCGTAAATAAACAGGTCTATGTACTTATAAAAAAATAGGCCTAACTTTTGGGATTACCCTCGTAATAACCCCTAAAGCAGTTCGTGTTCAGTGGCAAAGTGGATGGGAAGGAATAAGGCTGCAGGTATTTCCAACGTGGCAAGAAATGTTTAGCAGCTAACGCGTGACTGTGCCTAAGCCGGCATGCTCCCTGGCGATGCTGTGAGCCAGTGCATTGTCTGTCTTAAAGTGGGGCGTGAAGACTCTGTCATGAATGTCTTGCCTCTTGTGCTTTGTAAAACTGACTGATTGGACTTTTATCGAATGACATAATTTTACAGCAAAATCATTTATTATTATGAGTTACAAAGTCTAACTGAGACCCATATTTATTATTTAATGAAGCATTTTCATCTTCACCAAAAAGCATTGCTATCAGCACAGTCCTCAGATGCTAAAACACTCCTCCTTCTCCAGTACACATTGAGCACAGTACACAATTACGCCTGTCCTCCCAATTTCAGTAGCTAGACACAGATCGAGTCCTTTGCCAGCCTTTTTTCCCAGACCGCCATCTAGGATTATGTCATGGGAGGGGTGAGGGGGAGGCACCACAGCGCCCTCTGTTGTGTTATTAACTAGGTCAGTTGGATTCCGGACCTCATGTTGAACACTCTGGATCAAGTTACTGCCAGTGACAACTCAAATTGTTTAAGTAAACAATGCATACTTACATCTGTCCTATCTGGCAGCCCAGCACAGACTGGGTCCTTTTGCTGTCAATTTCCTGATGGGGGAGTGGATAGGAGGGGAGAAATGCATACAAAATAAAGACTTATGTCCATACTATCCAAGAGCTCAGCAGTGACTGAGTCCACTTCCAGCCGCTTTCCAGATATGGAAGGGGAGGGTTGGGGAAGGGGTCAAAGGGCGGGGGTGAGTAGGGGGTTAGGTTAGTGGAGGTTGCCCAATTGACCTATTTTCCTGCCAAAATTTCAACTTCATGCCATGATGTCACTGCGATGTTGCCACATCTATGGCTGCCATCTTGGATCTGTCATCTTGAATAAATTTGGCAACAGTGCAACGTGGGCTATACATACGTTGCCCTACTACTGTCGACAACACAAGAACATATGTGGGGCTATAGTATAGGACACATATTGGCAGGTACTTAGAAACGACTACAACTTGTATATTCAATAATAAAAAATTGATTTGACATTTAAAAATAGGGAACGACTTCTCACCTACCCCGTATTTACGTCATTTACCGTCTAATCAAGACATTGACAGATATAAAACAGTTCACTAACGACGTAATATGGACGTCACATCATTTTAGAAGTACTTGATAACAAGTTTAAATGCAGAACAGTCCATTGTTGGTAAACGTTAATTGTTAGAAGAAACTAATCTGACCAGCGTAGAGGATGCCTTGCGAACGAATGGAGCATTCTGATTGGCTCTTACTAAATTTGCGTGCCAAACTGCTGCTGCCGGCGTGGGAGCAATGTCTGCCATTTTGTTTCTGCAGACAGACAAATTACGAGAACTTCCTAATAATGATTAACTTTGGTTCCACTCGCAAGAATTAAAGCTGTCCTCTTAGGTTCATGCGAAACTATGCGCTCGGAAATCGCCACATACACGGAAATAAACAGCCAAGTATCATTTCATCCTTCTGTCACTAATCACTTGGAAAAGTTAAATAACGTCGAATATTACAGAAAATACTTGTATTAGCTTCGTAAGTGAATCCCAGAATATTTAACAACGCGAAGCTAAATAAATATTAAGGATATAGCGGGATTCGAAGCTAAGGCCTTGAAATATGTAAACTAAGACATTATCCTACGCTAGATCTTAGTCATTGTCTAATGTCTCGTTATTATTGCATATATTGAAGAATTGTATCGTTAATGCGTTAGTAACTTGCTCCTGCCACATCGTTTGCCGATACTGCGTGTGACGTTAGAATGTCGTCACGTTTGTCGGAAATCTCGTAAGATAAGTGTTACCCTTCGTCATGCCCAGTCTTGACGGGAATGTCATGTGAAATGAACTGTCTTGGAGGAAGAGCTTTTGTAAATAGAGCCAATATGTTTCTGTAATACTGCTGTTGGCTGTAGTAACTTTTTAATAGTTCAGTATTTGCAAATATTACTGAATATAGTTGCTTTGAAGTTCAGAAACTTTATTTCATCGAATAATCGTTGGAAGCTGCCTCAATAACACAGTACTTTCATCAGTTAATACAGGGTGAGTCAAAAAGGACTTTACAACTTTGGAGTGATATAGAGATTCATTGAGATAACTTACAGAATCTGTAGATGTGCCATTTAGAGGCAAACAACCTCTAGTTTCTCATAAAAGTGTCAAGTGTAATTTTGGTTTGATGTGACTACCTTTTGTGATGCAACAAACACACCACGGTAACCCATTTCTTCCCACACTCGTTGCAGTAAATCGGGCGTAACTTGTGCAACGCCTGCGTAGATTCGATTTTTCAGGTCGGCTAAATTACTTAGCAGGGGAGAAACATATAAACTATCTTCAATCAAATCACCGAGAAAGAAATCCAGTAGCGTCAAGTCTGGGAAGCGAGGTGACCATCAATACATGGGCCACATGGTAATTTATCATGTCGCAGTGAACAACCCGTCTCAACGAAGTTCTCGCGTCAAGAGTAAATTGTAAGCCTGATCGGAGACTCTTTTTAGGGTATTCGGCGCGGAATTGACGCCAAACTGTTGTTTCATAATTAATAAAATGTTCTGGTCTACTATGCCGTGGCAGAATTGATTTCAACGTAAAACCCGACGTTTCGTCCCTATTCGACCACGGCATAACAGCCCGGAGCATTTTATTAGTTATGACATTTCCGCCTCTACTGGGAGGAAATGTCAAGAAATGTGCGACGCATGAAAGGTCTCCAGAAGAGGAGAGCGCAGCTTTTATGATCCCTCACATTTCTGTCTCGTGGCAGAGCGACCAGCGTTGCTCCGATGTTTTTGAGGATTAAGCGACTATGCAGTTCGGCAAAGGCGCAGCGAATTTTCAAACAAACGGAAGAGGCTTACTTAAAGAGTGGATTCCCCAGACCCGCCGAGACCTGGCAAGCACAGACTGTAAGTTAATGTCTCTCCATATTACTATCAGCAATAAACTGTGGAGTGGTGATTGGGATAGAACTGACAAATTTGCACATTATTATTAGGAAGCGTATATTGACAACGTCTAACAGGCAGAAGAAGAACTTTGATAATTTGCAACCTAATAAGAGGCTCGAATATTTAGACGCTTCCCATACCGTTATCAATTTATCCGGACGTTCGTCATCAGACGATTAGAGATCCGTGCATGTCAAGGGCGGAAATTTTGCCATTACCCCGCGAGTTGTGCCCACAGAAGAAATAATAGCCAGTGTAGAAGCAGCATTCAACTTGTGGACAAGGTTACGGCTGCAGAAATCCGTTTAGAGGCTGTAACAGTATTGTCCCGAGCAAAGCCTCCAAAAATTAATTTAACTGTGGATGAGAGGAACGCCATAAAACGCCTGAATGAGGATAATAGTGTTATCATTCTCCCCGCTGACAAGAGAAATGGAATAGTTATTTTGAATGCGACCGACTATTATAGTACAGTTCACGACTTATTAGTTCCGAAAACATAGAGGAAACTAAGTAATGACCCCATTAACAAAGTTCTTAGAACTGTTACGCGATTGATATAGAAATCCTCTGTCGAACAGAGCGTTCAGAAAAGTCTGTTCAATTCTGTTGCGCTAGCACGACGACTTTATGGATTGCCGAAGCTGCACAAAGAACATGTTCCTCTAATGCCTATAGTGAGTGCAATTGGTTCTCCCACCTATTCGATTGCCAAGTTCTTGACAATATTATTACGATCACATGTGGGGCAATTTGATTCGTATATCAAGAATCCGGCATATTTTATCAGCAAATTAAACAGCATAATGGTACTGCCCTGGGACATATTAGTTAGTTTGACGTGATGTTGCTATTCCCTATGGTTCTACTCAATGAAGTGTTGCAACAGCTGAATCGGATTTTTCCTCCCGATGTTGCAGAACTGTTTAAATATTGCTCACAAGCACGTATGTCAAATGGAACGAAGAGTTCTATGAACAGACAGATGATGTGGCTATGCGGAACCGCTTCAGTCCGGTTAAAGCTAACTTCTTTATGGAAAAATTCGAGGAGGAGGCATTGGAAATTGCGAAGAAGAAACCGAATATTTGGTTCCATTATGTGGCTGGTACATTTGTTTTGTGGCGGCATTGCGGGGAGGACCTGGATCGTTTTCGCAAACATCTGAACGGGGTAAGTATGAAGATTCAGTTTACCAAGGAGGAGGAAGCAGGCGGAAGGTTACATTGTCCTGATGTGCTACTTTTCAAGAAAGAAGATGGTAGCTTGGACCACACGGTTTTCCGAAAACCCACGCACAAAGACCGTTACCTACACCACGATTCGAACCACCACCCACAACAAAAGCGAGGCATCATAAAAACGTTGGCGGATAGAACAAGGAAAATCTGCGAATCAGAGCTGCTTGATGTAGAATTAAAACATCTCACCAATGCATTGCTCAAGAATGGTTATTCGTTCGCTGGGCTGAAAAGAGCTTTAAGATCACCGCGTAGAAATCATAGTGACGCTCAAGTGCCGGTAAAATCTATTCTCCTGCCGTTGATTAAGGATGTACCTGACCGGATAGTAAAAATCTTGAAAAACCGGAACATCGCGATAATCTACGCGCCCACACGGAAGAAACATCACCTACAGTCGGCCAAGGATTCTCGCCAACCGCTGGAAAAAGCCGTAATTTATATGATTCCGTGTAGTTGTGTGAAGTTGTGTCTAGGTGTGTGAATGGGTACTACAAAAAGAGAAACGACTCGACGAGCACAAGGGCAATTACAAAAGAGGGGAGACCGACAGATCAGCTGTTGCGGAACATGCTGCACAGCCAGGATACCACCACATTCATTTCAGTAGGACTCTACTGGCAGCCACAAGCGGATACCTCGAAAGTCTATACAGGGAGGCTACAGATATTGCGAAAGAGCCCCGGAATTTCATTAGGAAGGAGGAGGGCGTGAAACAATGAAATCTGGATTCCGGTGCTGAAGCAGATGTGTACCGCTCTTCCATCGTGGGATGATCGCAACAGCAGGCGACGACAGTCGACAACGGCCGACTGCGGTCGCGTATTCGAAACATGTGACGTCACGCCACTGCGCGGAAGCTCTCGGAAGCGGAATTTTGCTGTAACCAGTAGCGAGCCGGGGTGTCAATCGGACATTCGATAAAGCTACGATCCCCCTTAAAAATGTCCTCCGCAGATAGGGACGAAACGTCAGGTTTTAAGGTGAAATCCATTCGACCACGGTGAAAGTTTACATTTTACAGTTAGTTGTTGCAGAGTTAGTTTCATGAAACCAAAGCACATAGCGAGCAACAGTGAAAGTAGCCATTTTAATTTTGCACGACGCTGGTGCTCCTGGTGATGGAATAGTGTACTGACGCACTCGTGAATCAAACTTGAGGTTGTGTGCTACAAAATGACAAATCTACCGATTTCGTAAGTTTGTAAGGTATCTCAATAAATTCATATGAGGGGCGTTTGAAAAGACCGTGCGAAGTCCGAGAGATGGCACCACTGGCGCGTATCGGGGTCATGTTTAGTTAGTACTATCTTTTGAAAGAACGCACACCAAGTTTCAGCCATATTGGTCTATCTCTTTGTGTTTGGCATTCGTGTGAATCAAGGAAGTCGAGCGATTATCAGAAAATGGACGAAAAAGAATTTCGTGTGGTGATTAAACATTACTTTAAGAAAGGCAAAACGTCTCAGGAGACTAAAGAGAAGCTTGATAAACACTACAGTGACTCTGCACCTTCGATTAGAACAGTTTATAAGTGGTTTCAAAATTTTTGTAGTGGCCATATGGGCACAAGTGATGGTGAACGTTCTGGAAGCCCAGTGGAGGTTACGACTCCAGAAATCATTGATAAAATCCATGATATGGTGATGGATGACAGAAGAGTTGAGGTGCATGAGATTGCTAGTGCTGTGGGTATCTCGAATGAACGGGTACATAATATTTTACATAAAAATTTGGACATGAGAAAGCTATGTGCAAGAAGGGTTCCGCGATTGCTCACGCTTGACCAAAGACGGATTCGTGTGCAGTGTTGCAAGGATGGTTTGCAGTTGTTCAGGAAGAATCCGCAGGACTCTAAGCATCGTTTCGTCACTGGGGATGAAACATGGATACATCACTATGCTCCTGAGACCAAACAACATTCTAAACAATGGGTTACCAAGGGAGAATCTGCACCAAAAAAGGCGAAGACCACTCCGTCGGCTTGAAAGGTTATGGCGACTGTCTTTTGGTATTCGCAAGGGATAATCCTCATCTATTATCTGGAAAAGGGTACAACTATTACAGGTGCATATTACTCATCGTTATTGGACCGTTTGAAAACTGAGCAGCAAGAAAAACGCCGGCGATTGGACCGCAAAAAAGGCCTTTTTCTAAAATGGTCTACCTCATATGTCATGATGTCCATATGGTTTTATAAATGTTAATCCACGTTTCAGATCTGATGATGGCACCTTCAGAGTGCTAAAGGATTGAAGCGATCGTGGCTTTTCAATTATTTTCAAAACAGAGTGATCACCCGACGACACACCATGTGTCCACTGCGAAAATGTCCTTTTCCATCACGACAATGCACCAGCACACACCTCAGCAGTTGAGGTCGCAAAATTAATGGAAATAGGTTTCCAACTCGTTTCCTAATTCCTCTGTTCTGCAGACTTGGCTCCCTCAGACTACTGTTTGTTCCCCAATTTGAAGAAATGGCTGGTGGTATAAAGATTTTTAGCAAACGAGGAGTTGATTGCAGCAGCTAATAGCTTTTTTGCAGACTTGGACAATTCCAATTATTTGGAAGGGATCAACAAATTAGAACAGTTTTGGACGAAGTATGTAAGTCTAAAAGGAGACTATGTCGAAAAATAAAAGCGGTTTACCCCAAACACGTAAGTAGTTTATATTTTTGCACGAACTTTTCAAACATCCCTCGTATATCATTCTAAAGCTGTAAAGTCCTTTTGACTCACCACGTATTTCTTCTCCTCAAAAATAGGATGTGAGACTACAGGTAGCATCGTATTCCACACAAGAGAATGATCCTACCGACGAAATAACAAAATACTTTATAGCTCTACATTTGGACGGAGTAATGGATGGAACTTACTTTACACAGCTGGTCATCGAGCATTAAGTATCAACGATCCTATTACAAACGTGAGATTATCAATAGAACAGTCGTCGGCCGTCGGCGGAAGCACCCACAATGGTGAGTGGAGAAGAGGCAGCGAAGCTGAGAGTAGCCCACTCGTAAGCGCAGCGTGGGCACTGACCTGCCTTCTGCCAGCGGATCTCGCTGACAGGGTAGCCGGTGACGCGGCAGTGGAAGGCGGCGTTGGTGCGGGCGACGACGCGCCGGTCGGCCATTGGCCGCACGCGCGGCGGGCCCCGCACCTGCAGGGGCGCCGCGTGGCGCGCGACGCCGCCGGCGGGCTGGCCACGCACTCGTAGACGCCCGCGTCCTCGGGCGCCGCCGCCACCACCGCACGCGGCCCGACACCGCCGCGCTGCCCGCCTCCACGCTCACCTGCACCCAATTCCCACGCGCACACTCTCATATTATTATATTTTCCTTTATTGGACTTAAATTTCCCCCTCCAGGGGGGGGCGGCGGACGGGCCGCAGCGTAATATGCCGCTCTACAGCCTAGAGAAAAGTTAAAAAACGTAATGAGAATATAAACAAACAAGAAAAACAGGCGATAAAATGGTGACATTGTAAAAATCTGTAAAATGGCGGGAAATTTTGGAATTTAATATATAAAAATACTGCAGTAGCGATGTGGATGAAGATACACAAGAAGGAGACAGGCACAATTAAAAAACACGGCGACAGTCTGGTTTCTGTTTGCACCTATGAGGGGGAAAAGGGGGGGAGGTTAGAAAAGAAAAAAATGGGGAGCTGAGGGAGGGAGGGGACATAGAAAAAGTGTGGCTGGGCGGATGCGAGGAGGAGTGGGAAAGGCAGGGGAAGGGACATCAAAGAGGACTCTGGGGAGAGAAGGGAGGCAGAGAGAGGGTAGAGAGGGAAGAAACTGGATGGAAGGGCAGGGAAGAGGGAGCCCAGTGAAAGGACACAGGAAGGGAAGAGGAGGTGAGGATCAGAGTAGATAGGAGGGATAAATGGAGGGAGAGAGGGCATCATCTGGGAGGGGGAGTTGATGGAAGCCATCTTGGGAAAGGAGATGAAGGGTGTAGAGGTCAAGGGTAGGGGGGGCAGAACGGTGAAGCTGCGGCAGAAGGCAGGGGTTGGAGAGGAGAGGAGCAACCAGACTGTGACGGGGATCAAGGCGGCGAGAGGTGCAGAGGACTTGGGTACCTTTCAGGAAAAGGAGCAGATGGGGGAAAGGAATCAGGTCATAGAGGATGCTCATGGGGGACAGTAAGCGTATACGGAAGGTGAGGTGGAGTGCATGGCGCTCGAGGACTTATAGAATTTGGGGGGGGAGGGCGGATATCCAGGCGGAACTGGCATAACAGAGGATGGGATGATTTGTAGGTGTGGAGGATGCAAGAAGGGTTCAACACCCATGTCTGGCCAGAGAGGAGTTTGAGGAGTCAGACACAGCTGTGGGCTTTGGATTGGATAGAGCAGAGATGAGGTATCCAGGTGAGGTGACAGTCAATGGTGAGGCCAAGTTAGTTGAGGGTGGGGGAGAGGCGGACAGGATGGGCGTAGATGGTAAGGGAGAAATCAAGGAGCCGGAAGGGGCGAGTGGTAAGATCTATGATGATTGCCTGGGTCTTGGAAGGATTCAGTTTCAGGAGGCACTGGTTACACCATGAGGCAAAAAAGGTCAAGGTCTGATATTACATAGCCGAAATGTTTTGCGTTATCGACGACTTATTTCGCATACAACGAAAGCAGAAAAAAATCTTCCAAGTCTCGACACGGACGAAACTTGTAACGTTTTATATTATTTTTGCTTTTCGATGAATGTGATGCAAACTCTGTAGTTTCATTTCCATATCTGTTACACTGGATATTTTTCAAACAAAGTCTTTGATGGTCGATATGTTACGCCACAGAGATTCTCAGTACAACCTACGTGATCTTTGGCTGTCAGCAGCCAGTGGCAGCTCGTGCTCACTTTCGTTGGTTAGTAAACTGTCTATCGGCATTGTTCTGAACTGTTCATTTATGTCCGACTGCTTAAACATATTCTTAAGATAGTAAACATCATAATGTTAAAAAATGTAAATATAATGCACGAAATACTATAGCTAATAATGATAATATATATATATATATACGGGATGATTCACGAAGATATGCAAATACATTAATACGTTATTCTACAAGTAAAACTGAGGAAAAAAGTTCATATAAACATAGGTACCCAAATGTTTAGTTAAGGGGTTATGGCTAATAAAAGACTTTGCCTGAAATTTAGCAACTTCGCAAATATGAAGCTATCGCAAAACTGTACGAGGTTAAAGCAAAGCACGATTCCCATTTATTTTGTTGTTATTGGTCTGGTAAATCTCATAAAACATGCCCCAGACGTTAACTTCATTAGTGTTCCAGAACATCCTGAGACACAAAGATTATTACACAAGTAAATTTGTTTACTTTCCATAGAAAAGCTTTATGTCATTGTTAGCAACCATTAGTGAGTTGTTTCAGTCGTTTCCTAACCTTGAAACTTCTATTGAAAACTTTCTGCAATTGTCTGGAATTAAAAAAAAAAATTGAGCCAAGTAGTTAATAAATTAAAATTTTTACGAAATTACTCCTTTGCTTCTCTGCATGTTCTGGAAAACTACTGCAGATACACGTCTGGGGCATGTTTTATTAGATTCACCAGATAATTAACAACAAAATAAATGGAAATCGTGCCTTACTTTAACCTCGATCGCTTCATATTAGCGAAGTTGCTAAATTTCAGGCAAACTCTTGTATTAACCGTAAGCCTTAACTAACCATTTGCGGACCTACGTTTATATGAACGTTTTTCTTTAGTTTTACTTGTGGAATAACACATTAAAATATTTACATACCTTCATGAATCATCCAGTATACAGATGTGACCTGAGCATTTTTTTCCTTTTTGGTGTGTGTGTGTGTGTGTGTGCGTGTGTGTGTGTGTGTGTGTGTGTGTGTGTGTGTGTGTGTGTGTGTCGCCAGCTCTCCGTTTCCTCATGTTCATACTTATTCCAGTTGTGTTTCTGTAATCTGATTGTGGTGTAATAAGAAAAATGGTGTATTGAAAATGCACCAGAGACCAAACATAGGGACCCTACAGGCTTTTGCCCTACGGACAAGGGCAAATACTCTGGGAAAAACCTTGGCTAGGAATGGTTTCACGGGTGTTGGATCCATCTATTCTAGCAAAATACCTATACAGTAGTTGTGCACGCCTATTCTTCTGACCGGCAAACATATCAATTGCTCTGTTGTTGAAGTTTGGAATTTTGCTGATTCCCCTTATGAATGGAACAAACAGCCATTGAGGTCAGCCTTTCCTAACCCATACCGCTCTTGAGGAAGGATTTCATTCTTTTTAATATGCTGAAACTGCGCTCTGCTTCTGCTGTTGAAACAGATGTAGTTAGTGCAGTTTGTAATGTTTTGTGCACTTCAGCGAACGATTCTTCAAACAAATGTTCCACAAGAAAGGTGAACAGCTGAGAAACTGATGTAATGACTTTAAACGTATCATTGTAGTAAATCACTGAAAATTCTCTTCCAAATTGATCGTGCAAAATAAAGGGAGTGTAACTTTATGAAAAAGTATTGACTAAAGTGGTTGGGAAATCTTCTTTGAAAGAAACAAACTTCTTTGGATCAATAATTTCGAAGCTACTGAATACATGAGAGTTTTGGAGTCTTCCTTTCAACTAGTTGGCCACAAGTCACACACTTCTTTAGCATCTGCTGTCAGATTACATTCTGTGCTCTATTTGGAACGTTTTCTTGAAAAAAACAAGGCATTCATCTTTATAAACTCGAAAATTTTTAATGTTCTCTCATGTTTCCGAAACAGCTGACTCAAAATGACATAATTAATTGGATATGGTAATGCTTTCTGCACTCTTCATTTGCATTGTCTTATAAAAAATATAAATATGTTTCATAATCTCGCAAAAAAATTTCAAAGGAACAAACAATCTGGATTGTGAAGTAAATTTCTTAAAGAAAATACTTCTCTTATTGTAATATCATCCCAAGAATCTTCTTCTCACTAAGCCCACATGCTGTCCTATTACTAACATTTTCAAAGAAAGCAATCTTTCAACGTGTTATTTCCCCTTAAATTGACTTCTGCAGGTAATATCTGTTGTTTCATCTGCCTGCACAAAAATAAAAGTGGCAGCATTATTGTCTTTAATCATTTTTTCAATGTAAACTTGATACATATAGTGCCGAAGTTCATTTTGTATCATATGTGATGTTCGTATGTTTAGATATAGAAGTGCTAGAACTGCTTAGGTGGTCATCTAACAGGCTGTCAAATTTTCCTAGAAGAGATAAAATGTAAGAAATAGCCACTGTTTGATGACTCTCGTTTTTCATTGTGAGTGCTTAGTGTTAAGTCGTGAGTTCCAAAGAACATTAAACTCTGTCCTGTTCTCTTTAATAAGTGTCTATTCTTTGTAACTAATTTATTATGTTTATTATACACGATGACTCAATCCGAGCAGCAATGTTAGATATGCCAGACATTTTGTATTTACGAGCATTTTCTAAATGTAGTCCACTTTCTTCGTGTTTCTTAATGCAAAGTCTTAAATTCTTTAGATTCTTACAGCCGCCTGTTGTCCACAGTCCTTCACCACCAAATACGACACAACAGAAACAAAATATGTTTCACTCACAACAATCAAGAATTTTTACAGAACCTTGTGTTGCAGAAATTTCTCTTCTACTGTCCGTCAAGTGGAGACACCGAGAAACAATTGGATCAAAGTGCTCCTAACCCCTTGATTTCTAGCTCTTTTCTGTACCTAATAAATGAAAGGGCGTTTTAGAGAAACAATGAAGTTTATTCATTTCAAAATTACTGTGTGAACTAACATCGCTTTTACAAGTACTGAACTTGCCCTCATAAACAGAGGCCTTAAGCACAATATAGAACCAATTCTTTATGGCAATAATCTAAAAAGCCTTATTGCATCCAGTATGCTTGCATGCGATGCAGGAAAATTAAATTACAGTGAAACCAATACAATAGCCTTCAATGCCAATAAAGTAATCACAAGACACCTAAAACATACTTCACATGAAAACAGCGACCAAATGACATTGGATTGTATCAACTCCAAACTTTCTAACAGTAAAGCTCTAATAGTGACGGCAGACAAATGTAAGTGTGCAGTTGTAATGTATGAAAATGAATATGTCGACAAAACCATGGAATTTTTCAGTAGTAATATCATAATCGAATTAGTGTTTGATTCCACTTCTAAATTTCAAGCCAAACTTAAGAAAACTCTTAAGAACTGTAATTTCCTCCTAAGTAAGTGGGAAGTGCGTGGCTGGATTGCTATGAACCCCACTGCCCCTTGTCTTTGGTCACAGCCTAAGATCATAAACAGCATTGTCCAATAGGCCTATTGTTAACTCTAGGAACAGACTTTCATATAGATTAAATTGCAGATTGCTAGCTCTTCTGAATACCCATTATATTCTTGAAACCAACTACTCCGTTAGGAACAAGTATGAGCTCATTGACAAAATTAAGCATTTGCACATTCCACTGACAGCCAGATTTGCATCGCTTGACATTGTAAATTAACATCCCCATACAGGATACCATAAATATAATCAAGAACAATCTGCTTAAACATACGAAACTGAGTATGGCAGAAATCTACGAGCTAATTGAGTTACATTGGTGCTGTCATACAATTACCTCAGTTTTAATTACAAAATTTACAAAGAGAATGATGGGTTTACAATGGGTAGCAGCCTAGCTGAGAAGTTAGCAGACATTTACATTAAGCACTTAGGGCACACATTTTTCAAAACCAACAGTCTCATCAACAGCAAAACCATCTACTATAAAAGGTATTTAGATGATACAATTATTATTTTTGATGGCGCTAATGCAGAAATTGACTCATTAGCAACCAAGCTGAGCAGCATGCACAACAACATCAAATGCACTGTTGAACATGAATTCAATAACAGCACCAATTTCTTAGATTTAAAAATTTTCAGCAAAAACCAGAAACATCACATTGAAAGTTACAGAAAGCAAACAGCCACACCTATGTGCACCAACAGCTCATCTTGACATCCAAACCAACATAACATGGCATACTTCAGGTCCATACTTAATCGCCTGCATAAAATGCCACTGGGACCAGTTGAACAACATAAAGAAACCAGTATCATCAAAGCCATAGCTCTAAACAGTGGGTATAACCATCACATGATTGATAAATTATCACAAAACATCCGAAAACAGCAGATAACAAAGGTCCACAACAGACATCTATGCAGTCAACACTAAATTCTGTAGAAAGCAGCAGAAAATACGTCTCACTTCCTTTTCTGGGGAGCATATCCCATAAAATAAGTAATCTTTTCAAAAACACTAAATTAAATATAAGCCCCCACACAAACCATAAACTTTAGCAGCTAACCATTGATAACAGAAAGAACAACCTCCCCCCATACAAAATATCAGGTATATATAAACTCAGATGCCAAAATGCCCCTCCTTCTCTATTGGACAGACTGCGAGAAACTTTGAGATTCGATTCAAAGGACATTTAGATGGTGCAAATTTGAACAATCCTTCAGAATCTGCTTTTGCAATGCCAAAACTCTCGGTAAACATGGAGTAAAAAACATTGAAGACCACATCAAAATATTGCATCATGCTGAGAAAGGTAGCCTCATGAATCTTCTTGAAGAGATAGAAATATATACACATAAAAGCAAATCACCACATCACATTTTCAATGAACAGACAGAGCTAGCCAATCTAACCTTTCTACAAAATTTCACACACCTATTACCCAGTTTAAAACATAAATAAGCACTACTCCTTTTAACAACAACATGCAATCAACAATCCAAACAAAGTATTACATTGTAATATGGCTGCCTATTCAGTCACACATTTCTGCAACTGTAAAATTGATTTAAAAAAAAGTGGTGTGCCATACTACATTAATATAATTTCTACTGTCACATTATTCATGTATCTCATGTATATGTTGTTGCCTGTTTATGGTATTGCATTTACACAATACCATATAAGTAACTATCATACACACTGGCCACCACATTTTCCCAATTTATTTGTAATTAATGGTCACTGAATTTGGTATGTTCACAATGTAACGTTTATTCTTTGTAATATAAATACTTAGAATGTTACCTTGATTCCTTGGGATAAAATTCATTTTCAAATTAAAGCAATGTACATAATGTAATACAAGAACTTCTTTGGCACTGTGTTACACGAAAATGTAGCTAGCTGCTTAGTCACACTTCATTGCAACTATACTTGATTCAAAATTTCAGTGCGCCATATGATGTTTACATAATTGTTAGTGTCATATTAATTTTATCTCACCTCTACGTCGTTCCCTGTATATAGCACAGTATTTACATAATACCATATAAGTAGCATTCACACAAGCTGGTTACTACATCTGTCAGCTTCATCTGTAATATTATATGCTCATAATGTTAGGTTTATCTTTGTGTTTTAATTTTCATTATGTTATGTCTATTCTTTAAAAACAGTCATACTGTGAAATCAAAGCAATCTGTATATTGCAATATCTCTGAGAGAAAACATCACTGGCACTACTGTTTTTGTAAAACTGCAATCTTTGTGACAACTTCACATGTGGCAAATACTTTTTGTTGTGTGTGTGTGTGTTTGGTGGTATGCACAATATGGTGATGTGCAAATCATATAAATGCTGCATATATTTTTGAATATTTGAAAAATACAATCCTGCAACCTTGCAAGAAAATTGCGCGGAATTTTCGATGTAAGTACCATAACCACTTACCTCACATATTTGTTTGCTCTGTATTTAAACGTTTTGAGGTTATTTATGTTCACATAGGGCGCTTCTAACACTGTTTTCTACCGTAGGGCACCAACACACCAAGAATATTTCGCCACAGTGGAAGAATAAAAATCGGAAACTGACGATAATGTAAAGTGCATCTTGTAAATCTTGTGAACAGCCGTTTGATGACGAACTTGTCAGTTCGAAACCGGTTACAATGAATAGCACTATTAATAGTGTCTGGTTGCTATCTTCATCTTTGTAAGAATCAACCTACACTAACTGTACTCAGCCACGGTCTCACCATGTCAGTTTCAGACTTTTTTTTGTTTTTGTTTTGCCGGTTAGTTTCTTTACAATCGTTTGAGAAAGTCTGCAGGGTGTGCGCCTCGATTCTGTGAGCAGAGCGCGCAGCCAACCGGCGCACCAGAAGTGGACAAAGAATGTCTCGTTCATTCTGGCTCGCCGCGCCTGTCGGCGCCGCTACCCGGCTGCCTCATTACATAACAGGGGGACCTCTTGTGTGCTGGGTCGCGCCCCCCTGCACTCCCCTGCTTCCAACCACAGCCTAAGCTGCCGCAGCGCCGCTGTGTCTTGCCCGCACACGCACCTGCACGTGGCCCTCTGAGGTGAGTGGGTGGCCGTCGAGCAGCCACGACACGGAGGGCAGTGGGGAGCCCGACGCCTCGCATTGGCGCCGACCAGGCGTCGCCGGGGCGCACCACGGCGCTGCGGAACGTCGACAACAGGACGGGCGCCGCGCCTCCAACACAGTTTAGGCCCACCTCACGAACTAAACCTCCCCGACTTTTCTTTCTGCTTACAGCATTTGAAGGTCACTACCTGCACATAAGTTCAATTTCCTAAAGCAGTACAACTATGATGTATCATGCAGCGTAACTTGCTGTGACAGTGCGAGAGAGAGTGAGAGAGAGAGAGACAAATATATTGTTTATTACTCTGTGGCGGTCAGCGCTCACATAATTATTCTTAGGATATAGAGCTTTTGTTCTTCTTAAGAGTAAATTTTACCAGAGGAGAGCCATTCTTGTGATGACACAATCGAAGCCATTGCGAGTTTTTGATTCACATTGTAAAATATATGTATATATGGAAGGAAATCAGTTGATAGAACAATAAAATATTGTTCATTTCAAGAAGGTACGTGTTATTATACACCCAGCATATACTTCTATTGTGATTTAATAATAAATACTAGCTTGAGAACAGTTCCGACGGGAGCGTTCAGTTCTAGTGAAATAGTTCGATGTTTTCTTCGGAAAAGAAGTCACTTCAGGGATCATTCAAATCCACAACAGTACCTGGACATTTCTCAGAACTGAAAGCAAACTGATTGCTATGCAACAGAACCCCGAAGAATATTTCTCCGTACTTTGGTTACCACTTTCAGCTCAACACGGTATCTGCAGCATCTGGAGCAGATTTCTACAACAGCGGAAGCGTGTAATCGCTATCAGTTTCACACATCGCCCTGTGTACGTTGTATGTATTTACCCACAACAGTGAACATACAGTTACTCACACACATAGAAAGACAATAAAAGGTGGTGTGGGAAACATTTCAGTATAAAGCTCCTGTAGCGCTAAACAGTAATTAGCCTAGTAGTAGTAGTGGTAAACAAAAAAAAATTTCTTTTTTTTCAAAGGAGCCTTGATACAACACAATTCTTAAAATAAAAAAATCAAAGGATTGCCAGTAGTTGAGTCTATAGCATTTGATTCTTGTATTTGAAGGTCTTTGACCACAGTAGCAATTAATTTCTACTTTTATTTATTAATATAGGTTATATGCAACCCACAACCCGTCCAAAATCCACCTAGGAGATTTTCATATTCTCACATTCCATATGGGCAAAACTTTTAGCCCTACAGCAAAAATGAACAGCACTTTTTTGTAGAAATTTTAATGTAGCTAAATTTTGTACTGTGCTGTGTTTTCACTGGGGTCACAATTTTCGATTTATTTAAGAAAATCACGTTTGAATGTCACCTTTGTACGTTTTTTTTGAATAATTCGAAAACTATGACCTCTAGCGAAAACGTATACGTGCACAAAATTTAACTACATTATATTTCCTACAAAAATGATCTGTTCAGCTTTTCTATAGGACTAACAGTTTGTATGTAGTGACTGAATGAATATGAAAGTCTTGCGCGTGGTATTTGAAGGCGTTGTAAGTGCCATAAAACTCTTGGCTATGGGCAGATCAGTCACCCTGTATACGTATTATCAAATGGGAATGTTAAATGACAAATATTATATCGTGTAGTGGAGATGCTGAGTTGCAGATATGCACGATGAAAAGACTGTCAGTAGGTAAGCTTTTGGCCGAAACCGCCTTCACCGTACACACACACACACACACACACACACACACACACACACACAAACACACAGACACACAGACACACACACACACACACACACACACACACACGCACACACACTTGTGCAAACGCAATTCACACACACATAGCCACAGTTCAAAAAAATGGTTCAAATGGTTCTGAGCAATATGGGACTTAACATCTGAGGTCATCAGTCCCCTAGAACTTAGAACTACTTAAACCTAACTATCCTAAGGACATCACAAACATCCACGCTCGAGTCAGGATTCGAACCTGCGACCGTAGCAGCAGCACGGTTCCGGACTGAAGCGCCTAGAACCGCTTGGCCACTCAGGACGGCCCATGGTCACAGTCTCTGGCTGCTGAGGCCAGCTGGCCTTGGTAGACCAGAGACTGTGTCCATGTGTGTGTGAGTTCCGATTGCGTGAGTGAGTGTGTGTACGTTGTCTAATTCAAATGAAGGCCTTCGTTGCTGAAAGCGTACCTACTAGAAATCTTTTGTTCTGCCTATCTGTCACGCAGCATCTCCGCTAAATGGTGAGTAGCAATTATCCTTTTCATAATATGTCATTATTCCATCCTGGATTTTCCATTGCATAAATATTAAATCGTAACTTTTTAATAGAAATTTAATCTTTCTAACTGAAACTACTAATTACAGCAAAGAATGAGTAATAAAAGAAAATAAAAATTTGGTACAAAAATGTGAAACAGCGAAAGGAAAATAACTTTTTTCTAGAGATTGAACAATATTATTTACTTACATAATTCAACGATTTAATAATCGCTAATTAATTTATCACAGAGTGATAAAATAGTTACACACTGACTGAAGGAGGCCATGGACGAGTTGAAACACAGCAACTGTGAATAGGAACTTATGGTCTTTGAAGTAATCGTGAGCCAGCGAAGGCTTTGGAATGTCAGCAACAAGGATAATCAAAGTAAACGCTACTTTCATTTCATCAAAGATAGTGTACTGTTCAGTCAAAATTGTTGTACATTGCAGAGGGTGTTCAAGATGACGACCTCCATGGCATAACATCTTTGTAGAAAATTCTATTGCATTCCACCAAGTACATGAGATATGGGGCGAACCTCGTCAGATGCTGCTTGTCTCTGGCCAACAAACGCTTCTGCTGTCACATACATGGGAAGTTTGACATGCTCTCACACACACAAAAAAAAGCGTCAAATGTAGGGAGTGAAGTTGGCCATGCATTTGGACCTCCTCTCCGATCGATCACCTGGGATATGTGGCACTGAGTATGTTATGTACTCGAACAGAAAATAATCCATCTGCTCCATCCACATCTGACGACACATGTCAAGCGCCACGCCCATTACCAGATCAGTTCACAACACTTGCAGCGCCTGATGATGCTCGTGCAATGCCTTGTGTACTTGTTAAAGTGCATCCGAATTTTCTATCAAGATATTATGCCTGTATTAAATGTGGTGGTCGTCATTTTGAACACCTTCTGCATTGCACAACATTGCTGAATAAACGGTATACTACCTTTCCTGACTCAGACCATGTGTGCATTCGTAGTTCTTGTTGTTGTTGTTGACAACGCAAAGCTTTCACTTCCAAGACAATAAATTCCTGTTCCAAAGTTGTACTTCGACTACTTATCAGCTGCTTCAATTAGTGTAGAATCTTATGGATCGCCTGGTGAAATCATTATTAACAGTTATTAAACCGTGATTTTAGTAAAAATAACATATTTTCACTTTTAATCACTAATAGCGAGGAAATAAATAGCAATTTCATACAGATATACGAAAGGCCTTACTCTTATGTCAAAAAATTATGTTTATCAACAATATTGTTCAGTCAATAGAGAAATATTTTATTTTGTATTAAATGTTTTGCATCTCTACACCAAATTTTTATTTATTTTAAATTTTCATGCTTTCATCTAATCAGTAATTAAAATTAAAAAGATTAAATTTCTGTTAAAATATGACTCAGTTATAATAAATTTATGATCGCTAAATAGATGTAGAAAAACAATCTGACAGAGAGAATCGAAACTAAGACATCCAAACACAGGACTGACATGCTACACATGCAGCTACCAGCTTTAGTTTTAATATTTTGCAAATGTTTTCACTCAATACTCTCAGAGAGCTAATTTTTAAAAATAATTATTTCAACTTGTTTGAGAATTTACGTATTGCCTTAGCAAACTGATCTCTAGGCATTAACACCGACATCCTTTACGTAAGACAAAGATTGAAGAGGGCATAGCAGTCCATAGCGTATCATTGTAGGTTGATAAATTGTGAACTGTGATATGGTGCATGTTTGGATTGTTTTCATATACCTATTATACTGTGTCTAACATACACATTTAATAATTAAAACAAATTCATGAAAAATTACATGCAGCAATTTCACAAAACGCAAACAGGAACTTTCTTGAGTAGTGAAGAAAGCAATGTTTGCAAGTGCTCAACAACAAGTACAGAGCATTATGGAATGTATCATAAGTAGTGTACTGTATTCCCACGACGCAGCCATATCTAACAGAGGAGAAACGCGAATATTCCATATAACTCGACTATTCCATACTATAAAAATCTCCTCTACGTTTAACTCATATAATTTCGATGTATTAGCATGTAATCTTCGTGATAAGAGTTGG
This sequence comes from Schistocerca serialis cubense, assembly GCF_023864345.2. NCBI lineage: Eukaryota > Metazoa > Arthropoda > Insecta > Orthoptera > Acrididae > Schistocerca > Schistocerca serialis. The sequence continues at coordinate 24,362,036 of NW_026047583.1, read as the reverse complement.
TCTTGTGTCGAGATGAACTATCGATAATGGGGAGCTGGTGTTCGGTGCACTTGCGTGGCCGTAGCATAGTGTGCCTGGCCATGGGTTTATGTGTGGCGCGATCCTGACGAGATGTGAAGAACTTGAGTGAATTGAACTAATGCGTACAATGGGTTGACGCCGACCCATAGTAAACTGTGAATGTACCGCGACATTTAAAGAGATGAACATTTTTGGCCAGTGCTATAGACACGAAATGATTACTTGCAGTTGAAAAATGCAAGCGCGATATTAACACGAGTAGTTTCAATACCCGGTACTGTGCTGTGCTGGACAAGTAATCTAACATTTTCATTTTGTATGACTTGTTCAACTTGAACACAGATACCCATTTATATACAGTAAGCCAATACACCTTTATGTGAGACATATTTGGTGCACACATGTTGAACAAGTCATCCACTACGCTGTCGGTACACGCACTCACGGACTCAAGCACATATACATATAGTAGGGTAATAGAGCGGCAGCCACCAAGCCGAGGGCACGCGCAGCAGAGCAGCAGCAGCACTTGTGTGATAAACTGTAAATTAATTTAGCTTTTGTTTTTTGTTCATGTGCTTCTGCAATGAAGGGAACTGTACGTGTGTATTTTACTGCTGGAGTTTTCCAAGTCCACGGAACGCACAATGGACATGAATGGAAGCAAGTGATCAGACTGGATGCGTACGTACGTGTCACCTGTCAGAGTCGTATCTAGATGTATCAGGGGTACCATATCACTCAAGCTGCACACGCCCCACGGCATTACAGGGCCTCCACCAGCTTGAACAGTCCCCTGGTGACATGCAGGGTCCATGGATTCATGAGGTTGTCTCCATACCCGCACACGTCCATCCGATCGATACAATTTGAAACGAGACTCGTCCGACCAGCCAAAATGTTTCCAGTCAGGCGAGGCGTAAAGCTTTGTTTTATGCAGCCTTATCGATGATGTTTCGTTGAATGGTTCACTCGCTGACACTTGTTGATGACCCAGCATTGAAATCTGCAGCAATTTGTAGAAGGATTGCTACTCTGTCATGCTGAATGATTCTCTACAGTTATCGTTGCTCCCGTTCTTGCAGGATCTTTTTCCGGCCACAGCGTCGCATATTTGATGTTTTACCTGATTCCTGATTTCTCGTGAAATGGTTGTACATGAAAATCCCCACTTCATCGCTGCTTCGGAGATGCTGTGTCCCATCGTTCGTGCGCCGACTATAACACGACGTTCAAACTCACTTAAATCTTGATAACCTGCCATTGTAGCAGCTGCAACCGATCTAACAGCTCCGTCAGACACTTGTTGTCTGACATAGGCGTTGCCGACCGCAGTGCCGTATTCTGCCTGTTTACATATATCTGTGTTGGAATACGCGTGCCTATACCAGTTTCTTTGACGGTTCAGTGTAGTATAAACTGTATAGATAGAGTGTTGTAGTGTACATGGCCCTATTTTTATAGCTCTTGTGACTTCAACGGCTTGTTCAGGAATTTTATGATTAGAAATGGTTCAAATGGCTCTAAGCACTATGGGACTTAACATCTGAGGTCATCAGTCCCCTAGACTTAGAACTATTTAATCCTAACTAATCTATAGACATCACACACATCCATGCCCGAGGCAGGATTCGCCTGAGACCGCAACAGCAGTGCGGTTCCAGACTCAAGCACCTAGAACCTCTCGGCGATAGTGGCCGGCTTATGATTAGAATGATTGACTATATTATATAGCAAGTTTATTTTTATTGTATCTCATAGCGAGTTGCAGGATTACGCTATTTATTTCTGTGGGCTTTTGGTACGTATTTTTCACACCAAGACTTCGAAAATCTTTTAATACCTAAAGGTCGAGCTACATGGTGATCGCGAAAATATTGTGAGTTGTATAAAGCGAACTAAGTGATTTCATTGTATGGTTGCTGTACTTGCAATGACATGTTAGTGGTAGTTATAGGTGGAACACCTGATGTTCTGTTCGTAGTTCCTTCATGTGTAGTTACTTATAGCATGGTATCAAACAACTGTGTATGGTTGTCGAGGCTTTTTGCTGCCTGCATATTGTAACATGCATATTTTTATTGTATTTGTTTTTATAATACGAATATGCCATATGACTGGCTTCACTGCTTGTGTATTAAACGATATATTCAAGGTAAAGTGTTTTGTGTTACATTTTTTAAGGTGGCTTTAAATTTTATATAAATTAATTTAAAATTATTATAACGAAATAAGTGTAATGTATTCTGATTTGGATTATTTATTGTATGTCTACACTGTAACATCTTTGAATCGTTGGCTTGTCTTTATGCTTTATATGAGACGGCGTATTTTTGTTTGCAACTGTTACAACAGTGCAACCTGTAGGCTGGTTGTAACATGTATGATGATAACTTGGGAATCTCAGTCTTCTTTCTGCTAATGTACGAACATGAGCTTGTACAATCAAAGCAGTATGTACGTTGTTTTGTATAATAGTTATTTTATGCTTGAATTGCCGATATACTACCGTCCTCTTGTTCACGAAGCATCGTTCCAAGATATGGCATGGTATAATATGCATTTGATGAAGATTGAGTAAAATGTATGTTATATTCGATGCTATATTTCACGTTTATGTAAAATTGTATTACGACCCTTTACATCTGATCACAGGGTGCTTGAATATGTTGATCCATGCTTTGCAGATCTGATGATGGCAAAGATTTTTACTGAAATCGGTCATCAAAATAAATGCTGCACAATAGCGATCTTGGCTGTTTGGAGTTGTACTTCTGTTTTTTCATTCTATTCAGAACTATGTAATTTGGAGCATTATGTCTATCGAAAACTGGACGCACTTTACGGATCGTAGGAACCAAACTTGGATTATTTTGATAGTAATGTTTAACAAAACGGACGTGTTGTATCGTGGAACGCTCCGTGTTACTAACTCCTTTGCCCCATCGACCTGTCAAAATTATCGACTTACCTAATCGTGATAGCCAGAATGGCGCGCAGCTCAGACCTCGACTGCACGGGTCTGCTGCCGACGGACACTCACAGCCCAGACTGACCTCGGCGGTGCCCTGGGCCGTCTCCTCGTTGTTGGACACGACGCACTGGTACATGCGCAGGTCCGACCGGTCCACCTGCTCTATGCGCAGCGTCTGCAACAAGCACAGCGTCAAAAGTTCACAGGCACCAAAAAAGGTCTTCGTACTACTAAATTTCTATCGTAAGTCACTAATATTTTCTATTACATGATTTAACTTTGCATAAATACGAAGGCAAGAAGCTTATGTGCTAAGTCGAAAGCCTACTCTACATGTCACCGATAAAGACAATGTGGTGGACAATTAGTTAGTTTTCCCCTGCCCGGATGACCAGACTAATGGCTGAAAGAGAAGACGATGTGTAAAGATCTGCATACAAACTTCAAAAATTCTCACCAACTGCAATATGAAAATTTCAGGAACTAAAACAAAGGCAGAAACTAGAAAAATTGTGGTATCGATAGCTACGATGCCACAATGTAGGTCCGCTGTGCTAGGTTGGCACTATGAGACACCGACGACAGCACCCTCTAGCCGGCGCTGTCGAGGTCTACGAGCTCCGCAACTGCTTCAGCCCATTTCATCAGGTGCAGACAGCCAGGACATTTCGCTTCAGCTTCGCACCACATTGCAAGTTATGTAATATGTCTGCATATGTTATCCGCTAGTAAAGGTGCCTTAACTGTATCTGCAGTACCGAGAGATTAGTACCTTTCCCTGTACCTGTTCCTTACCCACGCGCCGCTTCCCAGGCGGGATACAAAAAATAAATAAATAAATCTTTATAACTGAAACTTTCAAACAGTAATAAAATAACGGGACAGGTAAAAAATTTTATGTACATTGCCTGACAAAAGCACCTAGAATTTCGGGGGGAAACGAAATGAAATCTAACTGGTTTTGGGAGAATTCCACTTTATTTCTGTAACTACAATATCGAGTCAAATTTGGTAAGAACTTAGCAGTGTGAATTTAGTTATCAGTATGACGCTGGACCCCTCTCTGGACAGGATGGACAGCTGAGGCACGCTCGCGAACACCTGTTGAAACCGGTCCTAGATATCCTGGGTGCTAGCACCGACGTGTAGATGACGTCCGAGCTGGTCCCACACGTGGTCCATCGGGGACCGGTCCGGGGATCTTCCTGGCCACAGGACTACCTCAGAGTCTCACAGACAGAACAAAGAGGAGCGCGCCATGTCTGGACGAGCACGGTCCTGTTGAAAAATGGAACCACAATACTGTCGCATGAGAGTTAACACACGAGGACGCAGCATGTCGGTGACGCACCGTTGTGCGTACAGAGCTCCTAGCAGTTGTGGCCGTAAGTCACAGCTGACTGCTCCCCACACCGTGACACACAGCTGCCCTTACTAAACCTTTGGGATAATGGGATCTCTCTCCAGGCTGCCGCAAGATCATCCGCGGTAGTGCAAAGCCGCTGAACATGATGCAACGACCTTCATCAGCTGTCCACGCTCCCGTGCCACGTCACAACTGCACACGCAGCCGTCCCTGTTGTGGTGTTAACGGAAACCTGCGCATGGGACGGTAATTCGCTTGTCCAGCTGCTGATAGTCTCTGAGCAGCGGTGCAGCATGACACAGAATGTTGATGGAACTCCGTCAGGTGTTCTCGGATGGCAGCCGCAGATGTGAATGGATTTACGATTTGCCCAGTGCAAATACCACGACGATCCCCCATTTTTGGTGGTCAAGTGTGGTCCACTGAAACATTGACAACGAACATGAGTTATTTACACTCATGCTCATAAATTAAGGATAATGCTGATACATGGTGAAACAACGATGTGGTGGATGGTTTGCGGGTTTAAATCACCTCTGGGTACGACCATGCGGTGCATTTGACCTGCGGTCGTACCACGGTGGCGCTGACAGCAGTCCACATACATAGAAGTGTGTTGGTGCATGTCAAGAGTACGGTGCAGCGAGTAAGTGTGCAGACGTTTTCAGACGTGCTAATGGTTACTGCCTGTTGAAAATGGCTCAAGGAACATATATTGATGACGTTATGCGGAGTAGAATACTAGGGCGACTGGAGGCTGCTCAAACACAGCAGGTCGTAGCACGGGTAACCCGTGTGCCACAAAGTGTGATCTCAAGATTATGACAACGATTCCAGCAGATGTGTCCAGGCGCTACAATACGGGACGTCCACAGTGTACAACACCACAAGAAGACCGATATTTCACCATCAGTGCCTGCAGACAGCCACGGAGTACTGCAGGTAGCCTTGCACGGGATCTCACCGCAGCCACTGAAACAGTTGTCTCCAGGCACACACATTCTACACACGACTGAACAGACATGGTTTATTCGCCCGGAAATCTGCAAGGTGCATTCCACTGACCCTGGTCACAGGAGAGCCAGTAAAGCCTGGTGTCAGGAACACAGTATATGGTCATTGGAACAGTGGTCCCAGGATATGTTCACGGACGACTCCAGGTATATTAATTTTAATATTAACAATCAAAAGCCTCAGTTGCACCGTTTAGCTAGAATTTACCTAGATTTCAGTCGGGATTACCCAACCTTCTTCAGAATAACAGTAACTACTGTTATTCTGAAGGAGGTTGGGTTATCCCGACTGAAACACAGATAAATTCTAGGTAAACGGTGCAGCTGAGGCTGCTGATTATTAAAATTAATATTTATACAGTTGGTGACGGGGCCGTGAAATGTTGAAGATATTTGAGTCCAGGTATAATCTGAACAACTCCTTAATGTCCTTCAAACGGACCTGTATGGAGGTCGTGGTTTGATGGAGTGGGGTTGTATTGTGATTGGTGCACGTACACCTCTGCATGTCTTTGACAGAGGAACTGTAACAGGTCAGGTGTATCGGGACGTCATTTTGCACCAGTATGTCCGCCTTTTCAGGGGTGCAGTGGGTACCACCTTCCTCCTGATGGATGATAACGCACGGCACCATCGAGCTGCCATCGAGGAGAAGTACCTTTAAACAGAAGATGTCAGGCGAATGGAGTGGCCTTCCTGTTCTCCAGACCTAAACCCCATCGAGCCCGTCTGGGATGCTCTCGGTCGGCATATCGCTGCACGTCTTCAAACCCCTAGGACACTTCAGGACCTCCGACAGGCACTGGTGCAAGTATGGGAGGCTATACCACAGCAGCTGCTCGACCACCTTATCCAGAGTATGCCAACCTGTTGTGCGGCCTGTGTACGTGTGCATGGTGATCATATCCCGTATTGATGTCAGGGTACATGCGCAGGAAACAGTAGCGTTTTGTAGCACATGTGTTTCGGGACGGTTTTCTCAACTTATCACCAATACCGTGGATTTACAGATCTGTGTCCTGTGTGTTACCTCTGTGCCTATGCTACTGGCGCCAGTTTTGTGTAGTGCCAAGTTGTGTGGCGCCACATTCTGCAATTGTCCTTAATTTATGAGCATGAGTGTACATCAGGCCTATGTCGCATCCGAGTGCTCTGTAAATCTATTCGACTGACGAACCAAACGGAGACCAACACTGAATCCCCTTTCAAACAATCAGGTGCTGATAACACTGTCTCACACGATTATGCTGCATCTCCGTTTCCTTCATAGTGATCACTCAAAATCTGACGCTGTTCACGCCCCTTATATACACTACTACAATATAAAATACGTCCACAGATTGCGAATACATTTTACTAGAGACAAATGAAAATTTGTGCTGGACCAGGAATCGAACCCGGATTTCGTGTTTATCGTTAGCGACCGCCTTAACCACTTCGGCTATCCGAGCATACTTCCGTGCCTATAGTGATGGCACATTACGAGATTCCCTCAACAGGGAGAGACAATGTTTTGCTCGTCAGTTTGCCTTGCTGTAGCATGAAACACCGCTATTGTAGTGTCTGTATTGTTCGATGCAAATGTCCTCGACATGCTGAAGGACACTTGGATCGAACTATACAGACAGTGTAAAATACAGACATTGCAACAACTACACTCTGGTCGCCATTCTGTCTGCCACGGAGAATTGCAACTCCTACCATTTACACATCCGCCAATGATGTTTGCGTGAATGAAGGTACATTGACATTCGAAAATCTCTTCCAGATAATTTCCTTTTTTTGTTAGAGAGTGTAGATGGTTGTTGAGCTGATGTTGTAAACCAGTGAAACGTTTCCCACAAGGCATTGTTATAAAATTACGAGAGATGGCAGATGTGGAGAAATTTGGAATCTATCGTACTATTAGTCGTGCTTGAACACTGTTGTCCAGACTAATAGAAAAGGAAATAGAAGGCGTATCAGTTCCTGGTCGTGGCCGTCAGCTAGTGGTGGTAGCTATCGTGCACTCTGGTGTCTGTTTCCTGGTTTCTGGAGGATCAAGACTGTTCTCCAGCCTGGAGATCGATCGGGCGTAACTTAACCACAGAAGAGAGAGTATACAGAATGGAAACTCGGCTGCAGCCCATGCGCCAAATTTTAGTGCGCATACACGAAGTCTGCCATATTGACACCGAGTAAACAGCTGTTTCTAACGCCAAAAGCGAACGGATGCATTTTGTTAACTTTATCAATTGCCCGTTTTAGCTGCTGAACTTACCTGTCAACGTTTGTTTCATGTACCGTTAAAGTTAGAAGTATATAATGAACAGTAGTAAGAGAAAAGACCACACTAGGAAGTAACGAGCAGTTATCACAAAGCAGCTGATAGCAAGAAAACAACGAATTTTCCGATTTTCTTGGTGGAATCAATAAAACCTCGTAGAACTGTAAAAATGCTGCATGTAAAAGAAGCAAAACTACATCAAATATTGGAGTTAGTTTTTATGTAGAAGTTCTCTTTTTCCTTTAAAACGTTAAAAACGACTTGCTTCGAATCTGCGCTGTTTCTCACTACTGTATGTAATACCTCGGATCCCATTGTGAGGAAATTGATTGCCGTAGAAAATTGAGTCCTTTCGTGTCATGTAGTTTCATATCACAGCTCGATGACGAAGTATTTAATTTTTCGGTGTTGATCATAGTTACTGCGCGTAAAATTTGATAGGTTTGTGGTGAAAAATGTGCTCACTGGCTACTTTACATTTCGTTCATTTTAACTGATATGTTGCTGTGTACTAAATGTAGTCAAAATATCGATTTTTTAATTTTTTTTAGTTTGATGAAAGCCACATTTCACAATAGTATGAAGAAAATAGAAGTTCGAGTATTTTATTTGAGCGCACTACCCATGGCCCAAGGTGAAATTAGCCTGCAGCTCAGTGGTGCATAATTCCTTGAAGTAAATGCACATTTCTCAAATTAATGATCGTAATTTATTTTCTGCTTACTGCTGGAAGAAAATGATGAAGGAGACACTCCACAGCAACACTTCATGATGGAACGGCTGAAACACATCCCATATTTAGGACAAAGCTTGACAAAAGTTACTTTGTAACACTCATCAGTCATCATTTATTATTCATATTGAGAAGCACCCACATGCCTTGCTCGTACTGTGGCATCAAGCAATCAGGCCTGCAAGATGAGTGGTCTGCCAAGCGAGTGGATTCATTCTTATTTGTCGAGTAACATGAACTCTCGTACTCACAATTAAGTTACAAATTATCCTCCTATCTGAATAATACACAACGGAAACGCACTTCTGACTATCAGTAATTTATAGAACTCTGACTGTTCACTACGCACTGGCAATACCACATTTTCTTTTTTTTTTTATTTGACGGCTTTTATCAACGCGTGGCCATCGCACTGAATATGAGTGGCGCACACATTATGAATTCTTGATATCATGACAACATACAATTCGAAGGAAAAGGCCACCAATCTTTTCCTTTCCCCTATCTTATTTATTCCGATAAATTCTATAACCTATACACACAAATTCTGTAACCTACAACAATAACACATGAGAAATTCCGCCCAGTGGGCATGGCTTTACATTGGTGATCCCCTATTTTATGGTCTCGTAATTATTTAACGCTACCGTGCACTTTCTGGGTAGGATGGTGGATCTTTTTTTAATATCTCACTCTTCTACTCTCACAATCATCATCACGAAACGTCCCTCCAGACCGAGCAGTACAGAAGGAACAAGCATAACCCACTACCTCTGAAACTACCTTGCTACTCTCCCATGCAAACCATACATACTTAAATTACATGACATACACCACACTACAACATACAACACAAGGAATAGTCACAACATTATCACTTTCAGCTTTCCCACTTCAATTAGTATTTATCCCAGTTTCACACGACACTGCCCCACTTCGTAATTCTTCTTTCCTACTATGAACACTGGAGATATATGCACGTCTTCCTGTGCAATGCAAGCCAAGTGGCGTTGCTGGATAGACTGCTGACTCACCATGCTTCTCCGTCAGAGTATTATAGTTTGAATGAAGCGGCACACGGAAACATAACACGCAAAGTAATATTAAGAACATATTAATCACACACGCGAGTCCTCAACTGATACCATGGACGAGTACTTCTCTTTATCCTTTATCTCATACACAGATTGAGACTCACACAGTACTCACCACGTGGAAGTACTCGGCTATAATTTCAAGTCCTGCACACGCCATCTCTTAAATATTTCGACTCATAGTACACATGCTAGTAATTCAGCTTAACTTAAGCACACGGAAGTATGTCAACTTATTGCTACACATGGTGTCATTGTGACCGTTCGTCACTTCCGAAGATTACTACGATCCCATTAATATTACCTGCCTGACATTTAATTCTCCCCACAAAAGTTCCTGAAATAGAGAAATTATTATTTCAAACTACTCTTAAATATTCCACATGCATACCATGTCTCCACTCTTTTGTCTTTACGGAACACACCTAAGACAGGTCTTAACATCACAAGATCCAGCGGCAGAGTGCTGAAACGGCCGTTCTTCAGGTTCTTTCGCACCTCTGCCGAAGTGTGGGAGCACCGTGCTACCGTATTGGTCAGCCACATTTCAGGCGCTCAAATCTCAGGTAAATTTCATCTCTTTGGTCCCACCAAAGGTGGCCAAAGGATCGTCTCACAGATGATCATATATTCACATTCACTATCTGTGGTTAGCAGACGACCATACATTCATTCATTTCACAGATCTCACTAAACTGGATGTAGGGATTTATTTTGTGGGAGTGCACATGTGATCAATTAAATAAGTAAATTGTCATTCTTTCCCACACTGGTATCCGACTTCGCTGTATTAATTGAAATTGAGTTATTTTACAAAAAAAATGTGTCGTTCTGACAAAAATAATGAAGTACGTTGTACCTATTGTCAATGTCGGGCGGTACTGTACCCTTTCACCACCGGCTATCCATGCACAAAAAAATGGCAAGGTACTATCCTTGCAATGTGAGGGTAGTTCCGAACATTTTTTTTAAGAAAGCTGTATTAGAACAAACGTAGCAAGTCATCAAAATAACCAGGAGGAGACCTTAGCCCCTGGTGACCTCAAATAGACGACCAAATGCTGTTACTTTACCAAATTATTGACACAGTTGTTGTATTATTGTACTCTCCACAATCTGGAGTAACATACACATACAAATTTACAACAATCCACATGGCATATAAAACATTACTTCATACAAATAAATAATAATGTGGAGATATAAATTTGCTTAGTTACTGGGATCTTTGTTATTTTTATGAGTAATCCAAACTTCACTAATTCTATGACAAATAAAAAAAATACTAATTGTACTCATGAAATTTTAAATAACTCACCGTCCAAACACAGAACAAGTAATCTGACATTCATAAATTGCGTTGTAATTATCTTTACACAACAAAGTCTAAATACAAAACAAAATCAACAAAATAAAAAATTGCGTACACTAGTTACATGTAGAATATCAGGCTCCATACCATTACTCTAAAATGTACATCAAACCTACAGAGAAGTAAAACTGAGAAGAAAAACAATGAAATATACCACAAGTTACATACTGGTTACGTAATATAGTTCATCTAAGACATCATGTCATACCTCATTAACTATCATCACTTGAGCAATAGCCACCACTACTCGACCGTGACTTTAACCTTATCCTTGTCCACCAGTACAAATACCTGCTGCTGAGCTAGTCAGTCCATCAACTTTGATCAATATACGCAGTAAATAGGTAGCAAGAAGTGCTTGAATCCACCAGTAGCTCTCGTATCTCACTCTACTGCTCATTTCTCTATTGTTACACATTTAGATGACAAGAACTTGCATTTCAACTAGCCTTCATTACACTTTAATGTGAAATATCACCACTGTGATAATGCAAATAAGTGGCTTCAGTCAACACACCAACAAGATCATTACTGTTCACGACATCAAAATGCATGTTAATTCCGATATTTGTTGTGCAATGCAAACTCTTCTCCCCTGTGACAACCTTACTGACCAATGCAACAAGAGCCGCTACGTTAGTATTACGCCACTGGCCAATAATTAAAGCATCATTGTACCAAATATTCTAATAAACATGCTACGTGAACTGGTAACCCAGAACAAACAAAAAAAAACACTAACTATTCTAAACACAAATGTTAATAAAATACAATTACACTTGCTGTCCCTTCAGGAATGAAACATATAAAAAAAATTTACACAATTACAAGTACAAATACATTATTACCTATCTTGTGAGTCACACGGAATCATTTCATTCTGTGATTTTCTTGGGATCAAAAAAGTTTCTGACAGGTTCCCTAGAAACACTGTCTCGGTGCCAAAGCTCTCCCATGGTTACCCGGACGAAAGTATTTAAGTCACTCAAATCGGCATTTTGAACATGCACTGAACAGTAAACTGTATCTCACATTAAACACGAATGTCATAGTCACTCTCAGAGTACCATCCATGCGAATCTGGTCGTCCAGAAATGGCCCTACAAATACTATTACCCACGGTTCTGTCCTTTCAGTTCATGGTGTAATTAAAAGTCGTAAGTTCCAACAAACAGCACTTATTCCCACACCAATTAAAGAAATGTCTCCTACTACAAACGCAAATGTCAATGTCCCACTTTAGTTTCTTGCGTTCGTACAATAATTAGTCACCAACCGACAACTGTCCTCTTTAAGTATACCAAGTGTCCCACATGTAATTCACAAAGCACACTTAACAAGTCACTGCCAAAAGTTTATGGATCCCACCGTTCAGTGGTCAAGACAAAACAATACAATCGTCCTGTCTGCTAAAGACAAAATCTTTTCCACCACTCACAACGTGGGAACACCAGTCCTTCACTTTCCACCTTATGGAGACATACGAGCAGTCATCTTGTTTCACGGCTCCACAGTCCAATACTAGTTAATAGTTGCTGGTAAAAAATTCCCGCCGGACTCTGCCGCGCGTCGTTCATTCTGCCGTGGCGCCGCCGTTGAGCAGAAGAAACCACCCGCTGTTGCCTCCGTGGGATACTTTCCCCAGTCGTAAGGGTGGCGGACCTTATGAATGGCCAGTGGTAGGTGCGTGTCGCCCCAGGCCGTTGACCTGCTGCAGCGGGCGCGTGGAGTGTACCTCGACCGGCAGTGGAGGGGGGAGTGCCGCGGCTCTGTCGCCTTTCCCATGGCGACGTCAGCTTGGCCCCGCTAGTGGTATGGGCGCGTTCTGCGTAGTACCTCAGCGCTACGACACCCAATCAGTCAGACCCTTCCGTGCATCTCGCAACATTACAGACAAAAGGATATTCTTACATTATTTAAATACTCATTGATTACATGTATGATCTATTAGATACATTGGTAATAGCAGAATCTTTGTTCTAAAAGACATAAAATTATACACCCTAGATTTCTACACATACAACATCAACATTTATCCCTTTTCTATATACAGCCCCCACTAGTGCTATTGATTGTACCTGTCGTCCCTCATACAAAACATGAAAGTGTAAAAAAAAAAAAGAAAGGAATAAGAAACAACCTATACAGCTCATAATTACAATATTAAATAGTAGACTACTCTAACATCCTATCACAGTGAAAATATTAGAAACTGTTGATTCTAAAACTGCAATATACAATGAACCTTTGTGCTTGTGACAAACTGAAATTAATACCCCTTGAAAGTGTTTTAACAAAAAATAAGAAATAATCTACACAGCTCACAATTACCTACCACATGTTGTTAAATAGTAAACTACTTTAACATCCTAACACAATAAACATTTTAGAAACTGATGACTCTAAATCTGCAACGTACAATGCACCTTTGTGCTTGTGACAGACTGAAATTAGTATCTTTTTATATATTTTACCTTTTTATTATATATAACAACATTTGTAGGACATGTATGAACCATCCACATGATCTCAGATCCTGACCTGCCATCGAGGTTCGTCCAAATCAAACAATAACACAATAATGTTTTAGTTATGGATTGGTAGCATCTCCTTTACAGGAGTGTGCTCATTGATCACACTACTCTACGACTCTCACTCACCAGACATCACATTTTCCTTCTCATTCAATCCATCAATACACTAACAGAATAGGTCTAGAAGTCAGCTAACCTTAACACCACCACAGTCACGCTAACATACCATACCTTTGCTCCCTTATACTCAACCACATAACACATGAAGCTGTTTCAGAGATAGCATTCCAGTCTCCGAATTCGTCCTTTCACTCTGGCACCTCTCTCCATCGGCTTCCTCTGCGTTCACTTTACCGATTATTCATCCTGCTAAATATCAACTTAGAATTGCGACATTTCATCTAAGAACAAAAAATACACAAATTTTTCATCCTGCAAAATAACTGTACACATTCTTGGTACCGTTTTGATTAGTTATACTGGTACCAGGCTTCAACAACAACAACAAAAATTATTTTTTCTCATATTGAGATTTACACTTATATTACATCTTACGTCAGTATTCCACAACGTCCACCATCTGGATCTCACACTCCCTTCATGTCCCTTCACGTTGTGCAGTTGTCCTCATCTCATCATTCGTATTTCGGCTCTCCGTCCGTCCACTACTTCATCATTTCCTGGTCTTCCTTCGCCATTGTCATCAATCTCTATTGCAGCATACACAGGCCTCTCTGTAACATACATCTAAGACATCTCCACATTATTAATTCTACTCACCTTTATTTACCACTGTTTCATCACATCGAATCTCTCTTTATTAATCACACTGCTTCACGTCGCTTCTCTCCTTAAATATCACCTTTCTCAACTACTATTTATCACGTCGCTTCTCTATCTACCATATTTATCCTCCCATTACTCATCACGTCATTTCTGCTTGATCCTTATTCATATGACAAAAAATACGTACATACCCCACTCTGTCGACTCCTGTTCATGACTCATTCGACCAGTCTATTCCGTCATACTTCCTGACATCCCGCCTAAAAATTCTTATGTTCGATTTGACCCTGCACAACGTTACACACCACAAATAAATACATTAACTATCTAAAATAACTTGCCTACTTTCGATCTACCCTTACCTTTTCCATAATTTGATGTTAGAAATGTGACGAAGCCCACACGATTGTTTTCCCTTGATCGTCTCAATCAGTACAGCATTTTCCTGGACAATCCGCCTCACTCTGAATGGTCCACTATACACAGTAAAGAATTTGCTAGTTAGGAATCTGAGCTTACATGAAAATTAAATGTGTGCAGAGAGTATACAAGCTGGGAGAGATGGGACAGCCCAAGTGTTAGAAACTTTAGTGCTAGTGGTCTCTTTCCCTAACACCAGATTCCGAACAACCATACGCAGCACCTCATTATAACTGTCACTATGACAATGACATACTATAGATCAGATGGCATCTAATTTAAAAACTTCGATCATAATGTTGACTTTTTACATTACGTGTTAAGTACCTACAATAGTCAAATCACACTAATTAAACTGGACTCATTGGCACTATTACATAACATTTTTTTTTTTTTAGCAACTGGTTTGTTTTGAGGAAACAGTCCTTTTACTTTTGTGTTCGAAATAAAAATTTGCAAATTTTGCTCTGAGAGACCAGCCTAACAGATGCCATTACTGGTGTTTTACTCTCTGATCAGAAGTATGGTATTTGCATTCCTACATATCAGTGGAGTATGTCTCCTACATAGACAATTTTCAGTGCCAGCGGCAAGTGTTTTAAGGCAACATGCTAAAGGCTGATATGTTGGATTAGTTTCTCCTATCCTTCAATCTATTACGAAAAGAAAGAAATGCCAGGATTCCATGCTCTCCTGTCATTCTGATAGTTTCTGCTGTTGCTATCCTCGACTCTGTCTGACCTATGAGTCGTATCTCCGTTTACGATGTTGCTCTCATTACTAAGTTCCTGTAACAAGTGCTGAAATGACGAAGAATCGTCTAAGCCTCTGCCTGGTATCACTATATCTCTGCGCAATCTCACTGGTAACTTCGTTATACAAATCCTAATGAGCTCCCCAGTTTCGTATGGCACATCCAAATACCTATTTCGTCTCAGCATTTCCTGATAGCACGCCACTAGATCTCTCATACCACCTTCGTTACAATTTGGCATCTTCAATATGCTTTGCGTAACCTGGTCCTGCTTACTTTTCGACCAGAATTCATTTAAATAGCTACTACAGTCTTTAATAACTTCCTGCATTTTCGCTTTAGCCTCGTCCCTCAAATGGTTACACTGAATCTTCATTTTGAGGAGCAGTCCCCACGATTAAGGTAATGAATTTTGAAGTTGAGACAGCCTTGGACTATACCCAGTTGGGTTTGCCACGTGTTCTATCCGACACAACCGTTCTTCTAACTCTCTGAGTTCGTCTTCTTCTTTGTGCCTCGTTTCGTTTTTTGAATTTATCTCACTCTCCCTCTGCAATCTACCTGGTGGTGTGTCACCTTCGCTACTGCACGCTAATTGCAACTGTGCTAGTTCTTCCCTATGTTTCCTACTTATTTCTAATTGCGCCACTTTAAGCTGTAATAGTGATTGTATCTCCCCCTGGTTGGCATAAACCTCGCGCTGCGTACTGTCAGAGCCTGTCTCGCCTCTTATACTGATCTTTTCTACATCTGCACTAATCGTATTCATTCTGACCACTACCTCTTTGATTCGCTCATCCGGCATCTGTAGCATCACTCTCTATTGCAATTATTCGTACCTCCAAAATGAAGCAAAACTAGATCAAATATTGGAGTTAGTATTTATGTAGAAGTTCTCTTTTTCCTTTAAAACGTTAAAAACGACTTGCTTCGAATCTGCGCTGTTTCTCACTACTGTATGTAATACCTCGGATCCCATTATGAGGAAATTGATTGCCGTAGAAAATTGAGCCCTTTCGTGTCATATAGTTTCTTATCACAACTCGATGACGAAGTATTTATTTTTTCGGTATTGATCATAGTTACTGTGCGTAAAATTTGATAGGTTTGTGGTGAAAAATGTGCTCACTGGCTACTTTACATTTCGTTCATTTTAAGTGATATGTTGCTGTGTACTAAATGTAGCCAAAATATCGATTTTTTAAATTTTTTTTAAGTTTGATGAAAGCCACATTTCACAATAGTATGAAGAAAATAGAAGTTCGAGTATTTTATTTGAGCGCACTACCCATGGCCCCAGGTGAAATTAGCCTGCAGCTCAGTGGTACATAATTCCTGGAAGTAAATGCACATTTCTCAAATTAATGATCGTAGTTTATTTTCTGCTTACTGCTGGAAGAAAATGATGAAGGAGACACTCCACAGCAACACTTCATGATGGAACAGCTGAAACACATCCCATATTTAGGACAAAGCTTGACAAAAGTTGTTTTGTAACACTCATCAGTCATCATTTATTATACATATTGAGAGGCACCCACATGCCTTGCTCATACTGTGGCATCAAGCAATCAGGCCTGCAAGATGAGTGGTCTGCCAAGCGAGTGGATTCATTCTTATTTGTCGAGTAACATGAACTCTCGTACTCACAATTAAGTTACAAACTATCCTCCTATATGAATAATACGCAACGGAAACGCACTTCTGACCATCAGTAATTTATAGAACTCTGACTGTTCACTACGCACTGGCAATACCACATTTTCTTTTTTTTTTTATTTGACGGCTTTTATCAACACGTGGCCATCGCGCTGAATATGAGTGGCGCACACATTATAAATTCTGGATATCATGACAAAATACAATTCGAAGGAAAAGGCCACCAATCTTTTCCTTTTAACTATCTTATTTATTCCGATAAATTCTATAACCTATACACACAAATTCTATAACCTACAACAATAACACATGAGAAATTCCGCCCAGTGGGCATGGCTTTACATTGGTGATCCGCTATCTCATGGTCTCGTAATTATTTAACGCTACCGTGCACTTTCTGGATAGGATGGTGGATCTTTTTTTTATATCTCACACTTCGTCTCTCACAATCATCATCACGAAACTTCCCTCCAGACCGAGCGGTAAAGAAGGAACAAGCATAACCCACTACCTCTGAAACTACCTTGCTACTCTCCCATGCAAACCACACATACTTAAATTACATGACATACACCACACTACAACATACAACACAAGGAATAGTCACAACATTATCACTTTCAGCTTTCCCACTTCAATTAGTATTTATCCCAGTTTCACACGACACTGCCCCACTTCGTAATTCTTCTTTCCTACTATGAACACTGGAGATATATGCACGTCTTCCTGTGCAATGCAAGCCAAGTGGCGTTGCTGGATAGACGGCTGACACACCTTGCCTCTCCCTCAGAGTATTATAGTTTGAATGAAGCGTCACACGGAAACATAACACGCAAAGTAATATTAAGAACATATTCATCACACACGCGAGTCCTCAACTGATACCATGGACGAGTACTTCTCTTTATCCTTTGTCTCATACACAGATTGAGACTCACACAGTACTCACCACGTGGAAGTACTCGTCTCTAATTTCAAGTCCTGCACACGCCATCTCTTAAATATTTCAACTTATGGTACACACGCTAGTAATTCAGATTAATTTAAGCACACAGAAGTATTTCAACTTATTGCTACACGTGGTTTCATTGTGACCGTTGGTCACTTCCGAAGATTACTACGATCCCATTAGTATTACCTGCCTGACATTTAATTCTCCCCACAAAAGTTCCTGAAATAGAGAAATTATTATTTCAAACTACTCTTAAATATTCCACATGCATACCATGTCTCCACTCATTTGTCTTTATGGAACACACCTAAGACAGGTCTTAACAGCACAAGATCCAGCGGCAGGGTGCTGAAACATGGCCGTTCTTCAGGTTCTCTCGCACCTCTGCCAAAGAGGGGGAGCACCGTGCTACCGTATTGGTCAGCCACATTTCAGGCGCTCAATGCTCAGGTAAATTTCGTCTCTTTGGTCCCACCAAAGGTGGTCAAAGGATCGTCTCAAAGATGATCATATATTCACATTCACTATCTGCGGTTAGCAGACGACCATACATTCATTCATTTCACAGATCTCACTAAACTGAATGTAGGGATTTATTTTGTGGGAGTGCACATGTGATCAATTAAATAAATAGTCATTCTTTCCGGCTTCGCTGTATTAATTGAAATTGAGTTATTTTACAATAAAATGTGTTGTCCTGACAAAAATAATGAAGTATGTTGTACCTATTTTCAATGTCGGGCAGTACTGTACCGTTTCAATATATGGTTGATATTACACAATAAGTTCGAGGTCTGGGCCTAATTCAAACCATTCGTACAAATCAAATTTTAATGCCGCATACTGTCTTCATTAAAGTAATAGCGACGTTAATTTGAAATAAATTCGCTGACTGCGAATGCCATCAGCTGTGTTAGCCACAGATATGCTACCTATTAGTGACGTACGAAAATTTGTTCCAGTCCGGGACCCGAACACGGATTTCCCGCTTATTGCGAGCAGTCGCCTTAACCACCTCTGCTACCCGTGAACGCCAATTTATTTCGAATAAATTTCGGACTTCTGTCAATCGTCATTAATGACTATTCATCCGGAAATGCTAATAAATGACATCTATGTTCCTCTTTCAGGTTGAAAACGTGAATGAAAATTCCGGCACTGATTCAAACACTGAAACTCTTCAAGAGCGTCCCATTACAGTCGGTTTAGTTGGAAGTGAAGTTGATTTATCAGCTCAAAGTCCCAGAAAAGGAGTGTTAAGAAGCAAACTAAAATTTCTGGAAGGAAAAAAACGATATTTAAGGAGAAAAGTAGTTACACTGTCGTCTGAAGTTAAAAGCAGTGACAGCTCACAGCTTACCAATACGAATAGTAATGAATTGGAAACCTTATGTGACAAGTTCTTAACTAAAGATTTATTGCAGCTTGTTTTAAGAGCGCTTCATTTCGTAAAAGTTTTCGTTTCTTCGGTTAACTACTTCCGTTTCGTAAGTGTGCCCATTTCGAGCCGTAGTAATAAGAAACTATCATTTCTCGTTTACTCCGTTCAATATGTCGTTGAGCGCAACGCTTGACTTCATAAAAATCAAAGGAGCCGCCTTTACTTTCCTTTCTTTAAACTGTCTGTTCTGTGGCTTAATCCTGATAAATTGTGGTGATCTAGACCGACCCTGCAAGATGGCGTGTATCTGGTAATGTCCTTTGGAAAAGAAACTTCTCAGAGGGGTGGCAGAAAGCAACGCCTTACTGCAAGTACTACGTGCGTTACCACAAAATGGCCAATTGAAATACCGAAATTCTGTTCTGAAGGCTGATTTGCTGAAAATCTGCCGGCAGTTCTGGACTGGGTGGGGCGGGAGTCGTGCTCACTGTGGGGCGGAACTCGGGCGTTTATAAAGTCGACGGTGTTTGAGTCTCGGTTGTGAGAAGGGGAGCGAACCTGTGCCAAGTCGGCTTATGTCTCATATTAGAAAGTGGGATATGAGGTAACGTTTGAAGGCAACGAGGTGGATTTGGTGAGAACTTATGGAAGACAATAAATTCCATCTGTTCCTCTGGAAACCTGTGCTGTTTTTGTGTGTGTCCTTCTCCCTTTTTTACTTTACGTTCTTCTCCAGTTTTGCTTGTAGAGGAGATATAACAAATTAGTGGAGACGGTGTAGTGCGTGTATATTGTGCCCGTTTACCAGTCCAGTGGTCGGGTCTGAGAGCTTCTCGAAGGTAGGTGGATTGCTACAGGCCAGTGATTAGTGGTATGGAAGAAGTGGGTATCTGAACCCTGTCTTGCGGGTTAGGCCGACACTGGCGACCATGTTTAGCACGATAGTATACGTGCAGCAGTGCTGCGATTTAAGGACGGTGAGCCAGCGAACGTTACGGAGCAAGTCTGCCGGGCGATGCACCGCGCCGTTTCACCTCGCGCTCTGCACGCCGCTAGGGTCCCTTTCACACGAGCGACTTCCTTGCTTAGTTGACTGCCCGTGGCTAAGTGCAATGTGAGTCAACAGCAGCACTCCTGGCTATTTGTTCCTTCACTGAGTCATGCCTATCACGAGCACTCGTCAGCGTCAAAACTGGATGTGTTAAGAGAGCTGCCTGTCGTGCGCCTTGGCATCGGAACTGTGAGAGTGACGTTCTCAGACAACATCCGTTTCACTAAAATGCCGAAATATAGTAACAGAATGCAGGAACAAGCAATGTTAATAGCGTTTATTAATGAAACAGGAAAAATTCATAGCGAATGTTCTTGACAGTGGTCGTATAGCAAATTCTTCACACTCTTGGAAACTGAAAGAATAAGAACTGTCGTCCAAAGGTTTCAAAGCATCTAGATTTAATCGCTCGAGGAAATATATACTTACGAGAGGCTGCAGGAAATGACGCCTTCGAATTCTTTATGTGAACGCTCTTAAAATTTTCGTATAAAACAAACTTTATTAACGTTCTACATCTCTATTCTTTACGTCTACATATTTGAGGCGTGCGTGACTCGTGTTCGTGATATACGAGTATCTCATTTGACATCCTGTTTTTCCTTTACTACCACCTCGTTATGTTAATTTCCCTTACTGGTGTAACTGAGTTGCCGCCTTGCCTGCCCGTGAGCGGTAGCAGCTGCGCTTATCGATATAAGCACTGGCGTATTATCTTTGCTGGCTGCCATTACTTCCCGGTTGTCGTGTGTTTGGGGTGAGTTCCGATCTGCCAGCGAGTTGGGAGGCGCTGGCAGTGCAGTTCGGATCTGACAGTGTTTGGCTTAGGATACGGCGAAGTTCAGTCGGGGCGCGGCTGCAGGAAGGTCCGAACAGTCACGACTCGCCCGACCGTTGCCGATACATGTCACTTGAGTGCGGACCACCTTGGTTGGTCATCGGTCAGTCGTCTTGTCTGACGACGTGTATGTCGGCCGGCGATCGCTTATGGGTTGCCTGCGTGCGCCGAATCGTGATTCGTCCTTGTTATTGGACAGTCGCTGCCTGCTGTCTCTGTGCTGATGTGTGGCAGTCGGTCGGTTGGCGTGGAACAGCGAGGAAATCTCTGTGGGGCGTAGTTTGGCCAGGCCCGCTGGCGGTCTCTATGCAGTGTCGAAGTGTGTTGGGCTGTTCTCATTGCTACAATGTCCGTGGCTCACCGAGCCTGGACACTAAAGTTGTGTTTGGATTTAATTTACCACCAAGTCAAGAGTGTTCACATTGTGCCGTTTGGTTCTTGTTGTTGGCTGTTGGGACATTCCCGCGAGCAACAACAAGTGTGTTCGAGTTGGCGAAGGTTTAGCCACTGTCCGGAGGAGTCTAACTGTATTTGGTTACTTGCAATTGAAGTACACCAGCGGAATTTTCTGCCTTGTGGCCGTTAACGTTCCGGTTACCTGCACTGGCCGTTGACGTAAATTTAGGCAGTGTCCTTTCCTCACCGTGTTGTCGCTGTCCAGCACGGTGTGTAGTTCGACAGCTTAATGGATGCTTGGTTGAGGGCGTCCATGCCTTTTACGTTTGCATTGAACTCCCAGGTGTGTGCTGGTCGCGTGGAGTGCAAGTTACCTTGTTGGTGGGTCCGTTGACTGTCTGTTGGTTGGGTTGTCGTCTGATCGAGAATGGTCGGGCCGAATGCCTGTTTCAAAGTGTGCGTCAGTACTTGAAGTGCTGGCCGACCCCCGAAACTTCTGAGCGCTGTCAACAGCACTGCCTTTTCTTATTTTTTGTTGTGTGCATTTGTATGGCTCATAGCCAATGGTTTTGAATTAAAATTGAATTTTTTTAGTGGTGTGTTAAGTTATGGCCCTTCAGCAGCTTTAAAATTAAAATTCCTTGCCTGTCAAGTGTTAGGTTGTTTGGCCCGTCAGCCTGATTAAAATATTGTTTGTAGATAAAGCACTGGGCCTTCTACCTACTAATAATAATTTTAGTTATGTTTTGACTCATGGGCTTTCAGCTGTTTTAAAATTAAAGTTCCTTGCTTGTCAAGTGTTAGGTTGTTTGGGTCTTCAGCCTGATTAATATATTGTTTATAGATAAAGCCTTGGGACTTCTGCCAACTAAAAATTATTTTAGTAGTGTTTTAAGTCATGGGTCTTCAGCTGTTTTAAAATTAAGGTTCCTTGCTTGCCAAGTATTAGATTGCCTTCAGCCTAATTTAAGATAAGGCTTTGTTGTTTAAATTTATTTTACCTTGAGTTTAAATCATGGGGCCTTCAGCCGTTTTTAAATGAAAGATCTTTGTCTTTCGACCATCATACTGTTTGGGGCCTTCAGCCTAATTGAAGAAAACGCCTTCTGCCTTGTGTTTTTTTAAATTTAATTTTACCTTGAGTCTTAAATCATGGGCCTTCAGCCGTCTGTAAATTAAAGTTGTTGCCTTTCAAGTTTTAGATTTTGGGCCTTCAGCCAAATTGTAGAACTTACTGAACGTGAGTCCTTCTGCCCTCTAAATATTCTCTTTGGCGTCTGAATTTTGAGTTAATGGCTTTTAGCCGTCTTTTTTTTTTTAATTAAAGTGGTTGTGGCTTAAGGCATAAGATAGTGTGGCATATTCAGCTGATAACTAAGTTCAAGAATTTGTACCGTAATGTTTGGTCAAGTAAATAAAGTTGTATGTGTTCGAGTGTAACTGACAGCTGCTCATTTTGGCCGTTTTCCACAATTTCAACAACCTGTCCTGTCCTGTCCTGCGGGTTTCAATATTTATTTCTCAACATAGTTATCGCAAACCACAACCACATTTCTCCTAACTAGAGACCAAATCCACATTTCTCCCAACGAGAGACCAATTTGATGATACCGTCGCTGTAGAATGTTTCACTTTGTTGACAGAGTTACAACGTCACCTCTGCTTTCACCGCTTTATCACTATCAAGGCGAAGTCGTCGAATTTGTTCCGTAAGTTTCGGAAACAGGATGCGGCCAAGTCGGGTCTGTACAGGGGATGTTCGATGAGGTCAATCGAGGACGTCGGATGTCGCAGCGCTCGCGTGTGGTCTGGCATTGGAATGCTCAAGAAGAGGGTGCTCCGTTAGAAGCTCGATTGCAGCTCGCTGTTTCACACGCACCAACATAATCACCTTACACACCACCAAGTTATACGCTGAAATTCGGAACCTTCCTGCGAGACACGGTTGCAACTTCTGTCAGCGAAGCGGGAAAGTTGATCGAGTAATATGCATGACGTGTAATACCTTAACCGATATTGAGACCATAATAAAATTTCGGAGGCATTATTTTTGTTCACGCCCTCGTGCAAACACATGAAACAATACGCAGAAGACAGAAAATATCACGAAATTTAACTTTACACTTGTTTTATTTTCTTTGAGAGCATCAAATAACGTTGAGAATTATATTCGCATTTAAATACAATTGACTGTTTCACTTTGTTTGAGCAATTTTCGATAAAAACTTTTATCCATTTACGTTCTAATTATTGCATAGTCTAGGCTTTTTCTTTGCCCAAGTATTACAAAACGCAGTACCTTTTTGGTTTCAAACATTTCGTGCTTTTTGTGAGACAACACTCCTAGCAAAAATAGGGGCCATCGTGCAACCTCGTACCACGAAAACAGTGAAAAATAGCAAGATAAAGACTAAGAAGACGCAACACCCATTACTGTAATAGAAGTGGTCTAGGTGAGACCAGGTTAATTTCCAATGTTAGCAGTGTCCCGTTTCTTTGCACGTGCAGCACGTAGCATGATCAGGATTTAATGTCTTCACACTCGGCACGGCCAGCTGATCTACCTGCCACGTGGTCAGTGGCTGATTCGCACGAGGCACGCACGCACAGTGAGTAATATTACTCGTATTCGCAGGAAATAACTGGGAATAATCTGCTGGGAGTATTATGCCATAGGTGTTAATGGTTTCTTTTATAGTTCACGGGAATGTAAAGTAACTGTGAATCGAACTATCCCATTAGCTGTTCGGAAAGCGGTTATCTATTTGGGAAAAGCACGAATACCAGTGCAAAAGTTTATCGATACTTACAGTAAAGACATGAAGTACATGAAACCATTTGTAGGAGGAACTGCTGTTTGTGATATTCGTATTTTCCTTGCCTGTGTGGCAAAGCGTGTTTCTGTGTGCTTTCTGTAGACAAAGTAACTCACGGACTTTTCTCTGACGCATACGAGCCGTGGAGAAGTCACACCTGCAGCCCTGTCGAGTCTCCTGACAAAGGAAGAGTTGTTGATTAAACTGCATCGCTAATTAAATTACATTTCCGATCGCAGATCCGGATTGCTTGTACAGTTACGAATCAAATGACACTAATGAGCGATCGATTGAATTATTAATTCGATGGTCAACGAAATTAATGAATGAATACATTATACTGAATCAATTTTCCCTGCAATCTGAGACCACTGGTGGCCAACCCGAATAAAGAACTTTCGACTGGCGGGGCCGGAGAAATTTTCAGAGCCGTAGGTTAATTATTATTAATTACGGACAAGATGGAGAAATTTTGTGGTTTCAGGGCCATAGATTAATTATTGTTAATTACGGAGAGGATGGAGAAATTCTGTAGAGTTTCCGAGCTGTTACATTGAATTTCAACCTACAGCAACCTTGCTCCATGTGGAAGGATAGAATCCCTGCCCTTTTTTGAAGAACTGGTGCCACTTCAGTCCTCCCAACAGCTGAACTGGCCTGAGCAGACTGCAAGCCTCACGCACCGCTAGGTTGGCTGCGTTGGCTGGGGGAAGTTCCATCAGCACTGACAAGCCGGCCGCGGTGGCCGTGCGGTTCTAGGCCCCGCAGTCCGGAACCGCGGGACTCCTACGGTCGCTGGTTCGAATCCTGCCTCGGGCATGGATGTGTGTGATATCCTTAGGTTAGTTAGGTTTAAGTAGTTCTAAGTTCTAGGGGACTGATGACCTAAGATGTTAAGTACCATACTGCTCAGAGCCATTTGAATCATTTTTGAAGCAGTGACAACAATGCGTAGAGCCGCTCTCAGGATCCAACTTCCAGGTTGAAATTATTTCGTGATAGCAGTAGAGCGCGTGAAACCACCCCTTTCGGTATACATGACTTTGATTCTGTTACGTGGAGGCCTTGAACTTAGCAGTTCGCCTTAGTAACGCAGTTTCTGAATAATACGCTCGCGGTAATTTCGGTGCCGATATTACAAACGATGTAACCATTTGCATCTCAGTCGAGAGCATGGCGACTTTTTCGATGCCGACGGGTTGAGCTTTGGGTCAGCTGGATGGCGATGTTTGGAGGCTCATTGACCAGTTCCAGGTCGATTAATGAATGGAACGCAAGTGGCGGGGCAACAGGGGCATAAGGGCTGTTTGTCAGTTTGTGCTGCCTATATGAGGGGCAAGTATGCACTCAGGGACAAACGTATTGTTCCCTTTTGATTGACAGGTTATGACCCCCTGGGGACAATCCTTCCTTTTGATTGACTGGTCCTTAACCTATTGTTCGCCACCCCTCCTCTTCCTCATCCTCCCAAACCCACAGGAAATCTCCAACTCTTCCCCATCAACCACCCCCCATCCTGCCCCCCCCCCCCCCACACTGATACAGGTACACTTTCGGTCATTAGTTATTCGAATAGCCACCTCCCACGCTATCAATTTGAGTGACTACTTAATTAAATTGATCAATTAATTAACTCCTCCCCCTCTGGAAACCACCCCTTCTGCCTCTGTACCCCACCCTTCGCTACCTGCAAATTGACACCTCTGTGCTGGAGAGGAAGGACCTCATGAAAGGAAATTCAATTACATAGCGAAGGCTATATTGTTTGCTTATAAAAAATTCAGTTTGCAGGGATTGGATTTCTCTTGCTCAACATTCTCTGCTGTTTGGGAAGTTACAGGTCTTGTAAAGAAGCAATCAAATAGATCGCTTTATTTTATTTCGATTGCGCAAGTAATACCGTCATGAAACTCTCATTAGACGTAATTAGACTGTTAAAAACCGTTGGATCGCGAAGCATGTGCCGTCCACTGGACGGGAGTACATCAGTGAGAACCTGAGAAGTGCCCACATCACACGCAAGTGTCTGCGCCGGCCCCGAGACTGACAGACCGAATGAGGCACTAATCCTCGATAAAAAGCATCTGAGAAATTCCTGTCTATCTCTGTTCCTCCTCGTGTCCTGCCGTGTCGGCACGCGCTGTCGGTCATGGTCGCAACGACCTGCAAACAAAACAGCGTTTACCCCATAAACGCCTGTGGAATACCGACGCACGCAAGAGCTCCGTCCTTACAAGGCAAATGCCTGTTTGAGAGTCGATCCACCATGGAACCTAAACTGCCCCAGCCCTTCTGGCGCACTTTCTTGCGTTGCATTTCACAAACTGCTTTGGGAGTTATTACATCTGGTGTTGCGGAATATCGCCACATACATAACCTGAAGATATCACGGGAATTAAATGTACTACTGCACATATTTAAATAATTCCGATGAATACCTCCACCGGGACACTTGAACACATACTCTTTGAAAGATCGCGATACACTTGCGAAACTGCCCCTGAGACGGCTTCACTCTCTTTTGTGGGAAACGCCCTTGTCTTTGAGCACAAGATGCTTCTAGAGCTTCTAAATACAATTCAATATGGCTCTAAACGCACTTTCAAAAAGATCGCGGCACACTTATGAAACCTCTATGTCTTCCTCTACTATTCCGAAACATTTGCGTGCTTAAACAAATAAGGGAAATTATTTAATGCGTCAATTCATTTGCAAATGTTGCTTTAAACAATTTGTTTCAAATACACTTGCACACAAAAGACTGCACTCTCTTCCCAGGTGCACGTGGAGTGGAAATACATTACGGCAAAAAGGAAATACATCGCTAAAATAAAATAGCGCAAAGACACTGCGTCGAAATTCTAAAGATGATACTGCAAAATACTGTTAAATACACTATCACGATAGTTTGCTACACGAGACATCGTTGTAACTGAAAAGTGGCGGCAGGTCCGCCCCCAGCCGCAGCCCACCACAGAGTGTTGAGCGAACCGGAAGCAGCGTTTTCCCGACCGAATCCAAGAGCGGGCGAAAACCGCAACCAGACCAGCACCAACTTGTCATGCGAGCTGAGACCAGCACTCATTTGCAGGTGGGGTAGAATGTTGCACTCCTATTGGCTCTGTGGGTAAAACGGCGGGTGGAGGAGATGGAGGTTATACACTGAAGAGCCAAAGAATCTGGTACAACTGCCTAATATCAGGTAGGGCCATTGCGAGCACGCAGAAGTGCCACAACACGAAGCGCTATGGGATCGACTAACGTCTGAAGTAGTGCTGGAAGGAACTGACACCATGAATCCTAAAAGGCTGGCCATAAATCCGTAACAGGGTGTGGAGGTCTCTTCCGAGCACACGGTGCAGGGCATCCCAGATATGCTCAATAATGTTCATGTCAGGGGAGTCTGGTGGCCACCGGAAGTGTTTAAACTCAGAAGAGTGTTCCTGGAGCCACTCTGTAACAATTCTGGACTTTTGGAGTGTCGCATTGACCTGCTAGAATTGCCCATGTCTGTCGGAATGCACAATGGACATGAACGGACCAGGTGATGAGATAGGATGCTTACGCACGTGTGACCTGTCAGAGTCGTATCTACAGGCCAAGGGTCCCATGTCACTCCAACTGCACACACTCCATATCATCACAGAACCTCCACCAGCTTGAACAGTCCCCTGCTGAAATGCAGGGTCCATGGATTCATGAGGTTGTCTCCATACCCATATACATCCATCCGCTCCATAGAATTTGAATCGAGACTCGTCCAACCAGACAACATGTTTCGCGTCATCAACAGTCCAATGTCGGTGTTGACGGGCCAAGGCGAGGCGTAAAGCTTTGTGACGTGCAGTCATTAAGGGTACACGAGTGTACCTTGGGCTCCGAAGGCCCAAATCGAAGATGTTTCGTTGAATGGTTCACACGCTGACACTTGTTGATGACCCAACATTGAAATCAGCAGCAGTTTGCGGTAGTGTTACACTTCTGTCACGTTGAACGATTCTCTTCAGTTGTCATTGATCCCTTTCTTGCAGGATCTTTTTTGGGTCGCAGCGATATCGGAGGCTTGATGTTTTACCAGGTTGCTCATATTGACGTTACACTCGTGAAATGGTCGTACGGGAAAATTCGCACTTCATTGCTACCTAGGAGATGCTCTGCCCCATCGCTCGTGCGTCGACTGAAACACCAAGTTCAGACTCACTTAAATCTTGATAACCCGCAGTTGTAGCGGCAGTAACCAATCTAACTGCGTCAACCACTTGTTGTCTATATAGGCGTTGCCGACCGCAGCGCCGTATTCTCCCTGTTTATATATCTCTGTATTTGAATACTCATGCCTATACTAGTTTGTTTGACGCTTCAGTGTATAAGCCCTCATCATGGTGCACTCGTCCGCGGCGGGATCAGCTCGACTGTGTTGTTCTCGCTCGTGTGTGTGTGTGTGTGTGTATGTGTGTGTGTGTGTGTGTGTGTGTGTGTACGCGCACACCATGCAGCAATCACAGCCAATTGGTGATTCTCGATGGGTGCCTGAAGACGAACACAAGGGATTTCGTGGAAAAATCATGGGGTGTATGGCAGCGGATTTCGATGTAAAGTATGTAGTAGAGGCAGAACTCACATACCCTATTAGTGCGCATGACGCGCACGCCGATTTGCCATTGTGTCCAGAGCAACTAGTTCCGTGAGGAGGCTCCACCCCAAAACTGATGACAATTCTGGAGAATCATATACGTTATTCATTATTGTAATCTTCAGCAGCGTCTCAGCTTAAGGATGGAGCTGGTTAGAGTGACCTGAGATATCTCCTTCTAGTAGTCCCTCTGTCTGAAGGAGTATATTGATTTGAATATGAGACAGAGAGCTTCCAGATGTGTGACTTTGAGAAGGATTTTTACAAACTAATGAGTAATTCAATTTTCGGTAAAAACAATGGAGAATTTGAGAGAACGACGTGAAATTTTGATTAGAACCGACTGGGATGGGCGTTATGGCGTAAGAAAACGCATTGCCAGACATAATTGATTCGGGTCGCCATATTCAATAAGAACTTAGTTGCTGTACAGATGGTGAAGACTGCAGCAGAGTTTACAAAACCCATTTATTTATATGGGGATGTGCATACCAGAACTATCCAAACTCCACATGTAACGCTTTCATTATGACTTTGCGAAAACTCATTTCGCAGATCGTAAATTACTTTATATGGATACGGACAGCGTCATCTATTGGGTGAATAATTGCAATCCATATGAAGTAATGAGGCATCATGGTAATGAATTCGACATGTTCTCATACACGGCCGATCATCCTTATGTTATTGTTCCACAGAACAAGAAGGTTATCGACCTTATGAAGGACGAGGCGAACAGATTGTCGATTGTGGGGTTCGTAGATCTATAATCAAAAATGTATGCGTATTGCAGATCGGAAGGTGTTGCGAAGGATGTGCGTCGTATTGCATCGAGAGCCCTCTCTGTCTTATCTGTCTTAGACTATGTGTGGTGCCTGTCAGCTGTGTTCGCGGTGCTGCACTGCAGCCACCGCATATGGTATGGCAGACTAGTATTTGATTCGGACGCGAGGTGTACACACTGCTGCAGTCTAAAATCGGCCTGTCACCTAATGGCAATAAACGGGTCATTTGAGATGATGGGATTGAAAAGCTCCCATACCCACATTACAAGTGAGAGAAGTGGTGGGGGACTCTGACTGAGTGAGAGGGAGAGAATGCGTGTGTCTGCAGAGTAGTAGTATGATTCTTTCATCATAGTGTAAGTAATTTTGTGTATGTGTGTGTGTGTGTGTGTGTGTGTGTGTGTGCGTGCGTGTGTGCATCTGTCGTGTAAATATTTATGTGTCCTATGTACATTGTATATACATACATAGACCATGTGTGAAAAAGAGATAAAGAAAAGGAAAAAAATGTTTATATGTAAATGCACACCTTGTGCGTGAAAGAAAAATGTTTTAAAAAAGTTAAACAGCATTAACTAAAAAATTTAACATAGCATAAAACGGAAAAAAAGATACTTGTATGTTTATTTATTCACACGTAATGTACGTGCAGCCTGTAAATACACTCCTGGAAATTGAAATAAGAACACCGTGAATTCATTGTCCCAGGAAGGGGAAACTTTATTGACACATTCCTGGGGTCAGATACATCACATGATCACACTGACAGAACCACAGGCACATAGACACAAGCAACAGAGCATGCACAATGCCGGCACTAGTACAGTGTATATCCACCTTTCGCAGCAATGCAGGCTGCTATTCTCCCATGGAGACGATCGTAGAGATGCTGGATGTAGTCCTGTGGAACGGCTTGCCATGCCATTTCCACCTGGCGCCTCAGTTGGACCAGCGTTCGTGCTGGACGTGCAGACCGCGTGAGACGACGCTTCATCCAGTCCCAAACATGCTCAATGGGGGACAGATCCGGAGATCTTGCTGGCCAGGGTAGTTGACTTACACCTTCTAGAGCGAGTTGTGTGGCACGGGATACATGCGGACGTGCATTGTCCTGTTGGAACAGCAAGTTCCCTTGCCGGTCTAGGAATGGTAGAACGATGGGTTCGATGACGGTTTGGATGTACCGTGCACTATTCAGTGTCCCCTCGACGATCACCAGTGGTGTACGGCCAGTGTAGGAGATCGCTCCCCACACCATGATGTCGAGTGTTGGCCCTGTGTGCCTCGGTCGTATGCAGTCCTGATTGTGGCGCTCACCTGCACGGCGCCAAACACGCATACGACCATCATTGGCACCAAGGCAGAAGCGACTCTCATCGCTGAAGACGACACGTCTCCATTCGTCCCTCCATTCACGCCTGTCGCAACACCACTGGAGGCGGGCTGCACGATGCTGGGGCGTGAGCGGAAGACGGCCTAACGGTGTGCGGGACCGTAGCCCAGCTTCATGGAGACGGTTGCGAATTGTCCTCGCCGATACCCCAGGAGCAACAGTGTCCCTAATTTGCTGGGAAGTGGCGGTGCGGTCCCCTACGGCACTGCGTAGGATCCTACGGTCTTGGCGTGCATCCGTGCGTCGCTGCGGTCCGGTCCCAGGTCGACGGGCAGGTGCACCTTCCGCCGACCACTGGCGACAACATCGATGTACTGTGGAGACCTCACGCCCCACGTGTTGAGCAATTCGGCGGTACGTCCACCCGGCCTCCCGCATGCCCACTATACGCCCTCGCTCAAAGTCCGTCAACTGCACATACGGTTCACGTCCACGCTGTCGCGGCATGCTACCAGTGTTAAAGACTGCGATGGAGCTCCGTATGCCACGGCAAACTGGCTGACACTGACGGCGGCGGTGCACAAATGCTGCGCAGCTAGCGCCATTCGACGGCCAACACCGCGGCTCCTGGTGTGTCCGCTGTGCCGTGCGTGTGATCATTGCTTGTACAGCCCTCTCGCAGTGTCCGGAGCAAGTATGGTGGGTCTGACACACCGGTGTCAATGTGTTCTTTTTTCCATTTCCAGGAGTGTATATATCTATGCACAATGTGCATCTTGTAAATAGAGTAGTTTTTAAGTTATTCACCTGTCCCTAGTCACTGAAGTCAGATTAGTTTTTAAGTGTATACAGTCCGTCAGAATTATTATTATTGTAAAAACCTTTGTTCTGGGGCCCTTGAAATTAGATTCTAAGTGTACACAGTCTATCAGAATTATTGTAAAAAGTATGTACTAGGACAGTGGAATTTAATTGTAGTAAATAAAGTATCTCCACATTAGTTTTTAGTGGATAGTTGTGAAAAGAAAATCCAGTGCTACTGGAAAAAAAAAGCTGAAAAAGTATTCTCGACCAGTGTTACTGTTGTTGTATATAAGTTAAAATTATCTCTATATTGGAATAGCAGAGTCAAATTGTACCTCAAGAATACTATATTGTAATCTCAAGAACTGAATTGTATTTATGTGGACTGAATAAACGATAAAATTCTTTACCATATGTCTTTGTTTTTATTATTTACAAAAATATATATAAAGACTGTGCAGATCACAAATGACACTAGTTTTCCTGAAGATGTGTGCTGTTATGGAGATGACGTTTAAGATGGAAGATATCGAAACATATAGAATGGTTGCATGGAATTACGTCTACTGTGCAGCACCAATTGGGTTATGGGAGCAGGAGGCATGTGACTGCGCCCGCTTCCAAAGACACACCGCAGACATACCTAAAATTATATCTCCTGCGCTTGAAGAAAGCCATAGTCATAGTATCTGTGTAAAACAGTACACTGTCCAAGTGGGAACAGGGTTGAAAAAAGATCACAGCAGTTGTGAGGTACAAATTCATTTCTTTCTCATCCGACTTAAAAGCAATTTTACATTTTCATAAGTCAACACAGCAACACTATTTTCACGTCTTATTCTTCCTGAGTCGATGGAGAGCAGGTCACCCGTAGAATTCCGTCTTAAATAACAGCAAACTTGAAGAATCGACGCATCCAGAGATCTTCTCCTTCCACTTCACGTGGATGATGGTATCTGTGTGGAAGAATAATCGAAGCGAAGTCACCGTATCGCTATAGGGTATGCCAGAATCATCCCAGTGAATTCCATGGAAGAAATGGGTTAACTACTTTGAACTATTCTGTGTTTCAGCGCACTTTACATCTTTGAAAGACCTCAGTGACACAATGTTTGCTGACAATGTCTCTATTATTCCGGCATCTCCTATGTACACTACGAATGCAACATCTTTAAATATGAACATGAAATTATGTTCACAACATGAGATGCCATTGTTGAATGCTCTAGGTATGGCGCAGCATCTGTTCATTTATACAGCTCGTTGCACAACACTGGTGAGCGGGCAGTAGTTGATCACACAGTCATGTAGAACTAGAGCATAAGCTGCAGTGTGTTCCAGGAAATTTGTCGAACATTAAAATTCAATTCGTACATCTATAGGTCCATAATTAATTATCTCGTTCTGTTTCTAACAGTCTATTACAATTACAGGCGATAGCTTCTTGAATTTCCATGGACTGAGTAGACACCCTCCTCCTTCTTCTTCAGCATTTTGATAGTAAGAAGCAAGAAACCTCGCATACATGTCATATGCTAGACTGTATGAATTTTCATCCCACTACAGGTGTAAATTGTCATATGGGTAGAATTCTGAATTCAGGTAGACTCTAGCATTAGTTAACTTGCAGTTGTCGAGTACAGTGGAATCATTTGCTATAGTCACCCTTCTATCAGTCTGAAACGTAAGTATGATGAAATCTAGGCGTCTCCAGAAGCGAAGAGGTTTTATTAGCCCATGTTTGTCTGCTTGCAGTCGGTAACACTGGGTACTCGAACACCTCCAAAGAGCGAAATGTTAGTGGTAGATACGTACCAGAATTCAGAACTTTTAAAAGATTTAAACGCTCCTTGTCTGATACACTGATGTGAGGCATTACCAGTATTATCTTGCTGACTGAGATCGTATTCTCCTCTTGAGCTCCTTGAATGTATGATTTGTTATTCGTCGCAATCCGTACCAAAACGAGTTCCTGTTTAGCATTCATAATAATCTGCCTCATACCCTCAAAGTACCTCATCAGCATTTTTAGA
Source organism: Schistocerca serialis cubense (assembly GCF_023864345.2). Lineage (NCBI taxonomy): Eukaryota > Metazoa > Arthropoda > Insecta > Orthoptera > Acrididae > Schistocerca > Schistocerca serialis. The sequence goes on along the minus strand of NW_026047583.1, from coordinate 24,328,022 downwards.
GGTGTGCATGCAGTAAATCGTTTGTACTCTGGTACTGTTCTATCCGTTGGATCGTCTATGAACTATCCCGCATGTTCCAAATCATGTAAATCCGTGGGTGATCCAGAGACGTATGTTTTAAGAGTTGATTTCATGGCGTATCTCTTGAAACAGGAGTACTACAGTGATACGTGGAAGCTTGGATCCCACTGTGGCGCTGCTGTCGGTTTTACTGAATGATCCCTCTAAATTATACAACTCTTGCTTGGAAGTTGTGCAAATTTTTTTAGTACTAATAATAAAAATACCGAAATAAGGAAGTTAATTGTTTTTGTAACCAGAAGTCAATTATTTTGTTTTACAATTAATGGCCAAATTCTGTAACTTTATATCTTCTCTCCTTTGAGTCCGTATTAAGTTGAACTTACTTCTACGTTGTCGATATCTACACACTTCTGTTAGGTGCTTCTTCTTCCGACACCGCAAAACTTCTTATTCTTGACCGTGTAGGTAATGTAATTTTCATTTATCGGACTTCTTCCTCATATTCAGGCAGCAGGTGTGACATGACCTCTTCATGGCACATGGCGCATGGCTTCATATTTTTGCACTGAGAGAAATTATTATTCAGATGCCGTGAAAGCTACTACACGCATCTCATATCTAAACACGTCCTCTCTCCACGAAAACTCAAGACATAAGGTGACAAAAAATGGAATAAGGTCTTTATCATTTGTTCTCGCCTTCCGGCGTAGCAAAATACGTATTTTGCGGGCGCTTACAGCGATTATCCTTGGCTTTTCCTACATACCAATACAAAGCGTCAACGCATCTTGTTGCCAGATGACAATCCTAATTTCATCATTCTTGTTAAATGCGGTTGAAGCATCAGGCTTATGCGAGAAGTATTCCTGACATATAATTCGCTCATCATATGCTACTTGACTGGTTATATTAGGTGAGGAAGACATTGCGAGGTTTCAAACCAACTTTACGCAATTATTAACTAACAATGAAAATGAAGTTGATAATTATGGTCCACAATACGCAACTCCAAGTAGTCCCATGTCTACAATGTCACCGGAAGGTATATTTCATTGGTGGGAATCTCAACAACTTTACACCCTCTTGCAACTGAGAGGAAAAATCCGTAAAGCATATGAATCAGACTGTCGCTGGGATAGGAGTTCGTTGCAACGTTATACTCGACTCGGACTATGCTGACGGGCAAACGTATGTCCACAGTCTGATCTGACTTGTAAAATTTACTAGGATCCTTCTGCAAAACCTGTCCTTTTCTGAAAACAGTAGGTGCCCTATTGAACCTTTCTGGTTAAAGTCACTCGTTGCATTCACAGTCCTTATTTCAAATGTAAGTATATTCATATTTGCAAGTAGCTCAATACCTTTTCCAGACTGTTTTAAGGCTTCGTTTAAATTGTCGATTGTATGCACCAGATTCTATTTCCACAATGTATTTTTCACCATTAATAAGCAGATGCAGTTTGTTTTTAGTCTCACTGATATTTGGTATGCTGTTGCACGTCTCCAGTCCGATCAATGCACTACCATTGTCTAAATCAATTGGTGGGAAGTAATTTGCACGTAATACAGATGATCGTTCTTTTAAAGCCAAAGTGTACAACATTGCATCTGAACGTCAACTGATGAAGGAATGTTTAAAGCTCTTCCTCATGTATCCTCCTTCTGTGTAAACGTTAAGAGAAACATGACACATAGACGTCCGTAGAGGTAGTCTTAAAGTCCTGGCTTCAAAAGTTGTAGAACGCACGTCTCCTGCGGGTGAAGTATCGTACAAATTCTTTGGCGCTTACAGGCCACCAAATGAGTCGAAATAGTATACGTTATCTGTATTTTTCACCACACATGAACCCAGTCGGTGCCGGGATCTCCAGCAACATCTAAATTCACAATACCACGTTCACCATTTTTCCACATAGTCTTCGATAAGGTATCCCGCATAAACACACCATGCAATCTTGGAATGCTGAATTTTTTTCTAACAAACTTAAGAATATCAGTGTTTGTGAGTGGTCAATCTGGTAGGACTGCTAATGGGTATTTTTTTTTAATTATGTATACACCAAGCCCTTTCTGTATAGATTCAAATATAGTCCTTTTCCGGTGGCTGCTGCTTCCATCGTGTGGTTATGACTTCTTGCTTCTTCTAACTGCTCTTAGGAGTTTTGCACGTTCTTGACTGTTCGAGCAACAGCCGCAGCACCAAAAGCGAGGGACTCCACCGCCGACAGAGCAGAGAGGGCTGGGATGGGGAATGGAAGGAAACCACCTGATATTCAAATGGTTCAAATGACTCTCAGCACTATGGGACTTAACATCTACGGTCATCAGTCCCCTAGAACTTAGAACTACTTAAACCTAACTAACCTAAGGACATCACACAACACCCAATCATCACGAGGCAGAGAAAACTCCTGACCCCGCCGGGAATCGAACCCGGGAACCCGGGCGTGGGAAGCCACCTGATGTCTTGGGTACTGGTAGAACTCGAGGTGCTTTAACTGATCGTCTTCTTCGTCTTCCAGTACCTTTCTCCTTCAGAGCACTTTTAGCTGCATACACCGCTGTCAGGATACATTACTTTAAACACCCCTTCTTTTTCTTCATCGTTGTCTTCTTCTTCTTCAGTGCGCGACCTGCAGCGTTAATAACTCGCTTGAGATTCATCACTCCTAATCCCAACTTAATTTTTACATGCATGCTTTTATCAATTATAAATGCTGCGATTGACCTATATCAATGTCCTTTCTTTTGCGTATCGCCGTAGCTTTATCAGCTAAAATCTTATCTGCAATATGAAGACTTGGAAGATCTTTATTTGCAGCGTATGGAATGTCGTGTTCCATACACGCTTCGTCGAGCAGATTAATCCCCTTATCAACCAGCGCAAAGTTTTTCTGAAGCTTTGTTCCAGATCCAGATTAGTTATATCCCAGAATGTGAGTTTGTTCCCGTAGTGTGTAATTCCACTGGCAGTTTGTCTAGAATACCACTACTTCCTCTAACGTGTCTCCTAGCACGCATGTTGTGTTACTGTGGCGCTCGTGCCCTATGTACCCTGTCATATAGCAAATCATCAGCGTCAATCTAGCTGTTTTGTGGTGCAGGAAAACCAAGCTCTGGGGCTGTATTGGCTGGGAGGCAGATGGGAGGACTCTCTCTATGAGAAACACATCCGGTTCAGAGCCCTTCTGCATTTCGTTGGTGAGAAGCGATCTGCAATTCCTTCACCTTTACTATCATTCAAGACGTAAGTTCTAGGATTTGTTCTTTGCACTTTAGAAACTGTAAATATCTCTGTTGACTGGTTCGGTAAGTATGATTTCACTAATGCTTTCTTGTGTTTTCAGATACGTACCAAATCTCCTACATTAAATTTCTGTTTACGCGGATCCAGCATTTTAATGCGATAGTACACCCTATCTAAGAACCCATTATCGCGGACATCGATTGTTCTCATTTTTATTGTGCTATGTTTGGTTCGATTATACTGAGAAGTTATTTCTGGGAGGATATCTGTCCATTTGTATGAGCCGTGAAGATTAAAATGCATCCACATTTGAGCTTTTATTATTGTATTCAAACGTCCCACGATACTCGCCTTCAGGTGGGTGAATTTTGAGAAGTGATTTATTCCATACCGCTGCATCACGGTCTTCGAATACGTACTGTAAAACCCTCCACCGTGATCAGTTTGGAGGTTGCTCGGGCATCGATTCGTTCCTGTCTGCAGCAAACGCTAAAACACATCGGGACATTTCTCCCCGTTTTTGCTTTAACACGTAACACTTAGGCAGATTTAGAGTATGTATCAATAACTATTAAAATATATTTGAATCCATTATTCTCATGTGAATATTCCCTCATATCTACAAGATCAGTCTGCCATAAGTTATCCAAACATTTAATCGTAACATGCCTACGAGGGTATGTTTAGCATGGTGGTTTGTGCAGTTCTCGAACTAGTGTCTCCATATTCGATGATACCTCTCCCTCCCTAAGGTCAGAGTTTACTGGAACAACTCCATTCAAATGTGCTGTATTACCTACAGCAGCTGATGCCGTGAGAAGTAGTCGATCTATTAGCTCGTTGCGTTCGTCATAATATATATACTGTGGGATTCGATTGTTCACTGCTTTATGCTCAATGTCAATACCATCGCACTGCTGCTGTTGTTTTCACCTTAAAGTATTTGTTTCCTACTGGTTCTGTATTTCTTGCTGCTCAGTCTTTTTGCGATCTTATGTACATCAGTCAAATACAGTATTTCACGGTACACTTCTCCATCATGAACTGAGTAATTTTTTTTTTTCGTGGGTCTTAGGAAGACAAGATTTATTAAGCTATATGTTCTCTCAAACCGCCTATCAGCAATCTGTATTCAGTTACGTTTATACGCTGCTTACCCAATATGTACAGTCTTCCTCTGCTTGTACCGTACGTCCTATCTATCTGTCCAGGGGCGTGACGGATAATGAATTCGTCAATCGTTATCGTGTGGTTTTGTTTCTGCTGAGAGCTGCCTGAGAGATTCAGTAACCGGCTTAAGGGTCTCTCTCTCTCAGTGTTTGCTGTCTATTCGTATGCCATAAACGCGGCAACAGTAATTTCTCTCGAACAGTTTTCGGCGCCTCAATGGCTTTCTGCTTCGTCGGCTCCTCAGTGTACACTAACCAGACGTCTCTGCAGCGTGATGCTTTATATGTCCGCTGTTCCTCCTCTTATTATGTGCCTGGTCCCCCTTCTCAAGAATAAGGGCCTCTACATCTATTTTCCCCTCAATAGACTCGACCTTCTCAGTTAACTCGGTTACTCTCTTTCCGATTTCATTAGCTAGTTCATTTAATGGATTGATCATTCTCAGTAAAGTCCGGTAATACGTCTCTAGCTCCCTGCCAATACCTCCAACTTTATGCACGACAACCTGATCTTTCACAACCATGTACAAGTGAACGTTCTGTCTATGTACATCCATTCTCTTGGTTTAAGAGCTAGACATGAGCACGAATTTGTCCATGGTGCAGCGTATACTGATGTATTCACCTCTCTTACCGGACTATATATCCAGAAACTCTTGGAAGTTTCACCTGTACCCACCATCATTCAGATTTCTTGTTTTATTAATACTTTGAATGATTCCAGCAATCGGCACATATCATTGAACGACATGTCAGTTCCTAAATGTGCTTGGTACATAGGTTTTAAAATCAGATTCTCCTGTTTGAAGGCTATAATGAGGTTTGCACTATCCCTTACCAACTGTTTCGGGATTCTGGAATATGTGTGGCATAGATAAAATACATCAGCACCAATATGACAACCGAAACTGAAATATTTTCGAATTTGGTCTTGATTTTCCATATCAACATTGTCAAATACGAATACAGTGTTTGGCTTCACTTTTTGGGTGGGGGGATATCACCGCTTTCAGTGAATGTCGTGTATGTAATGCCTTTTACACCATGAAGTATCTCCTGTAATAGCTGATACTTGGGCTGAATCAGTGGTTTTGAAAATACACAAACACGTTCACATCGGACTCCATCTACGTGTGTTAGCAACGTCATGAGGACATTCATTTTGTCACGATTGGATGGACCTATAATAATTTTTCGTATATTATCAAGTAGGGATATCTCATTCTTCTTCTTCTTCTTCTTCTTCTTCAGGTCTTCTTTTGCAACTTCACACAACTAGTCACCGACATAAAAGTCCTTATGCTTCAACTACCTGGCCATCATACCGACTACATCATATTTTGGTGTGCAATGGGCTTTTATAGAAAAAATGAACACTTGTAATAATAATGATAACAATGATAATATGTGTACCCACTGCAGCGCAGTCATCTTACCGAATGAGCTACATTGGCTACATCTTACATTATATAATGACGGGGTAGTTAAATAAGAAAAATAGCCAACATTTGCGATTATATCTATTGTATTTACATTTCAGCAGTGATACATATGCTGAATTATATCAAGAATAACAACAAAAACAGCTGATTCATTTTTTACGGTATTTCCCGAATAACTGTTTCTTTCTTGCATGCAGTAAATTCAGCATGTATTTCACTTAAAGTGATGGGAGTTTCTTTAGCTTTTTCTTTTGACACCGTATTGATGTATCATTCTATATCATCTGCATGCATACTATACGTACAGAGACAAATCACAATGTCTTTATACACCGTTTGAGCACAAGGCGCCCCATGGTTCAGTCTCAAGGATAGTGCTATCCGTTGACCAAACGAGTTTGTAACAGTGGAGTGTTGCAGATAAATAGATCGATCTCCAGATCTCACCACGAGTTTGCGCTGCCATACACTGATGTTACAGAGAGTGTTAGACCGGCACAGTAAATGTATGGAGATGGACAATACTCAGATGTCATCTGTTCGTTGATGTGATGCTATGCACGACACAGTTCATCCCATTCCAGCTCCATAAACCGCACTTTAACACTGCTCGATGCATTTTCAGTCTATAACATAACATGCCAGTCAATGTCCACTGGTGCTTCTGTACCAATATTTACGCACTTTGAACCACTAGCTGTTAATTTATAAGTTGAAGTAAAAGCAGGAGAGCACTGGGAGAAATCGGCAGCTTCTCATCCACTACATCAACACTCTGTCCTTGCAGCAACACCGGAATGTTCAAGAATGGTGCACACGTCAGAGACCACGTGGTGTAGGGCCTCTGCCAGAGTTCTGCTGAGCATCAGGGACATGCTGAGTGCCTAAATTAATGAGTGGGATGGACAATAGAAGCTCGTCGTCTTGCTGCAGCAAGTGGGCTATTTGAGCTACTGGTCGCCACAATGCTGTTACTGCTCCTAATCCACACAGGCCAGAGTTCGCTGCAAGTCCTGATGAGGCGATGGTGGCTGCTGCTGATTCAGACACCCTAGAGGTCGCTGAACAAAGAAAAAGAAGAAGAAGAAAAAGAGAAAAAAATAAGAATCCACACACAATGACAGAGTTGAACAAAGAAAGAGTACTGCTACATGCGGTAATAGTGGCAACGACATGCAATGAGTACTTACATTTACTCTTCTTCTGCAATGAAGAGGCAGATAAGGATCTAGACTGCTAGCGATGCTTCATGGTTTTTCTTCTTCCAGATACTGGCTGGGACTGGAAGCAGTGAGCTATTGCGCTCGCAGTATATCCCCAACATCACTTTGACATCATCAGAAATTAATTATTTATTGACTTAAGCAGGCGTTTACCAGGTAAATTCTGCTTTCTTTGTGGTTCGGTCCGACTGCGACCGAAGGCGTGTGCAGGTACGGAAGGACACAAACAGAGGAATAGCACATGTTCCGACAGGAATCTCTCCCATGCTTTTGTTCGAGGATTAATGTGACATCTGGTCTGTCAGATGCGGGGCCCAAGCAGACACCTGCATTTGGCGGCCGCGTCTCAGGCTCTCGTTGGTGTACCCCGATTCCGGGAGGCCTGCACTGGTAGCATTCCGTGCAATGCAGTGGACGGCGCATGTTTCACGAGCGGACAGTTTTTAAACAGCATAATTACGTGTGGTGGGTGTTTCATGACATTATTCCTTGCACAATCGGAATAAAAGAAAACGATTGACTTAATTACTTCTTCACAAGACCTGCATCTTTTAAAACAGAAGAAAATGATAAGCAAGAGAAATACAACTCTTGCAAACAGAATTTTTTATAAATAAACAATATACCCTCTGCTATGTAATTGGATTTCCTGTCATGAGATCCCTCTTCTCCACCACACAGCCCCCAATGTCCAGGTAGAGGTGACGGGAGGAGTGTTGGGTGGTTCACCAGAGGGAGAGGGGTTAATTAATTGATCACTTTAATTAACTAGTCAATCAAACTGATACTGTGAGAGCAGGCTATTCGAATAACTCAGGCCTGGAAGTGTACCTGTATCACCGAAGGGTAGGCGTGAGGGTTGGAGGTTTCTTGATGGGATGGGAAGAAGAGAGGTAAGGAAGAGGTGGGGGAACAATAGGTTAAGGATCTGTCAATCAAAAGGATGGATTATCACCAAGGCGTCTTTATCCTATTAGCAGAACAATATGTTAAGGACCTGTCAATCAGAAGGGAAAAATGGGTTTGCCACTTAGTGCACACTTGCTCATAATGAAGGCAACATGCACTAACAAAACGCCATGATGCCCCTGTTGCGCCATTATTAACGCAGTCAAAAATAGGAAAATAGAAGACAAACATACACTACGAAATCAAAAGTATCAGGACACCCATATGTAGCTCGGAATTGATGACTGTGTGTTACGAGTGATGGATCCGCCAATATAAACAGGGCTGGGAAGTACTATTTTGTCAGTAGAGAAGCGATAACAGCAGAAGGACCTCTAACATCCTCTAGTCACTGTCCATCAGAGAAATTTCAACTGTTCTATAGGTGCCCACGTTGAATGCTGGTGATCTGACTGTGAATTGGGAATGAGAAGCACCAATCACAGCTAAACCAAAATCAAGCAGACATCATGTGCTGAGGGTTGGCGGACAACGAGCATTGCGGTGGGTGGTTGAAAAAATCACTTGTGATCAGCAGAAGGAATTTCTCGTGAATTTCAAAGTACCACCAGCAGTTCAGCTAGAACCACGACTGTGTGTAGAAAGTTGAAAAATATGGGGTGCAATGGTTGAGCAGCTCCTCATAAGCCACACATTTCTGTAGGCAACGTTAACTTACACTTGGAGTGGGCGCTAGTCATCGATCATTGGAAACGAGTGATGTAGAATGATGAATCACACTGTACCCTGCCACATTCCAATGCAAGGGTTTGATTTCGGTGAATGCCTCGGGAATGTTAGCTGTCCTCATGTGTAGTGCCAATACTGAAGTATGGGGGAGGTGTTATTATGGTATGGCGGTGTTTTTTGTGGTTATGATGTGGTGTGCTTAGGAAAACTGTAAATGGGGAAGGATACGAACACATTTTACAACACATATAAAAGAATTATAGTTCTGAGACGATGATTGTTTGTATCAGTATCGCAGTGAATCCTGGCATAAAGCAGCATCTGTGAGACAACTCTTGTGGACATTAACATTCCTGAAATGGACTGGCCTGCCCAGAGTCCCGACCTAAACCTAATGGAACACCTTTGGCGCGAGTTAGAAAGGGGAGTTCACTCCACACCCTAGCGTCCAACGTTATTATATTCTCTTCACGAGAAACGGATTGCCATTTCTCTACAGACATTCAGACGCCTCATTGAAAGTGTTTCCAGCAGAATTCAAGCCACCATAAAGATGGTGGGTGGCCTCTGTTAGGTGTCCACATACTTTTGATAAGATAGTCTAAGTGAGGAGCTAATGCGTGTGGTTGGTGTTGAGTATCTGTCATACTGCATTCTTAGGGTTTAGGTATTGCAGCAGGATGTGGTTGAGGTTGTGATGGAGATATGATGCAGGAGGACTGGATATAAGAACCACATTAAAGCAACTTGCAGAGTGGAGGTATTGGCTGGGAGGCAGGAAGGAGGGTTGTGACGCAGGTCCACTCGTCCTTACCTGTGGGGTGACCAGCTTGATCATGCCATAAGTGTGTAGTGGCTGGCCATCCTTCAGCCAAGAGATGGCCAGCTGAGGGTGACCCTCAGTGGAGCAGTTGAGCTGTGCTGTCCGGCCTACGTCCACCGTCTGCTGCTGTGGCACCATGTATGCTGACAGCGGCGCTGCCACAACAGAGAAAGCACATGTGTTACATCCCCCCCCCCCCTACATCCCAAACAACCTATCAGAATTAGATAGCAGCCATTTCTGCAGCTATATATGAAACAAAATTTTCTCATGTAGCAGTAAACAAAAACACCTGACGAGGCTCACTTTCAACAGGGACCGAACGTCGGTAGTTTTACATATATTGACAATGCGGTCATAAACCCAGAAAAATTTTATCGAATGTGACAATGGCCGCGGGAGCCTACGTTTACATTGGGCCATGTATCTTGTCTAGTGATGGAGCCGAATTTACCAATCGTGACCAAGTAAACGCCGGCCGGGATGGTCGAGCGGTTCTACGCGCTGCAGTCTGGAACCGTACTATCGCTATGGTCGCAGGTTCGAATCCCGCCTCAGGCATGGGTGTGTGTGATGTCCTTAGTTAGGTTTAAGTAGTCCGAAGTTCTAGGGGACTGATGACCTCAGATGTTAGGTCCCATAGTGCTCAGAGCCATTCGAACCATTTTTTGAACCAAGTAAACCGCTGAAACACGCCCTATTGGCTTGTTGACAATCCCTGTTGGCTTTGTCAGGTGGATCATCAGCGTCCATGGAATGTGAATGTGTGGTGTGGGATAGTGGACCATCAGCTCACAGGGCCATTTTTCATAGATGGAACACTGAATGCTCACAAGTATCGCAGCCTCCTAACATATCAGCTCCCACAGATGCTAGAAGACGTTCCTTTGCAGATAAGGAAGAACCTGTGGTACCAACATACGGCTGTCCAGTCCATAGCACGAAGTAGAATGGCATATCTTCACGAATTGTTTCCAAATGGCTGGACTGGACGCAGAAGGCCTGTACCTTGGATTTTACGCCTGTAAATATTTTCTGAGGAGAGTGCTGAAACACGTTATCTACAAGGACACACCAACTATACCCGACGATAAGCAACGACATGTTACTGCAGCCTGCTTAAACATCTCTGTTAAAATGCTAGAATGTCTGCAGAAGTTGTTCCATACCAGACTGGAAGCGTATATTGCTGCTGCCTGTGGTAATTTTGTACACAGCTTATGATGGTCAGTTGTCTCGTTTCTCATAAGATTCCACATAACTAGAGTATGCAGTTGTGCCGTTATTTAATGTGTGGTACAACAGTTATTGAACAAGTATTGCTGTGGGAATCTTTCAAAATGAGATATCTCCCAATATGAGTTTGCAGCAAATACCACTGTAATTCTAATTTACCCTACATTTAGTTTGTAAATGCCATTAAACATTGTTTCATTTGAAAAAGTGTATGTTTGCATTAACATACACTTTCTAAGTATTAATACAATCTGTTGATTCGGTAACAATACGAACCACTGACCACCAACTCATTCTATGAACCCCACACATCAATAGCACTTTCCATTTTCGCAAAATTTGAAATGAGAGTTTTAGGTGATTCACCCTGTAAACACTGATGAGCCAAAGCATTATGGCCACAGCCTGCCACACTCTTGACTGTCGTCTGGTGCAACTGTCGGTAAAAGAGGGGGTAAGGAAAGTATACTGGAGGAGCAGAGACAATTGGGACATCACTCCAGCGGACATATGGACAAATCACCTTACACAACTGAATTTCCAAGGACAGATTGATACAACTGCTATTGCCTAGTGTCTGGTCGGCTGTTCATGTGCTGCTATCATGAGCACCTATGGAAAGTGGCTGCTGAATGGTGAATCCACCAGCAGTTGAGAAAGTTCTGGACATCGACCCCTTATAGTACAACAGTCAGTTTGTAGGCTTGCCTGCTCTGTAAAGCAAGATAGCATACAATAGCATAGAATACAATGCTGGTGCAGGAACAAGCATTTCTGAGCACACCATTCAGCACTCATAATTGAACATGGTTCTCCACAACAGATGACACCTATATGTGTCATGTTGACCCAACGAAATCATCAGTTAGGATTACACTGGACAGAACGATCACCTGCTCAGATTAACCACATATTTTATTACCGTGTCCAGATATGGTCTCATCCAGGCAAATATCTACTTGAAACAGGCACCATGCCACAGACGACATTCAGTTGGGCTACCAATGGTCCTATCATTGTTATTAAAGGAACTGTGACAGTTGTGACTAGTATATCTATGCCAATTCTGGACTAAAGAGCATATATTTTTTTTCAAAATACCGTAATATAAACCAAAATTTTAGCTTTGCTGCATCTCCCAACCAAAACTTATGTATACCCACAAATGAAAATCTCAATTTTTAAAAACCTAATAATTTTTTCTCTTTATAAATAAGATCCACCGAACCTCATCTATTTATAAACACAAACGAAAGTTTCATATATTTAAAAAATAAACAATCTAAAAAATTTTTTATTTATAAGTTTTCCGACATAGCCTTTATCTATAATGTTGACCCAAATTTTATTTATTAAAAAATTAAAATCTAATAAACTTTTCTCTTTATAAATAAACCCCGTCAAACCTCAGCTATCTATATCATCGATTGAAATTCAAATTAAAAACTTAAAGACACATTGAATTTTTTAAAACCTACATTTTTCTACATAAATAAAAGCAAAACAAAACGTACTCCACAGCTGAGCTACTTCAAAGCTTAGAAAATTATTGTACAGAAAAACATGATGTATGTTATAATGATTTAGAAAATTATTGGAAAGAAAATGATTATTCAAATTTAACTAGGCAAGAATTATTGGAATTTATTGATTATTTTAATATAAAAAAATTAAGAAGTCAGAATTTATATATGAAACTATAAGAGAACTTCGATCAATTTGTAAAAATGGACCTGTCCAGTCCATAGCACGAAGTAGAATGGCAAATCTTCACGAATTGTTTCCAAATGGCTGGACTGGACGCAGAAGACCTGTACCTGGGATTTGACGCCTGTAAATATTTTCTCAGGAGAGAGCTGAAATACGTTATCTACAAGGACACACCAACTATACCCGACGATAAGCAACGACATGTTACTGCAGCCTGCTTAAACATCTCTGTTAAAATGCTAGAATGTCTGCAGCAGTTGTTCCATACCAGACTGGAAGCGTATATTGCTGCTGCCTGTGGTAATTTTGTACACAGCTTATGATGGTCAGTTGTCTTGTTTCTCATAAGATTCCACATAACTAGAGTATGCAGTTGTGCCGTTATTTAATGTGTGGTACAACAGATATTGAACAAGTATTGCTGTGGGAATCTTTCAAAATGAGATATCTCCCAATATGAGTTTGCAGCAAATACCACTGTAATTCTAATTTACCCTCCATTTAGTTTGTAAATGCCATTAAACATTGTTTCATTTGAAAAAGTGTATGTTTGCATTAACATACACTTTCTAAGTATTAATACAATCTGTTTATTCGGTAACAATACCAACCACTGACCACCAACTCATTCTATGAACCCCACACATCAATAGCACTTTCCATTTTCGCAAAATTTGAAATGAGAGTTTTAGGTGATTCACCCTGTAAACACTGATGAGCCAAAGCATTATGGCCACAGCCTGCCACACTCTTGACTGTCGTCTGGTGGAACTGTCGGTAAGAGAGGGGGTAAGGAAAGTATACTGGAGGAGCAGAGACAATTGGGACATCACTCCAGCGGACGTATGGACAAATCACCTTACACAACTGAATTTCCAAGGACAGATTGATACAACTGCTATTGCCTAGTGTCTGGTCGGCTGTTCATGTGCTACTATCATGAGCACCTATGGAAAGTGGCTGCTGAATGGTGAATCCACCAGCAGTTGAGAAAGTTCTGGACATCGACCCCTTATAGTACAACAGTCAGTTTGTAGGCTTGCCTGCTCTGTAAAGCAAGATAGCATACAATAGCATAGAATACAATGCTGGTGCAGGAACAAGCATTTCCGAGCACACCATTCAGCACTCATAATTGAACATGGTTCTCCACAACAGATGACACCTATATGTGTCATGTTGACCCAACGAAATCATCAGTTAGGATTACACTGGACAGAACGATCACCTGCTCAGATTAACCACATATTTTATTACCGTGTCCAGATATGGTCTCATCCAGGCAAATATGTACTTGAAACAGGCACCATGCCACAGACGACATTCAGTTGGGCTACCAATGGTCCTATCATTGTTATTAAAGAAACTGTGACAGTTGTGACTAGTATATCTATGCCAATTCTGGACTAAAGAGCATATATTTTTTTTCAAAATACCGTAATATAAACCAAAATTTTAGCTTTGCTGCATCTCCCAACCAAAACTTATGTATACCCACAAATGAAAATCTCAATTTTTAAAAACCTAATAATTTTTTCTCTTTATAAATAAGATCCACCGAACCTCATCTATCTATAAACACAAACGAAAGTTTCATATATTTAAAAAATAAACAATCTAACAAATTTTTTATAAATAAGTTTTCCGACATAGCCTTTATCTATAATGTTGACCCAAATTTTATTTATTAAAAAATTAAAATCTAATAAACTTTTCTCTTTATAAATAAACCCCGTCAAACCTCAGCTATCTATATCATCGATTGAAATTCAAATTAAAAACTTAAAGACACATTGAATTTTTTAAAACCTACATTTTTCTACATAAATAAAAGCAAAACAAAACGTACTCCACAGCTGAGCTACTTCAAAGCTTAGAAAATTATTGTACAGAAAAACATGATGTATGTTATAATGATTTAGAAAATTATTGGAAAGAAAATGATTATTCAAATTTAACTAGGCAAGAATTATTGGAATTTATTGATTATTTTAATATAAAAAAATTAAGAAGTCAGAATTTATATATGAAACTATAAGAGAATTTCGATCAATTTGTAAAATAAAAAATTTAAACAACTACTCCAAAGTAAGTAAAGAACAGTTCATCGATCTCATTCTAAATACTATTGTCAATAATAATAACAACATCAACTATAGTGAATTGAATGAAATAGCCTTAAAAGAACTTCATGAAATCTGTTAAATGAAGAAATTAAATAATAATTCTAATCTTATGAAAAGACAATTAATAGCTCTTACGAAAAAAACTGAAGATAAAATTAATAACAGCTATAACAATTTCAGTAAAAAATCTTCAAATGGTATTTGTAAAAGCAGCAAAACAAAATATTTAAAATATTTTTCAAATCTTACAAACCAACAGTTAATCGATCTTATGCACATTATCGATAATGAGAATTATTTTAAAAAGCTTCTAGAAGGCAAATATGAAGAAATTAAACAAAAAAAGCTATTTGAAAAGTTTTTCTGGTTACACTTTATTAGATGAAGACGACTTTTTTATTTCACCTAAAGGATTTTATATAAAATCTCCTGCTTCTAAATCAAGAATACTAACTTATGAAATTAATAATAATGATAATAATGTTGAGCAACAAGATTTTTCAATCAAATTAAGAAATAAGTAATCACCACATTAAAGAATATACAAGGAAGAGGGATTAAAGCTAACATGAAATTTTGTTTATATTAAAAAAGAGAAGATGGAATATAATTTTAAAAGAAATAATATTCTTGAGAACAACTGATTTTGAATACTATTATGAAAGATCGGTGAATAAACTATTAATTGAAATGGAATAAAGGTAAAGGAAAAATCTGAATGGTCTTTATTTTATATAAATAGTTTACAAAGAAGTGTTAATAGACACAAACAAATTACTGATTCTTCTTATATCGATTTACCAAAAGGAATTAAAAATAAAAAGCTGTAATTAATGTAAAAAACAGAAATCAAAAATATTTTTTTAATAAAAACAGCTTTACATCCAGCAAATAATCTACTATTCTTCTACCTTTAAAATGAATATATGCTTTAGTTGCTTTAAAAATGTTACATGATTACTTTTAAATTGTTTAATTAAACTTTCTATTTTTGGAGCAACTTCTACTTCTGACTCATATTTTATTTTGCCATTGAAGTAAAGTAAAATAGCGTGAAAATATTCGTGAAGGCAGTAAAGTAAAGAGAATAGAGAAACAGCTATAGAAGGAAAGTGATTTAGACTCAAAACCATATGGCAATGGTTTTTTGATAAAAACAGTAATGCATTAAGTACAGAATTTTTCATGAGGTTGAGCTGAAATGTCAACAGGTGGACTTACGATTGTAAGTAATGCCTGTAGACTGTTTTCAAGTGATCCTCAGACCATCATTGCGAGGTTGTAAGCAAGAACTGACGAATGGGAATTCAAGGGAATGAATAGAGAGCATAAAGTTAACACCACAAAACCAGAAGTACAACATAACGTTCTGCCCTAGTTCTCCTTTCATTACCGTCGCCATCCCACAGTGCGTCAAGAACAGACATTTTAGCCTGCCATTCATACAGTTTTAAATAAGCAAATGGATGTTTAGGAGCCTCCTCAATCTCAGTTTTTGACAGGACTTCGTAAGTTTCAGCTTTAGTAGAGTAACTGTCTAATTTCTTCTTGTAATATTCCTGAAGTAATGCCAAAAGCTCACCAGATGTACACTGTTGAGCCAAAACATTATGGCCACCTGCTTAACAGCTTGTTTGTCCGTCTTTGGAACAAAATGCATCACTGATTCTGCTCATCACGGATGCGATAGTTTGTTGGTAGGTTTCTGAAGGCGTATAGGATTAGATGTCTACGCGTAGGTCATGCAATTTGCGTAAATAAGGGACCGCCGATTTCCTTACGCGGTGATGGCGCCCAATAGCGATCCAGATGGGTTCCATAGGATTTACATCAGGCGAATTTGGTTTTCGAGACATCAACGTGAGTTCAATATAGTGCTCCTCAAACCACTGTAGTACGGTTCTGTAGCCGAGACACGGACAGCTAGGCTGCTGAAAAATGACTTCGTCGTCAAGTTAAGCATGAAAGGAACCAGTTGATTCGCAGCTGTCAGCGTATTTTCGATTGCTACTACAGGTCCTACGCAAGGGCAGGAGAACGTCTCCCATAGCATAATACTACTCCAGCTAGCCTGCGTCCGCGGCGCGCTGCACGTTTCGAGACGCTGTTCACGTCGATGACGTTGTTTGTGGAGACGACCATCGAGCTAATGCAACAATAATTAGATTCATCCGAAGAGCTGACACGTTGACGTTGACTGACGATCGAATCCCGATGGTCCCGTGGCCACTGCTGTCATAACTGACGACTTCGTTGGGTCAACGTGTGAACACATAGGAGTGGTCTGCTGTGGAGCTTCATGTTCAACAATGTTCGATGCACGGTGTACCCGAGACGTTCGTGCACTAGCATTGTGCTCTTTCCGCAGAGCTGCCACAGATCGCCATCTATCCGATTTTACAGAGCAGACAAGCCTCCGAACCCCACGTGCTGTGAAGAGTCGTGGACGTCCAACCATTTAGCTCCCAGTGGTAGTTTCACGGTCCATCTACCTCTTTCCGTAGATGCCCATGACACGTGAACATTCTACCAGCTTCGCCATTTCCGAGATACTCGTTCACAGGCTTTGTGTAATAATAATCTGTTCTTTGACGAAGTCACTTATCTGAGTGGATTTCCCCATTTGTAGCCCATATCTTCGCTAGAGTGATCCCCCATCCGCTTCTGCTGGAGTTACATACTTTTCATAGCGCATCACGTGTCTGAAACGTCACAAAGCTGCATCCAACCTCGGGGTGGGAATTGGTCATAGTGTTTTGGCTTATCTGTGTACAACTTTCGTTTTGCTATATTCTGATTACCTGGAACGTTGACTGAATTAGAAGTAGGGCATATTATTTTCTGCCCAATTCGTGATCTTGGAGGTAAGATCGCGAATTGGACAGAAAATGATATGTCAATCACCGAATTATCCTTCAGCCTTCCCGAAGAATTGTTAGCCAGGAAAATGCAAAGAAACACCAGTGGTGCGATGATTTTTCCATGTTTTACGTCAAGAAATACATAGCCCACGAACATACGTGCCAGTGCTGGAATACCTGGAAAATGTGAGCGACGAACAATTTCAGATGTAAACGGAAGTCACACAAAAATTATACCACTGACAGTCAAATGAAGTAAGCGAAACGCGTGTTGTAAAACAAATACATATTATTTAACCGTTAGATACATGGACTTAGATACCTTTAACAACATTATGTTAATAATTTTCACGTCAAATCTGTCTATATAATATTGCGCAAATCGAAAATTTTTCGTAGCATTCGCGTTTCGCTTTAATATTTTGAAAGGCATCATCAGTGACGTTAAATACATTAAAAATAAAACCAAGTGTAACGAAGAAATGATTCTAACGCAACAGAAATCAGTAGGTACGATGTGCATGCACAGAAAAACAAATGATTGCAATTTAAGAAAAATTAGATGATTAATTCAAGAGAAAAAACTTCACAAATTGAGGAAGTCAATAACGCGTTGGCCCAACTCTGGACCTTACTCAAGCAGTTATTCGTGTTTGACAGATTGATAGAGTTGTTGGATGTCCTCCTGACGGATATTGTGCCAAATTCTGTCCAACTGACCCAGTCAAAATCCGGAGATCGTTAAAGGACCTTGTCCATTATGCTCCAAGCGTTCTCATTTGGGGAGAGATCCAGGAACCTAGTTGGTAAAGGTAGGATTTGTCCAGCACGAAGACAAGCACTGGTAGCTGTCAGCCCCCTGGGCTGGTATTGTCTTGCTGAAATGTCCACGATGGCTTGCCATGAAGGTAAGAAAAACGGGGCATAGAATATCGTCGACGTACCGCTGTGCTGTAAGGGTGCCTCGGATGATAACCCAAGGGCTCCTGCTGTGAAAGGAAACGGCACCCCAGACCATCACTCCTGACTGTAAGGCCGTATGACAGGTGACAGGTTCGCATCTCACAACTGTCTGGGGTGTCTCCAGACACGTCCTCGCTCGTTATCAGGGCTCAGCTCGAAGCGTAGCTCATCACTGATGACTATACTACTCGAGTGAATAAGATTTCAGGCTGAAGACATTTTCGGAGACGCCATGGACAGCAATTGGATACCAACTTGACTATCGCCCGTCGTACGGTCTTCAACCAAGAGTGATGCTCTGGGGTGCCATTTCCTTTCATAGCAGGACTCCTTTGGTTATCATCCGCACCTCCCTTACAGCACAGTGGTACGTCGACAATACTCCACTCCCTTGGCCTTCATGGCAAACTATCATTGGTTTACATTTCAACAAGGTAATGGCCGTCCTCACGCTGCCAGAGTTTCTACTGTTTGTGTTCATGCTTCCAAAGCCTACCTTGACCAGCAAGGTCATCGTATCTCTCCCTAATTGCGTACGTCTGTAGGGAAATGGGCAGGTACGATAATAGTTGGTGGTGACTTTAATTTACCCTCAATATGTTGGCGAAAATACATGTTTAATTCCGGAGGTACGCATAAAATATCATCCGAAATTGTGCTAAACGCATTCTCTGAGAATTATTTCGAGCATTTAGTTCATGAGCCCACGTGAATAGTAAACGGCTGTGAAAACTCTCTTGGCCTCTTAGCAACAAATAATCCTGAGCTAAAAACGAGCATCAGAATCGATTCAGGGATTAGTGAACACAGAGTTGTCGTAGCGAGGTTGAATATTGTAATCCCCAAATCCTTGAAAAATAAGCGAAAAATATGCCTATTCAAAAAAGCAGATAAAACTTTTCTTGACGCTTTTCCACTCGTTCCAAATTAATAATATAAGTGTAGACCAGATGTGGCTTGCGAGACATTTATACGGCATGAATTAACAAACGACGGAGCTGATCCTCCTTGGTACACAAAACAGGTTAGAACACTGTTGCAGAAACAAACATGATAAATTTAAACAGACGCAAAATACCCAAGATTGGCGATCTTTTACAGAAGCTCGAAATTTAGCGCGGACTTCAATGCGAGATGCTTATAACAGTTTCCACAACGAAACATTTTCTCGAAAGCTTGCAGAAAATCCAGAGATTCCGGTCGTATGTGAAGTATGTAAGCAGCAAGAAACAACCAATGCGTTCTCTGCGCGATAGCAATGGAGATACTTTCGAAGACAGTGCTGCCAAAGCAGAGTTACTAAATACAGCCTTCCGAAATGCCTTCACAAAAGAAGACGAAGTAAATATTCCAGCATTCGAATCGAGAACAGCTGGCAACATGAGTAACGTAGAAGTAAATATCCTCGGAGTAATGACGTAACTTAACCACTTCATAAAAGCAAGTCTTCTGGTCCAGACTGTATACCAATTAGGTTCCTTCCGGAGTATACTGATCCATTAACTCCATACTGAACGATCATATAAAACCATTCGCTCGACGAAAGATCCGTTCTCAAAGACTGGAAAGCTGCACAGGTCACACCAATATTCAAGAAAGGTAGTAGGAGTAATCCACTAAATTACAGGCCATATCGTTAACATCGATATGCAGCAGGATTTTAGAACATATATTGTGTTCGAACATTATGAATTACTTCGAAGAAAACGGTCTATTGACACACAGTCAACATGGGTTTAGAAAACATCGTTCCTGTGAAACACAACTAGCTCTTTATTCACATGAACTGTTGAGTGCTATTGACAATGGGTTTCAGATCGATTCTGTATTTCTGGATGGCTTTTGATACTGTACCACACAAGCGGCTCGTAGTGAAATTGCGTGCTTATGGAATATCGACTCAGTTATGTGACTGGGTTTGTGATTTCCTGTCAGAGAGGTCACAGTTCGTAATAACTGACGGAAAGTCGTCGAGTAAAACAGAAGTGATTTCTGGCGTTCCCCAAGGTAGTGTTATAGGCCCTTTGCTGGTCTTTTTCTATATGAACGATTTGGGAGACAATCTGAGTAGCCGCCTCCAGTTGTTTGAAGACGACGCTGTCGTTTACGACTAATAAAGTCATCAGAAGATCAAAACATACTGCAAAACGATTTAGAAAAAAATATCTGAATGGTGCGAAAAGTGGTAGTTGACCCTAAATAACGAAAAGTGTGAGGTCATCCACATGAGTGCTAGAAGGAACTCTTTAAACTTCGATTACACGGTAAATCAGTCTAATCTTAAAGCCGTAAATTCAACTAAGTTACGAACAAATTAAATGGGAAAGAACACACAGAAAATGTTGTGGGGAAGGCTAACCAAAGGCTGCGTTTTATTGGCAGGACACTTAGAAAATGTAACAAACCTACTAAGGAGACTGCCTACACTACGCTTATCCGTCCTCTTTTAGAATATTGCTGCGCAGTGTGGGATCCTTACGAGATAGGACTGACGGAGTACATCGAAAAAGTTCAAAGAAAGGCAGCACGTTTTGTACTATCGAGAAATATGGGAGAGAGTGTCACACAAATGACATCGGATTTGGGCTGGAAATCATTAAAAGAAAGACGTTTTACGCAGCGAAGGAATCTTCTCACGAAATTCCAATCACAAATTTTCTCCTCCTAATGCGAAAATATTTTGTTGACACCGACCTACATAGGGAGGAACGGTCACCACGATAAAATAAAGGAAATCAGAACTCGTACGGAAAGATATAGGTGTCCATTATTTCCGGCCGCTATACGAGATTGGAATAATAGAGAACTGTGAAGGTGGTTCGATGAACCCTCTGCCAGGCACTTAAATGTGATTTCCAGAGTATTCAAGTAGATGTAGACGAAGGTCTCTCCAACGAGATCGAGATTTTGACGATATAACGCGCCTATTGGATAGAATTTGGCATATAATCTCGATTTTCTCCCATTCAGATAATCCTTTCGTGGTGCGTGTTTTTTTTTTTTTTTTTTTGTGTAGAGTGTACATACATGTTTGGGTTCACGCTAGTTACCTTTCGATATTAGACCCTGTACATTGAGATTATAAACAGTTATGGCACATTCTTGATTTTATATAACATAACAATAATTCAAATTTCTACTGATAATTCTGTTTATGCTGCTCTAAATGCGTTCTTGTTCGTTATTTTGGCTTTAGATCTGTTTTTCTGCTTTCTGCAATCTGATTTTATTACTGCGCTAAGAATATGAACACTTGTTTACTTCATGTTATGTTTAGAATGTTGTTTACAATTACGGAACAGTATTGCCTATTGTGAAATGTGTGTGCAATACCTCTCTCTCTTTCTCTCCTTGTGTGTGTTTATGTGTGTGAGTCGTGATGACTGGGTGTTGTGTGCTGTCCTTAGGTTAGTTAGATTTAAGTAGTTCTAAGTTCTAGGGGACTGATGACCATAGATGTTAAGTCCCATAGTGCTCAGAGCCATTTTTGTGTGTGAGTGTGTGCGTGTGTGTGAGCGAGAGAGAGAGAGAGAGAGAGAGAGAGAGAGAGAGAGAGAGAGAGAGAGAGAGAGCTCTCCTGGTTATCATACGCATATATCAGAACCATCAGACAAGAAACATCGGACTCTGTCTTCGCATTTGTCAGTTAAGTATAGTGAATCAAAACGTGGCCACGCATCAAATATCCTTGCAGGCAACAAGACTGACATAGTCGCCATTCAAGAGACTCGTGTGAACAGCGATCTCAAACTGAAGTCAAGAGGGAGATTACCGGGATATGAACTACTAGGAGCCACACTTCATCATGTTTATGGACGTGTAACACACTATTTGCAGTGACATACAAGACGTCTGTTTAGTGAATACCTGTACCGAAAGCGAACCCATAGTATCACCATAAACGTTGAAAGGCTGTCAATAACAGTCATGTGGGTAAACCTTCTTAAGTGGTCAGAAGAAGTCCTAACAATACAGTGATCAAAACGGAGATGTATAATGGGCTGAAGAGATAAATCTAAACCTTATATCTGATGCAAGAAACAACAGCACTTTCAGAAAATGCGGAAAAATTGGAGCACAACCCCGACTTGTGTTTTGTATCACAAAATACACTAAATCAACATTTGCACATGTCGAGAAAGATGCTCGGAGGCTTCCCACGTGGTCAACACCTGTATGAAACAGGAATACGAATGGTAATAGTTAAGTCCATTCAAAGACTGAGGTGATGTTTCTGGAAAGCAAGGACTAACATCTGCAAGTGTACTTTAATTTTATGGGCAGTACGCTACACACTGTGATGTGACTGAATCCTGTGTGACATGGCGGGAAAATCAAATTTCAGCCATCGCTACTTTTTGTGCTAAGTGTACATTCTGTTACGACTTACTTTATTTTGGAGGGGTGGGGGGTTAATTTCTTGTAGAATATGTACCTGTAGGCAAAAAATTAAACCCACATACAGCCTTGCAAAAAATATTTTATTTTCCAAACTCGGAAAAGAAGTCAAAGAGTAAAAACGTATATCTAACGTCCGCTGCACTTGCATGGAGTAAACGAAGCACGCACCACTCGCTACTCCCATGTTCCCACATACCTTTCAATGAACGCCGCAAGGTATTCAGTAGAGTAAAAACTAGATACTGATCCTCCGATTCGGTGTCACTCAATATGCAACAGTAACCACAGGAATATTTGTATTTAGTGCCACAGATGAATGACCAGCCCACTCCAATGAAGTGTACTGCCGCCAAACCGTTGTGAATGTTACATATTGCACTACTTCCGTGAAGGCTTTGATGGAAGAATCTATCGAAAAGTCCCAATAAACAGAGCTAAATCTCCGGTGACAAATTTAGCGACGAAATATATCTCCTTCCAGAGACTATTGAAGCGTTTAACAGCTACGGACTACAAAAATTTCAATTGACGTACCCAGCGTGCCGCAAAATCTTCTTCGGGAAATTATCTGGATTTCAGAGCTGTGGTAACAAAAGCCGGTTCTGTTCCGACGGAAATAAAACAAAAATGACATCCCATTTAGAGAGCAATAAAAGCCATATTGAAAACAATTGCGTTCATATTGCAAATAGAGTAGTCGAAGCGACGTCTCTCTCTCGGTTTGGCGTTCTAAATTGTTTTGTCGAATGCGCTGCGCGTTACTTTTGTTTTTCCGCGGTGACGTCAACAAGGAGCCAAATGAAAAGTCGATCATTCCGACCAACGAGTTGTATATGGTACTTTTAAACCGGAACGCGCAGCGAAATTACTGTTTTCATTTGATATTTGCTTCTCGTTTTTCCCACTGGAAATTGATACGTCGCGTATTTTGCTCGCTTTAGTGAGGAAAATAACGCGTTACGATTGCGAGGGCGTCTGTAGTGCCACAGCAGTGAACTCTCCCACTGGCTTTGTGATATGGTCAGTGGACAGCAGTCACATGAAACGAGCGCTAGGAAGACATGGAAACAGGCGTCGAAACTTCGAGACAATGCGGCAGCACTGTTTGCAGAAAAGAGTTGTGACGAAAGCTGCTACGCCTTCCAATCACAAGGGTCCCACACCTATTACTGAATTTGTGTCCACTCTTCGTCTTTATCAAAACTGAAGCTGAGCTGGGCACACTTCCTGTGAGACATCTGAATGTCTGTGGAGGAAAGGCGGCCCATTCTTCCTCAAGAGCTGAAACCAGAGATGGTACTGATGCAAGACGCTGGGGTCGTGAGCGAAGTCGGCTTTCTAACTCATCTCAAAGGTGTTACGCTGGACGCTAGGTTCAGGCCACGGCTCTAGTTAACCCAGTCCATTTCAACAACGTTACTGTGGTGTGCGTACTGGAAGACCTTCGGTACACACACCATCGGATTATTTGACTTGTCGCTCTAAGGAAGTAGGCGAGTGTCAGCAATGTGTCTCGTGGTCTTATCGTGGCGTGTTTATCTTCTGCCGTTAGGTCAGACGATTGAAATGGCCTTTACACGCTAAGAGTAGCAGATTGACGGTGACCATCTTTAAACGGAACTTGATTAATTTTCACACACATTTATTAAAATAATAACAAGCATAAACATTACATAACTTGATTCTGGATGCTATTTACAATTGACAGTCTGAAGTTCCTTTGGTCTTGGTATGTTAATCTTATTCTCACATATCTCTGATACCTGACAAAGTGTCTATACACTTATCTTCATGGCTATGTACAGGAATATCATTAGGCGCAGACTGAAACTTGGCTATAGAGTGGTACAGACTAATGCAGACTGGTACAGACTGGTGCAGACAAATGCAGATTGACTAATCGGAGGTCTGTACACTTGTTATAATACCTCATGCGTTCAGGTATCACTGCGTGGATCGGCAGCAGCAGAATTTGGTCTGTCTCTAAGGCAGCGGCATCTCGTAGTGCGGAGACAGACTAGCGCTGCGCCTGCGCTGTTGTGCTTAGCGGGGCACGCTCTAGTGGGGAAGTTGTGTACGCGCTGACTATGCGGAACTATGTACACAACAGTTATCTTACAGAAACCATTGACGCAAAGATGCTGCTTTTTGAATTGCTTACACGACGATACAATCATCATCTCCTGTCTATTCGTCTACTGTAAGCAGTACAAAATGCTGTAAAACGTATTCAAATCATGCCGATTTTAGCGTTGTCTTAAGTGCAATAAGGGGACCCAATACTGTAACATCAGCTCCTACGTATCTCGCTGGTGGCACTACACACGATGGGAGTTAACGTTGTGCAGCCATTTGCCAAATCCAAAATCTTCCATCGGACTGCCGCAGGTTATAGCCTGATTCGTCACTCCAAACCACTCCACTCCTCCAATGTCCATTGACGTTGCCTTTTACACCAACTCAAGGGTCGCTTAGTACTGACTAGAGAAATGTGTGGCTCTTGAGGAGATGCTAGATCATTGCACACCATTCTTCTTAACGTCCAATGCACAGTCATTGCTCCAGCTGGACTTCTGGTAGCACTTCGGAACTAAAAAGCGATTCCTTCCACTGATTTTAAGCGCTTCTAGCAACCACTCTCCGAAATACTCGTCGGTCTCTGACTATCAGGTCATGTGGTCTGTCTGGTTTTCACTTACACATGACTTTTCCGTCATATTTCCACTTCACAATCACATTACTAACAGTGGAGTGGCTCAGCTGCAGAAGGGTTAAAGTGTGTGTGATGGAATTGTTATTCAGGTGACATCCAGTGACCAGTCCGTGTTCGAAGTCATTGAGTTCTCCATCTGCAGCTCGTGGCCTTTTGGCTAGCGTTGCTACCTCTGGATTACAGGGTCCCAGGTTCGATTTCCCGCCGAGCTGGGAATTGCCTCTGCCCGGGGACTGGACGTTTGTGTTGTCCTCATCATTTCATCATCATCCTCCTCATTCGTGACAGTGGCTCGACTGGACTGTGAAAACAATTGGACTGTGAGAAAACGGGCGCTAACGATCGCGCAGTTGGGCGCCCCACAAGCCAAACATGACTGAGCGCTCTTGACCGAGGCAGTTTGGTCTTACCACTTCTCTACTGACCTCCCAATACCCCCCTCCTTTTATGCCACCAGATCCGCCGCTCATGACATCTAGTGATGTAGTCTGCATTATACGAGGTCTCTCTGTGATGATGCTAAAACTTTGAGGGATGATGATGAACATGAGGTCCTATACTCCTTGACAGAGCGTAGGGGACGATGCGGGAGACCCGCACCGCCGTACTAGGCAAGGTCCTAGCGGAGGTGGTTTGCCATTTCCTTCCACCGACCGTAATGGGGATGAATGATGATGATGAGGAGGAGGAGGAGGGCGACAAAACAACACCCAGTCATTTCGAGGCAGGAGAAAATCCCAGATCCCGCCGGGAATCGAACCCGGAACCCCGTGATCTGGAAGCGAGAGATGTCGCTATCGCGAGACCACGAGCTGCGGACAGGGGGATGATGGGGAAGAGCAAACGGATCAATTTAGGGTAAGTGACCCTGGTCCGGAAACGACCGAGTCGAAAGTTGAGTTACAAGCAAAGATTGTTCTGACAGTGGACCTATTGTACTGCAAGGTCTTTGCTCTCCATATTTTGGGAGAAGGTAGTTCGCGCCTAAACAAGCAGAAATTGTATAATAAGTAGGGGATCTAAGATGTAAATCTTAACCTATGGGTGGCCAAGAACTCATCTAGAGAGACGTGCCATAGCACTCCGTCTAACTGCATACTTCCCCCGCTGCCACGCCGAGCTGTTTGAGCCGGAGGAGGGGGAAGAGAGCTAAACGGCGAACGGACCGTATTTAGATGACAATGCTGCCGCACTGAAGATGACTTGCTTTCATTTCTCAAATGAGAAACGAAACAAAATTTCAGTATTATTTATTTTTGGCGCGCTGAAGACGTAAGTATTATAATTATGTCTGGTACAAATTGTCTGAATACGGACAGACGACGACAGTAAAACAAATATTTACTCTCAGGTTACCACGTAATCGTAACTCATTTGGTTCCATAATCGAAAAACGTCTCTCACACACCTACGTTGATCGAAATAGTTTATCATGTTTGCAGACTCACTATGGAGACGTGGAAACTCTACCTCAGGAAAATAATGTCCTGCACAGTTTTAACGAAACAAGGTTCGTCTGTAAGGCGGGGATTACATACCAGATCAGTCAATTCCATTTGCACATTAAAAGCACCGCTCTCAGCTGAAACGGCGAACGATCTCGAAAATGGTCCGAAAACAGATGTAAGTAATGTTAATAAAGCTGTTCTTTCCGGCCACAATGAATTCTTCAAAACGTTGAGTTTTCTTTAACGGCAGTGAGATTAGGGCAATGGAATGTGTTTGTCAGAATGTGCCCCTTCAGATAAAGGGATTTTATTTTTAAACTTATCTTCATCAAGTCAGAATGAAGTTGTTTCTCGCCTTGCAATGTCTTACAGTGGGCAATGCGCAGTCAAGTGTACTTAAAATGCGACATCTGAAACCCATTCCGGGTCCTCTAATTTTCGTTTCTGCACCCTTTTTCCTTCATAAATTCAGCAACAACTGGCTTTAAATCGAAAAATTGTTTCAGGCATCCCCTTTGACGTAACCAACGTACTTTGCTCTAATATGTAAAGTCTTATTATTCTTCGTTTAGGTCCGTCGAAAGCTGTTGCAACAGACAGTGGAATAGTGTGTGCGACTTCAAAAATCCAGTTTAATTTCTTTACATCCTCCATGGCTGCAAATTAGCGCAAAGTTGTTCTTGATGTACAGAGGAATGAACGCCGCCTGTTGGTCGTTGTAATTCGTTGCTCTTACATTGTCAAATAAGTCTTTAAATTCTTTCTGAATGGCTTTGTAATGTTGTTTCACAGCAAAGTTGCAGTGCGCGTCCATCATTCAACTACATAATAGATATTGAGAATTCTTATCCCTTTCTTCTGTCATTCGCATTCATTTTTAAAGACATGTGTACGTAGATCACTAGACTGCCTCTCTTTGTGCAGACAGCCACTGGGCCAGTGAATGTCCGTCATATCACGGGGAAATAGCGAAGGGACAGCAGCATTCTGCCGGTCTGAAGACAGTAGTGCCGGCCGAAAAATGCTACTCCGGATTACTAAATAAAATGTCGCGCTGTAGCGGGTACTTTCGAGAAGGACTGAGCAAAGTTGAGACAGCCCGAAGGTCGGCCCGAACGCGGTTCGCACTGAGCCGTGCGTGGCTCGTGTTCCCGCCATCGTGTAATTAACGCCCAGTTTTTAACGTACTTCCACCTCACTACGTTAATTTAAATTACTACTGTCACTGAGTTGCTGCTTTGCCTGACCGTGATCGGCGTTAGCAGCGCGTATCGATACATCCCCTCTCGTAGTATCTTTGCTCGACTGCTATTACTTCCCGGTCGTTGTCTGTGGTAAGCGAGTTCGGCTCGGGAGTTCGGACTGCCAGTCAGTTGGAACGCGTCTGGAGCGCAGTCCAGATCTGCCACTCGGTGAGTTGCAATGCGGCACTAGTACAGTCGGGTTGGAGCAGTGAGGTTTGCGTCGACATGGCTCGCCCGACCATTGCCGCCACGCAGCACTTTAGCCAAGCCACGGTCTTGGTGGACCGTCGGTCGGTCGTCCTACCGGACGACGCGTTTTTGCAAGTCGATTGTTCATGGGTCGGCTGTGTGTGTGCATCGACTCCCGTTTTGCATTCGTGTGTGCTTAGTTACTGTTGGGTATGGTTCAGGTCTTCGTGCAAGTGTTTGTCAGGTTGTGCGTGTAGTTGGCGTTATTTGCACTGTCGACTATTTTAGATGTTGTCGGCATTCTGAGAGGAGTCGGTCGGTTGATGCGGACCAGGGAAGTTATCTCCGCACGGTGCAGTCGGCTGGGTCCACTGGCGGTCCCTGCACAGTGTTGAAGTGTGTGTGGAGCGGTCCGATCGCTACGAGCTTCGTGGTTCACCGACGCAGGACGTCCAAGTTGAGTAATGTTTTAAGTACCCAAGCCACGTCCATTTATGTTGTGTGGTTCGTTTCGGTGGTTCGCTGTTAGGGAGGTTTTCCTGTGAGCAACACCGAATGTTTGTATTGCTGAAATTTAGCCTCCATGCGGTGCAATTAACTATATTGGTTGACTACAATTCAAGTGCACCAGCGGAATTTTTTGCCTTGTGGCCGTTAGTGTTCCGATTACCTGCGCTGGCCACTAACATACTTTCATGCCATATCCTTTACTCACCTGTTATCACTGTCCAAGACGGTGTGTAGTTTTGACAGCTTAATACACATACATATTTGATTGTGGATAATTACGTCCGTAACATTTTGTGTTTGAGTTCTCATGTAGCGATTGGTGGCAAGCAAGTCGTTTTGTCGGTCGGTCCGTGGCTGACCCTTGGTTGGATTCCGACGGATCGAGTGCAGTTGGGCTCACCACCTGTCTCACCTAAGTGAACGAGGGCAGACCGACCCCCTGGAGGCTTCTGAGTGCTGTTGTCTTTACTGTCTTTCTCACCGGTGTTTAACTGTCTATTCATAATCTATCACAACCAACGATAAAAAAATTCTTGATTTTACTGTGTTTTATGTAAGTAAGTTTGAATTCCAGCAAGTGGATATTTGCTGAAAGGATATTGCCGTTGTGTTGTCTTTTCTTTTAGCCCGATTTCAGCTACTTAAAACATAAGGCTTATGGTTATATTTTTTTTTTAAATTGAGGAAAATTAATTGTGGGCCTTCAGCCGTTTGTATTGCATCTTGTTTATGTTTGTCTATCCACCCTTGCCTTGAGGCTTTGAGCCTAGCTGTGATATATATATATATATATATATATATATATATATATATATATATATACATTATTTTATTTGTAATTGTAACTGCGTGTTTTCAGTCACTTGAAATTTCCCTTGTTGATTTTTAAGATTTCTTGTTTGGAGTCCTTCAGTTGTGAAAGATTTGGAGTTTGAAACTCGTAAAAGTTCGGCTATGTGCCGATTTGGTTGTAAATGTGTTATTAAATTGCAATAAATTCCAGTTTTAAGGTGAAACTTTGGGCCTTTCCACAATCCTAATCACCTGTTCTGCCCAGCGGGTTTAGCGGGCGTTTCATGCACATTGTGGCTCGGCGTGGCCGGCCCGCCTCAACCGCTATAATGACTTGTTCAGTAAAAGAAATGTATTTCATTATTGCAAAGATGAAGACGTGTTCATAAGCTCTCACGGTAAGCAATTTAGTGCCTATGTTTAGTAGATAAACGTAGGTCCATACTAACACTTCTCCAAGTATGGAATGCAAACAACTTGCGTTAGAAGAGGTCCACTGACAGAGGTGTCAAAACATTTTTGCTTGTAACTTCTGGCCCGGTCGTTTCCGGAGCAGGGTTCCTTACCTTAAACTGACACCTTTAACCCTCGCCATCATCTCTGATAGTTTGTAACGTCATCAGGTTCGTATCGGACAAATGTCACGGCGCACACTCTCTGATGAACAGGTAGGTGTGTCGGCGAGCAGAGCGAGGGTACGTCTGTCTCTAGGCGACAGCAGCGGGGCGGGCATCTGCCCACAAGGTACTTGTTGTGCACTGGCAAGACAGCCAATCCACAATGACGGGTAACCGAAAGGCACGCGCTTAAACTCACGCAGGCTGGCGTGAGGTCTGAAACAGGATACGTAATGAACGCTATAAAGAAAAGTACGTAGCTGCTGGAATACTTAACTTTAATCCACAATTGGTGAACATTGGTCTTGTTACTGTACATTCTTCATTAGATACATAGCAAAGGATAAATGGCGCCTTGCTAGGTCGTAGCAATTGACTTAGCTGAAGGCTATGCTAACTATCGTCTCGGCAAATGAGAGCGTAATTGTCAGTGAACCTTTCCTAGCAACGTCGTCTGTACAACTGGGGCGAGTGCCAGTACGTCTCTATAGACCTGCCGTGTGGCGGCGCTCGGTCTGTATTCACTGATAGTGGCGACACGCGGGTCCGTCGTATACTAGCGGACCGCGGCCGATTTAAAAGTCTACCACCTAGCAAGTGTGGTGTGTGGCGGTGACACCACAGTACTGTTTCGAGCACCGCCTCCATACTCAATGGCAGTTATTATCGAACACCACGTGGTAGATTTAGGGCTGTGCGACGCAGGAAAATCGAATGAAGAGGGAGAAGGAAATGAGGATGCCCAACTTAATCATTGTTATAACATCGACGTGCGCTCCAACTCCATTAACTTGCTTAAGAGCAAGGGAAACGAAACGCTGACGAGGCAGAGCATTCTGGCCACCGCCCAACGCGACACTGAGCGACTGCTGGTAGGGTTGCGGGTTTGCGACGTAGGGAGACAATACAGTGAAGTGACAGAAGTCAATGGATACCGCCTAACATTGTGTCGGGCCCTCCTTTTGCCCGGTGTCGTGCAGCAGCTCGAGGTGGCATGGACTCAACAAGTAGTTATAGGTCCTCTGCAGAAATAGTGAGCCATGCCTCGACTACAGCCTTCGAAAGTGGTGCCGGTCCAGGATTTTGTGCACGAGATGACCTCTCGATTATGTCCGATAAATGTTCGGTGGGATTCGTTTCGGGCGATCTGAGTGGCCAAATCATTCGCTCGAACTGCCAAGCGTTCTTCAAACCATTCACAATCAACTGTGACCCAGTGACACGGGTCACTGTCATCGATAACAATTTCGCCCTTTTCTTGCAACATGAAGTCTATGAATGGTTGCAGATGGTTGGTCTTCAAGTAACCGAACACAACCATTTGCTGTCGAAGATCGGTTAAGATGAACTAGAGACTCAATCCGTTCCATGTAAACGCAGACCACACCATTACAGAGCCACCACCACCTTGCAAGGTGTCTCGTTGACAACTTGGGTCCACGGTTTCGTGGGGTCTGCGCCACACTCGAATCCTACCATCACCTCTTACCAACTGAAATCGGGACTCATCTGACCAGGTCAATGTTTTCCAGTCGTCTGGCATCAAACTGATACGGTCACGAACCAGGAGAGCCGCCGCAGTTGTTGTTATGTTAACAAAGGCACTCGTGTCGGTCGTCTGCAGCCATACTCCGTTAACGCCAAATTTCGGCGCACTATCCGACGGATACATTCACCGTGCGTCCCAGATTGATTTCTACGGCTATTTGACACAGTGTTGCTCGTCTGTTGGCAGTCACGATTCTACGTAAACGCCACTGCCTCGGTCGTTACGTGAAGGCCGCCGGCCACTGCGTTTTACGTAGTGAGAGATATTGGCTGAAATTAGGTATTCTCGGCACACTCTTGACTCGGAATATTGAACTCCTTAACGATTTCCGAAATGGAATATCTATCTCCAATTACCATTCAGGGTTTAATGTGTGGTAACTCCCGTCGTGTGGCCATGATCACGTCGGGAATCTTTTCATATGAATCACCTGATTTCAAAAGACAGCCCCGCCAATGCACTATCCATTTCTACCTCGCGTAGCCGATACTACCGCCATCTGTGTATGTTGTTCCCGTGCTACTGGCGTGAGCATCTAAGGAAAGTCGTTGAAGAACGATGAAACCACGAGTGGTCGACAACCTGTCCGATTCCTACGCTTCATCACAGAGAGTAAAGGTAGGAGACTTACCGCTCTGTGAAGCAGGATAGGCGGCGACCTGCGACAGATATCACAACAGGCCGCAATGGTGGTTCAAGTACAAATGTTTCGGAGCTCACCGTGCAGCACAAACTGTTCAACAATGGATCTGGGGCAGACGATCTCTACGTGTTCCCACGTTGACCCAACGACAGCATCATCAATTATAAGGGGCAGTAAGATGAAAACCGAACACCCGCTGAGCCGTGCGTGGCTCGTGTTCCCGCCATGATGTATTTTACACCCCGTTTTTAACGTACTTCCATCTCACTACGTTAATTTAAATTACTACTGTCACTGAGCTGCTGCTTTACCAGACCGTGATCGGCGTTAGCAGCGCGTATCGATATATCCCCTCTCGTAGTATCTTTGCTCGACTGCTATTACTTCCCACTGGTTGTCTGTCGTAAGCAGTTCGGATCGGGAGTTCGCGTCGCGAGTTCGGGTCTGCCAGTCAATTGGAACGCGTCCGGAGCGCAGTCCGGACTTACCAGTCGGGGAGTTGCAATGCGGCACTGGTGCAGTCGGGTTGGAACAGCAGTGAGCTCTGCGTCGACAAGGCTCGCCCGACAAGTTCCGCCACGCATCACTTGAGCCGGGCCACGGTCTTGGTGGATCGTCGGTCGGTCGTCCTACAGGACGACGAGTTTTGGCTCGCCGATCGTTCAGGAGTCGGCTGGGTGTGTGTGCATCGACTCCCGACTTGTCTTCGTGTGAGTTTAGTTACTGCTGGATGTCGTTCAGGTCTTCGTGCAGTGTTTTTCGGGTTGTGTGTGTAGTTGGCGTTATTTCCTTGCAACTATTTTAGATGATGTCGGCATTCTGGGGGAGTCGGTTGGTTGCTGCGGAGCAGGCAAACTCAGGTGTACCAGCGGAATTTTCTGCCTTGTGGCCGTTAGTGTTCCTATTACTTGCACTGGCCACTAACGTAATTTCAGGCAGCGTCCTTTCCTCACCTGTTGCCGCTGTTGTGTCGGTCGGTCCGTGGCTGTCCCCTGGTTGGTTTCCGCCGGAGCAAGTATAGTTGGGCTCACCACCTGTCTCATCTAAGTACACCGACCTCTCTGGAGGCTTTCTGAATGCCACCGGTGTTTAATTATCTGTAGTCAACTATTGTAAATTTTAGGCTTATGGTTATTTGTTTGGTTTTCTTAAAATTTTACAAAATTAATTTTCAAGCTTAAACACTGCGGCCTTCTGCCTTTAAAGATTATGGTAATATCTTTTAAGCATTTTGAAGTTTAATTGTGGCCCTCAGCCAATGGTATTGCACCTTGCATATGTTGCTTCTTTAAATTATTTTATTGCTATCTTAATTGGATTTTTATCTTGTTAAGATTTCTTGTTGGAGGCCTTCAGCCGTGAAAGAGTTGCACTCGGTAAAGATCCGGCTACGTGCCGCTTTGGTTGTAAATATTATTAAATTACAATAAATGACAATTCGAAGCAGAAACTGACCTGCGCGCTATGTGGCGGATGTTGTAGTGATTCATCAGGTAACTACAACACTAAATGACAGCAGTGAGGACGGATAAAATGAAACGTCATACAACAACGATACAGAGACAGAAAATGAAGCGGACACACACTAAGACATGGTAACCCGTAAGACAAACGTACATACGTAGATATTAGAGAAAGAAATACGTACAGACAGAGTTACACCAAATTTTACAAATAGAGGAGATGCTGGTCATAAACGCATTACTCGATGGCCCCATTCGGAGTTGCATCTTCCTGACGGACCTCATAAGCACTGACAGTGCTAACTACTACAATAACTGTCCTTGAATTGAGTGTCGCTATAATCTGTAAGCACGGACCCCCTACTATTGCCTAAGGGTCGCTTACAGAGTTTAATTAGTTTAGGAAATTTATTTAGGAAACTAATTAATTCATTTTGGAAACCGACCCATACAATACAAAATAAAAATATTACTTGTAGAGTCAAATCGAAAGAAAAAGGCCTCTTCCATCCTCCTTTTACACTCTCATAAATTATTAAATTTTTGCTTAACGTATTCGGTTTTTTTAAACTAATTAGCAGTTATTATTTCGTTCAACTTTATTTTGACTTATTGTTATTATCTATAATTTTCTTCCTCTGAAAACGAAACTTGCTTCTATAACGGAAAATTATGCAGTTACATGATTAGAACTGTAAAATATATGGTTTTAAAATACTATAAGGGACAGTCAACTGAAAAGGAAACTGATGGAAAAAAGTACCTGACACATGACGGTCAATACCTTCATAGAAAAATGTTTACGGTTGCATACGAAGCCATGATGGTACCCAGGCATCCATCTTTTCGTCCGAAGCAAATCGACGGTCACGAATGCGTTTCTTCAGGGCTCCAATAGTATGGAAATCGCATGGGGAGAGGTCGGGAATGAATAGAGGATTTGTAAGAGCCTCAAAGCGAAATTTGTGCAGCGTAGACGAAACAGCCTTGGCAACATGTACGCTTACCAGAATGTTCCATATTTTTCGAGCCCTGTAGCAAGACTCTAGGCATGGCTACAGCCATGGTTCCATAGGCAACCGCAAACATTTTTTTCATGAAGCCACTGACCGTCTTGTGTCACAGCAGGACAAATGTATTGACAGTTATGGCGATTATTTTTGAAATAATAGATAGTTTACTTACCTTTATCCAGATGTCTCGTTTTAATTTGACTGCACCTTATAGGTAACGCGTCTTTAAAAATGCGATAAATGAAATGAAAAAAGAAAATGAAAACCTTACCAAAAACTGGAGATGCTGTTACTGTGCGGCTTCACGTAAGAGGCAAGTGTACCGTTGCCTTCAGTGAGCGTGCGAATGACTCCCACTGCGACTGGAAACTCTCACTTTCTGTCTTTCTTTCTCTCTCTCTCTCTCTCTCTCTCTCTCTATCTCTCTCTCTCTCTCTCTCACACACACACACACACACGCACACACACACAAACACACACACACACACACACTCGCTCTCCCTCTCCCTGCTGAGAAAATTATCACAGCGGCGATAAAGGAAAACGATGCTGGTGGGTTCCCCACCTAATTTTCCGAGCCACGTTCGCCGTGATTCGCCCCGTCACTCACAGCTTCCTCGCCACGGGAGCGCCCAATTTTCTGCCTCCTTTCACCGAAAAGAATCAGAACTCATTCGCAGAGGCGAATCAGCCCTTGTCGCATTACTTCCTACCTTTAAGACCAATTAACTGCGATACTCTTTCTGGTAACCGTACCACTTACCAGTTTCGCTTACACACGGTCGCCATAATCAGTCTCACTTTAATTCCTTTACCACGCTGTGACATCAAATGTACGGCTTATACTTCAATTTTATAGGAAATAGTATGAAACTTAACGCTCACATTATCTTTGAATAGAAATATTTTGCGGGTGTACCGCTTTTAACTAGGCATTTTTTGTCAGTCACCTTATCGGTAGCCGATCATAAAAGTTTAGTTTGGATAAAATTCCCCACTACCTCCCTCCTGAACCTCAAATCTGTTTCTTCGTTGACTTTGCTGTGTTCTTCAGTATTCCATTTGTAGGAAACAGGAACATTCTTACATCTAGATCTATACGATTAGTCCGCTAATGAAACTTAAGTTCTTGTAAAAAGTTTCAAGAGACAATTTTTAAACTACTCGTGTTGAGTAGTGCGTGGGAAAATGTACTCGTAAATATAGTGTTCATAAAATTCCTTGCCATTTCTGCGTTAACCTCAAAATTTTTGACTTTTTTCCAGGTAATCTAGAAGGAACAACAGCTTCGGAAGAACATCGAAGAGGCGTGGACCAATTTGGAGCTTAAATTTCACAAGCCGTTTCCGAATAGAGGTGAGATTAAGAACATGGTCAAGAAATTCATGCGAACTGGTCAGCATTCAGAAAGCCCAGGTGGGGCAGACGAAACTTACTCGCAGCCACGCACCAGCAACCAGAAGACTAAACAAAGAACTAGCTGAGTAATAGCCCCCCCTTCCCCCCCCCCCCCCCCCCACACACACACACAATGAAATCGTGCATAAACTTAAAGATGATGGCTATGCCGCCAGACGGGCTATGTGCTGTGACTTATTGGATGCTGTTAGAAATGCAAATTTAATGCTGCACATTCTGTTCAGTGATGAGTAACATTTCACGTCTGTGGACGGAAATAACTGTAGGACTTGGGCGGACGAATGTGGATTTTCTCATCTGGGAACTTATCAAATCTAGGTGAATCAAGTGATGATCAGTAAACTTCCAGAACTAAAGAAACTGCATTTTGGCAGCTGTGGGACAAATTACGTCAGCTATGCTACGAGGATGTTGCTGGTTACGCAGGAATAATGGGACATGTGTCTACTTTTGAAAGGTCATCGCAATGAAATGCACTAAATTTGTATTAAGAAATATTTGAATGTATGTTCATGTTGTTTATAGCGCTTAATCAACTCTTCAACTGGAAAATGGTACGTGACTTCAAAAAGACACTGTATTTCTGTGTGAGGTCTGACTGCTCTTATTTTCTCGTCACTCACATTCCTCCCTTTCTACTCATTTATTGCAGTGACCATTATCTCAATTCGCCTGTATGTCCACGAATCTCTTTCCCATATTTCGAGAGGATGGCAGTTCAAATCTTCGTTCGGTCATAATCCAAATTCATGTTTTTCGTGTTTTCGATAAATCGATTAACGATATACGGCTTGTGTTTCGCCTCTGACGACCTCGCCGTCGGCTGAATCGCAAACCCTAATCTTTCTTACTCTTCCCTATCCATAAATATTATAAAAATGGGGGCAAGTATATTTGTATGTATGTTCCATATCTCCTCCCAAACCACTGGACCTATTTCAACCACACTTGGTACACGTAGCATTTACTGTCTTGGGAAGAATCGTTGTTGGGTTAAGAACCCATATCTATCAAAGTAGTGGGGGTGGCAGTGGGATGATGGAGCAGTGTAACTCACGACACACGAATACTCATACTTCAGTTACCCAATATTTGCGAATGAGAGCACTAAAAATGAGACTTGAAAAATTTTTACGCATATTTTCAAACCTTTATGAAACTGTTTCTCGCTGACGACCGCCTCAAAACGATGAAAGGGAGAAACAATATTGCTTAATGTAAAGGTGAGAGAGGTAGGCTGTATGGTTGTGGACTGGGTTCTCTGTCGAAGACGGGGATGTAGGTAGCAGCGGAGGCGGGTCGTGCTGAAGATACAACCACTCTTAATTAGTTCTTCACTAATTCATACAGTTCAGATATTCCTCGTATTGCGCTCCCTTCTTTGGTGGTATCTGTAGTTCCCTTGTAATATTCCGCCTGCGTAGCTCAGACGTTGACTACGGCGGGCGGAGTGCACACGCTGTTCTGGAGACAGAGCGCTGCTCTGGCGTCTCCGGTATGCGTGGGGAGCTGAGACGGCAGGATGCGGCCGCGCTGCGGTCACTGCGGTCCACCAGGTCTTCTGTAATGTGGAAGATCCTGTCACTCCAGCGCCACGGCGATGCCGTCGCCCGGAATCGAGGTCCGGACAGACGGTGAGGAGCAGGGGCGGGCAGACGGCGCAGTGTTGCCCGCCGGGGCAGGCAGGCAGGCAGGCAGGCAGGCAGGCAGAGCTCCCTCGTTGGCGCCCGGGTGGCGGCAGAGTTCACAGCGAGGATTCCCGGCTGACGCACGGCAGGCACCGGGAGTGGCCCTGCTGTGCCCGAACATAGCGTACTCGGCAGAGCCAGACCTTAAATGATGGGTGCTGGCGCTGCGTTTGTGGGCCACGGCGAACCATCTGGAATATGACAATGACGGGGTCTTGGTCTATGACGCGGAAGTTAATCGAGCTGGAGTGGCTTCTCGAAGGCTGACCCCATGGCACTGACACACGGGACGGTGTCACGTTAGTCTTGCTGCTGCTGAGGGACGCTCATCAAGCAGGGGCGATGGCCGGCTGTAGCCTATGTCCGTAGGTTGTGGGCTCATTTCAGCGCTCGACTCGGGAGCCGGTCGCGCAGGTCAGTCACCAGCGTCTGATGTCTGACTGTGGCCTCGACCAAGTTCTGGGCTCTGACTTCTGATCCAAGTTCTCCTATAGGTTTGTTCCCTTTCATCTTCGCTGTTCAAGCCGTAAAACTACCACATGTAGCATGACGTTTTAATTTATTACATCACTACAACTAACTGTGATGGATAGACATTTTGCAGACGGCATTCTCATATACTACTGAAAACACAAGAAAAATTATATTAATGTGCGACAGATAGTTCAGAAGATATGAAGTCAAATACTGATATGGCTGACATTCTGCAGCACAATGCCTGACGTTCTAATTTACAGTACTGGCCATTAAAATTGCTACACCACTAAGATGACGTGCTACAGTTTCAGAA
The DNA here is from genome assembly GCF_023864345.2 of Schistocerca serialis cubense. Classification (NCBI taxonomy): domain Eukaryota; kingdom Metazoa; phylum Arthropoda; class Insecta; order Orthoptera; family Acrididae; genus Schistocerca; species Schistocerca serialis. Next base: position 24,289,081 of record NW_026047583.1, on the reverse strand, counting down.
TACGATGACGTTAGTGGACAGCCATGACGTTCCCTTACGTCTAAAGTAGACATCATAGGCTCAGTAACATTGAGATCTGGTGACTGTGATTGCCAAGGGACACGCGACAAATCGTCCTTGTGCTCACAAAACCAGCTCTGGGCGCCACCAGCTGTGTGAGCAGATACCTTGCCGTCTTGGGACACTGTGTCACCATTCGGGAATAAACATTCTACTGATGAGCCACAATGGTCACATAATGTTTGGCAGGAATGTTACTTTGCAGAGTAGCCCTGGACCCATGCAATACCACGATATGACTGCCCACATGAACACCAAACCCGTGGCGTGTATCACTCTTGGGAGGTAAACTCAGCCACAAGTTGGAAACAGTGTGAAACAGGACTCACCTGACTAAATTAGGTTCTTCCATAGCTCTGTAGCTCAGGCTGTATGGTATCGGCAACGAGTTTTCCTGCAACAGGCATCTGCATCGCTGATCATCGGATTTGGAGTTCCAGCTTGCCCTGAGACTGCCTGCTTACGGAGCTCCCTCGGTGTTGTTCTGGTGCTGGCAGTGTTCGCGGTTGCGACATTCAGTTCTGCAGCTGCTGTCCTCTTATTTCTTGCCACAACCCTCTTTTAGACCGTCCGCGACGATCACTCAACACACACTTTCGTCAGTGTTACGATTTAGCGGATGTTATTCCGGTTTCTCTGTGTGCGGTATAAATCCTCGATATGGCGCCTCCTGAAACACCGAACACTTCGGCTGCCTTGGTTATGGAGGCATCCACCACGTGAGAACAAACAGTTTTCCCACATTGTGTTTCACTTAGCTCCGATGTACTTTAGTTACCGCTAAACAGAATACTATTCTGATCACAACCGAGACTTGAAACATACTGATGACACTGCACAGGTGGCGTTCGTGGTCTAATACAATGTTGGAACTTGCAGGCTTGATTAACATCCACGTTTATGTACAAGCACGAATTTATCGCGGAGTTTCCATAATTTGCTCCAAACCCTGTGATAAGTTAGGCAGCTTCATTATTTATCGAGCCTGCTACGTTTGTAAACTCTTTACATACCCAATGCACCGTTTGAGAGCGGTTGGCTCTCAATCAGTCACAGTCTTTGGCGGTCAGCCATTATAGTGGCAGTGCTTTCGGTGAAGAGTCCTCTTCTATACCTACATCTACATCTACATCTATGTAGACACTCCCCAAACCACGGTACGGTACGTGGCAGAGCGTGCTCTGTACCGCTACTAGTTATTCACAACTTGGAGGGATGATATGTGCTTTGTACTGGAGACGGGTTTGAAGGAACCGAATGCTGTGATGAAATTGCTTTCCTTGATGTAGAGCCATGATGTTTAATAACTGCACGATGCATCAGATTACCGGAAAGGGAGTTCCAACCAAATTTATTGCGCCGAATTCTGGCGGCTTTGTATCCTTCCGCGCATCAGATCTCACTAGCGCGTATTTATATGAAATTGTTGTGTCTAGACAAGACAGCCTAGACACAATGAGAGGAAGCCGAAAGGCACGCGTTAAGCTCGCGCAGATTGGCGTGAGGTCTGGAACAGTTAAAAGGAAATGAGAATTTAGAAAATGGACGCAGTTGTTGTAATACTTAACTTTAATCCACAATTGCAGAACATCTCTCGTTACTGTACAAGCTTCACAATAGTAATTATCAAATGCTATGGCGCCTGGCTAGGTCGTAGCAAATGACGTAGCTGAAGGCTATGCTAACTATCGTCTCGGCAAATGAGAGCGTGATTTGTCAGTGAACCATCGCTAGCAAAGTCGGCTGTACAACTGGGGCGAGTGCCAGTACGTCTCTCTAGACCTGCCGTGTGGTGGCGCTCGGTCTGCTATCACTGACAGTGGCGACACGCGGGTCCGACGTATACTACCAGACCGCGGCCGATTTAAAATGCTACCACCTAGCAAGTGTGGTGTCTGGCGGTGACACCACAGAAATGATGTACGGTAAGAGGCTGTAAGTTATCAAATATCGAGAAACTGGTTGCCGCAGCATTTTTGAACTTTATACCATTTATTTTGTTTTCAATTCTTCTGTGCTAAGTTATACGAGCAAGAGAAGTTTGACTTTGTATGAGACGTAGGATTGTTCTTTGGGTGATGTAAAGTTGAATACGAGCTCGATTCTCCCAAAGAAACTGTAATCTTGTGGTTTCATTTTACTGAAGGTCAATATACTCGTTTCAGCTACACGTCTCGAACAGTCATTTCCAGCTACATCATTTCCTCTATTCATGTTTCGCGTAAATACACGGCATGTAGGATGCCACCACCTCGTACAAATGAGATAGGCAAATAGTGGCAGAAGTGAACTGAGTTTGATGATCAGCGTGATGCGCCACGAGACAAGGGTGGAAAAAGAGAAAACAAAGTGCCATAAGCTACTAGCATGGTATTATTTTCAGCCAACAGATAAGGTAATGCTACACTGCCTGCTGTTGGTGGAGGTCAGGATGCTACGTGTGGTAGCACTGCATCTCAGATTTACATTCATTTTCTGTACGAGAAATGTGGAAAGGTTATTAATTACTGGCCTACAAATAAAGTAAATATTAATGTAATGTTGTCCAGTACACTTTCCTCAGTCACTAACAAAAATATTAACACTTATACCCCTAGCACCCTGTACATAAACTCAACGTCTGCGTTTTCCCAGGACACCTGCCATAGTGTTCCCACGGTGCCATATTATTTGGATGACAAAAACAAAGAACAAAAAAAAAAAAAGAAAAAGAAACGGGTGCAATAACGCCCCGAAACGGTTAGTAGTATTGTGTTTGCAAACGTGTGCGTCATATTGATGTGCAGAAGAATTTAAGAGCCTATTGCATGACACGATGTTAGAACCTCGAGTGCACAATTCCTGCGACTAATCTACAACCCACCACCTACGTGGCAGGCTAGGATCGCACATCTGTAAGTGAAATTGGAACAAGTAGTAAACATACAGGGTGGGACGCCCAACCCACTGTGCCGATCACTCGGGCGACGTCCTATCAGAGCGTCATCGTGCTACAATAGTGTGAAAATCAGGCAGTTTTGTATTTCGCTGTGTATTCTGAGATCATTTGCCCCTATTTGCTTCGCTAGTATCCGTCTGTGGCCATCGGTCTTCCTGTAGGGATTGAGGCCTCTGGCATTAGCTACACATTTTTTTGGATGGTCTTTATACACGTTAACTGTAGGACCTAGGCCACTAACATATGGACTGGTTTCAGAGCAACCAATGTACATAGCAGTGCGTTGAGCAGAGTGGATTTAATAGCATGTCCTACCTTTTTTGTAGTGCAGTTGGCATATGTTATTGCGTCTCTTGATGTCCACTTTGTAATGGTAGGAGAAGTGGCACACGTGGTACTCACGTGTAGGAGGGCAGAGGGAAGCCCTGGGCGGCGCACGGCAGCTCCACGGGCTCCCTGTAGCGGGCCTGCACGTGGCTGCGAGAGTCCGTGATGCGCGGCGGCACCGAGCTCTGCGGTGACGTCACCAGCAGTCTGCAACACGACGAGGCACACGTCAGCTGCAATGTTCTCTTGTCCAGGGCGCGCAGGTTCAAAGTGGTTCCGAAAATATTTCTGGCCCCTCAAGATAGGCAACCCAGCATGCAATTTGATTGGTTGGTTGGTTTGGGGTATAAAGAGACCAAACTACAGGGTCATCTGTCTCCTTTGTAAGTTGGAGTGTCTATCTTGAAAGATACTTTGTCTACCCTGTACCATCGAAAATATTTAATATCAAAACTTCCCAAGAGAGACCCTTCCCCTGCAGTCGATGTGTGTCCAGAATCTAGCTAGTGGCAACATAGAAGTTACGGTCTAGTGCCCCAATGGGATTCTGATGATTCCAGCGACGCACTCCTGGAGCCTTTGCAGACATAAACTAACCTGTAGCCGGGACAGCATGAGAAGATCGCCGACAGCTCGCAGTGACGTTGCCAGCTTTCAACTGTGAATCGCAAATGGCTGCAGGCGAAAATAACAGTCGTCTGCAGAGCTGAGACAACACTGGGGCAGTGCCTTAGAGAGGTTCACAAAATCGCGTTACGTAATTGACCGAGAGAAGCGCTCGAAGCTGCTGCACCCAGCCCACTGCAACTGTCAGGGATCGACTTAGGCCGACTCAGCGATAGACGGTGACGACAGCGCCACCACTGTCCTTATTGAATGGGACCTGCGGTACTGCTCAGCTTATGTGCAAAGCACTGCTGTACATCCCAGGATGAAGTCCCTCCTTCGCTCTTGGAGTGAATAAACATCTTAGGATCATTCTCATGTTTGACTGAAACTACATCATCCATCTTTAATCAATATAATCGTCATCATTTGCACCTTTGCCATAGATATCGATCACCACCATTGCCTGTCTTCTATGCGACCAACTCCACCAGCGCCTGTCGTCTGTGACGTCACTTATCTGTGTTGCTGAGTGCTTCATCAACCTTCATATGTGTCTGACCTCAAGGCCACCAAAGTCTCTGTGTTTGGTTCGTCATCCCCAGCTTCGCCTCCTGAAGCCTTTGTCGCTCGTTATACTATCTGTTTAACGTTCTTACTACATCCGTCTCTCGTCCTGATCATCCTTCCTATCCACCTCTACTCCATATCTACAAACATACATAAAACTGCCCAAAAAAGTCTCTGAAAAGATGTGACAGTGATATCACATCAGAAAAAAGCACACAGTGACATCTGGGTTTCACTTCCATCAGCTTCCAAATTTCTTTTCCGTCTCACACCTTTGCCTCAATCTGAGAAGCCCAAAAATGTTGGTTATCGAAACGCAATTCCTTGAAATAAAACACAATGTATTTGAACACTACTATCACATGATTCTGGGGTTTACAGAGAGTAAATAAAATTTTCATATGGTGCACATGTCCAGAAATGTACCAGTTGCGTATAAAATTAGTTTTGAAAATCATATCACAATCAAATCTTCCACATCACGGTAGGTACATAAACTGAGAACAGAGTTCCGTAGTCAGTTCCTATTGTAATTATTACATCACATACCACGTTCATCCGACTATTACAACGGATGGGAGAAACTAGTACACTATGTGATCAAAAGTATCTGGACCCCAAAAAACATACGTTTTTCATATTAGGTGCATTGTGTTGCCACCTACTGCCAGGTACTCCCCATCAACGACCTCGGTAGTCATTAGACATCGTGAGAGAGCGGAATGGGGCGCTCCAGGGAACTCATGGACTTTGAACGGGGTCTGGTGATTGGGTGCCACTTGTGTCATACGTCCGTACCGAGATTTCCACACTCCTAAACATCCCTAGGTCCACTGTTTCCGATGTGATAGTGAAGTGGAAACGTGAAGGGACACGTACAGCACAAAAGCGTACAGACCGACCTCGTCTGTTGACTGACAGAGACCGCTGACAGTTGAAGAGGGTCGTAATGTGTAATAGACATCTATCCAGACCGTATCACAGGGAGTCCGCCTCCGTAGCGCAGCGATAGCGTTACCGTCTACCACGCAAGGGGGCCCGGGTTCGATTCTCTGCAGGGAGCTGTGTGTTGTGTGTCCATCATTACTGACACGCAAGTCGCAGAAGTGACGTCAACTAGAAAAATTTGTGATACGGCGGCCTAACACCGAGGGCGATATCCCGGCCGATAAATGCCATACGATCATTTCATTTTTCATCACACAGGAACTCCAAATTGCATCAGAATCCACTGCAAGTACTATGACAGTTAGGCGGGAGGTGAGAAAACTTGGATTTCATGGTCGAGCGGCCGCTCATAAGCCTCACATCACGCGACGCATCGCTTGTTGTGGGCATGGCAAATACCCGGTGAACGTCATCTGCCAGCGTGTGTAGTGCCAACAGTAAAATTCGGAGGCGGTGGTGTTATGATGTGGTCGTGTTTTTCATGGAGGGAGCTTGCACCCCTTGTTGTTTTGCGTGGCACTATCATCACAGTACAACCTACATTGATATTTTAAGTACCTTCTTGCTTCCATTGTTAAAGAGCAATTCGGGGATGGCGATTGCTTCTTTCAATACGATCGAGCACCTGTTCATAATGCCCGGCCTGTGGCGGAGTGGTTACACGACAGTGACATCCCAGTAATGCACTGGCCTGCACAGGGTCCTGACCTGAATCCTATAGAACGCTTCTGGATTATTTTGAAACGCCGACTTCGTGGCAGGCCTTACCGACCTACATCGATACCTCTCCTCAGTGCAGCACTCCGTGAAGAATGGGGTGCTATTCCCCAAGAAATCTTCCAGTACCTGACTGAACGTATGTCTCCGAGAGTGGAAGCTATCATCAAGACGAAGGGTGGGCCAACACCATATTGAATTCCAGCATTACCGATGGAGGGCATCACGAACTTGTAAGTCATTTTCAGCCAGGTGCCCGGATACTTTTGATCATATCCGCAACTAGGACGGTTGACTGTGGTATTCCACGGACACGATAAACTCTCAACTTTGACGAGGATGTTCTTTGCTAGGTAGAAGAGAAGCTGACTACGAGTACTCTAAACATTGCCCATACATTGGACTCCTGTAGAGCACACTGGTAAGAGCTCATTGTCTATAGTGTCTGTGTGCTGTGACATGGAAAATCTGAATGTCATCCGACCTCCAAATTTATTTTACATCACATTTCCAGAGATGTTTTACCTATCAGAACTTCATCCACTAAGTCTCCTGTGCACCCTGTAAACTGTACCCATATGACCATCTGATTAAGGTCTGTAAAGCTCACACCCTGGGAGCCTGCAGCCAGGAAAATCAGAGAAGAACGTTCCTTTCCACCAAGGGCCGTGGACGGAGCAGACAGAGACGGACGCCGGGACTCGAACCCCGCGCATGCGTCCCTCCCCCCCACCACCACCACCACCACTGGCCGATCCATGCCCATCGGGCGATTCCGCGGGCGTGTGATTGGCCGGCCGCGGGAAGCGGAGAGCGGTCCAGCAGAGATACAAGCCCGCGACCGACGATGTCCCGATCCTAGGTCGGTACGACATGACCCGCGATGAACACAATCGCCCCATGACGATCTTCAACGACTAAGTTGAAGAGAAAATCCCAATATCCATTCCCAAATCCTACTTCTACTCAAATTACCACAACTATCTCGCCAAACCTCAGGCAAGTACCAGACACACACAGAACAATCATCACATCTCACAGACACAAAAAAGTACAGAAATAATCACACACACAAGTACACAGGGGAGTAAAAGCCGAAAGGCTACAAACTCCCCCTCACACTTCCCCAAAGAGGGGAAAGTAATAGATGAGAGCACGATATCCCGACACTTCGCCTGAAGGTGATGGAGACGCATTCTATCGAAACGTTGTTACGAGACGACGATGCTACTCGGCTGACAACCCGTGAAGACTTCATATATCTATTACCTCTGTCTTCAAGTGAGTGAACCTCCCCTGTATTTCTGGCCATATGTCGTTAGGATCATTTTATTTCTCCTTTTCGTTTCCTGCTGTTTATTTCCCCCGTGTAGTGGCGCACACGAGCGTCTGACCGGCAAGTGGAGGCGGCCACCTCTGCCACAGTGGTGGGAGACAGACAGCATGAGCCAGACTGAAGGTGTGGGGGTGCTCTGCTCCAGCCGGTCACCGTCCTCAAGCGGACCCACTCACACAACACGGACATGAGAACCCACAAAGTTATTTGATACTTATATTTAAATCTCAAAGAGGCGTATGGAATGAGATAATTACAGCTAGTAATAGCACTATTTGTTCAAGATTTATAGAGCATCAAACTGAGTTAGTTACTAGGTTGCTCACAGAAACCGTACTCGGTTTTTGTCCTCACTGATCAGCCTCCTTCATCTTCCTTGGTCCATGTAGTCCTCCCCAGCTAGTCAAATCATACACATATCCACTCTGATTTCGTCAGTCCATCTCGGCCGTGGTCTCCCCCTCGATCTATTGCCTCTGATATCTTCTTCCACCATCTACCTGGTGATTTGGCCTTCTCGCCGCAGTACGACCCCGTACAACTTCAGTATTCTCTAATCGTAGCCACTATGTCGAGCGACGTGCACAATTTCAGCAGTTCGCGGTTTTTCCTTTTTCTCCAGTCGTATCCATATTTCATTGCCCCAAAAATCTGCCTCAGAACAACATCCTTAAATGTCATTAGTTTTCTTTCGATCTTGTTATAGCCAGGACTTCAACAGCTTTTCGAGTACTGTCCCAAGACATTTCAGCTCTCTTACCCTTCCAAAGATGTTACCATCTACATTTCAAGGGTTGTCATCGTGCTCTCTGCTCACAACAAGGTAACTGGTCTTATCTATCTTCAGCCTTGCTCCCATTGCCTCTTCCATTAACACTCTTGCCATCTGAACCAGGTCTTGCTCATTCTGTGCTGTTAAAACTACATCATCTGCATAAGCCAGAGTGTGTTGATTCTTCTATCCAGCCGAATTCCTGTCTCCAGCCTTATTACTTTTGCTAGTGCTCTTTCCAGAACCAGAAGGAGAGGGATGGAGAGGCAGTCCCTTGTCGCAATCCAGTCTTCATCTTGAACTTGTCTCACATCTTTCTTTTTACCTTCACCATGCATGTTCTCTCTTGCAGACATGCTTGTGCTATTTTTATAAGTTTTCTAGGAACCTGCGCCCTTTCCAGTTTTTTCCATATTGCTTGCCTGTTCACACTATCGTGTGCTTTTCAGAAGTCCATAAAGAGACAGTGCACATCTCTGCGTAATTCCCGTCTCTTTGGTAGCATTTGCCTTATTACATGTAGTTGGTGTATGGCTGATCTTCCCTTCCTAAACCCTGCTTGTTGGAGTTAGCCGCTTCAGCAACAACATGCTCAGGATAAGCTGTGTATAGTAAGGTAATTCCTGCATTGTTGCTGCATCTCATTGTGTCTACTTTCTTTAGTACTGGACAGATTACAGACTGCTTCCATTCTGCTGGGATCCTTTTTCTCCTCAAAATTAAGCTGATTACATGGTATTCTCTCTCTTGTAGGATCTCTCTTCCCTCGATCAGCGTATCTGGAGGCATGCCATCTACTCTAGGTGCCTTTCCTCTCTTCAGAATTTTTATGGCTTCTCCTACGTCTTCCATGCTCGGCAGTTCATTCTCCAGTGTTGGTATCGTTATTCTGACTTCTCCGTCCAATTCTTCTTCTTCTGATGCTGCTGTCACAACTCTGCTGATCATGTCGTCCACATAACAGAGGTTTTAGAAATAGTTTTTCCATTCCTCCACAGCTTTCATTTCATTTATAACCATTCGTCCTTCTCGGTCTTTGATCACGCAAATCCTAGCTTTACGTCCTTCCTTGAAGAACTGACTGTCCTGTGAAAGTCTCTTGTATTGTCTGCTGTTCGATTCTTTTCTGCCAGTGTTATCTTGCTGTTTATATACTATCGCTTTTCCGTTCGGAGGACTTTTCTTGCTTCTCTAGCTACCTCCATGTATCTCAGCCTTAATCATTCAGATTGTCCGTTTGTCAGCCATAACATTTTAGCCGCTTTTCTCTTCTTGACTACATGTCTACACTTACCGTTCAACCATCCTCTGCTCCTCCTCCTCCTCTTAAACGGTTGCAGCACTTCATCTGCTGCGTGTTTGACTTTGATCTAGAACGTGGACCATAACTTATCTACATCACCTCGCTCTTCTACTAGAGCAGCAAACTCGTTTCAAATTTCAATTGCATGTCTACCCTAAATGTGGAACTCTTTCAGAAGGTATGTCTTTATTTTCCAGTCAGCATCTCTTCTCCTGTAGTCTCTGCATTCTATCCTTTCACGAACAGTTGTCAGCAGATGATAGTGTTCTGATCCTATTTCTGCATCTCTTTGCGATTTTACATTTTCAATAATACTTCTGTATCTAGCATGCACTAATATGTGGTCTGTTCGGTTCTGTGTTTTTTTTCTGGTGATTTCCACGTTATCTTATAAATAATTTTGCGACGAAAATAGGTACTCATAACCCCTCCGTGTTTTGAAGCAGTCAGGTTGCCTAGTCGCATTCTGTTGTTGTTGGAGGAATCGTCTAGACTTTGTGGGCCAATGGAGGGTCTCAAAAGCTTTCCTTTCCTACTTCCTTACTGGATTCACCTAGGAACTCATTCACAACCTACGAACATATATTGATTCTATGTCTTCGTAGAAACTGTCTTTTTCCTTATTGCCTTTTCTTCTGTAAGTGTATCATATGGGACAACTGTTCTTTCAAAAGTGGACAACAGTAGGAATTAATTGAGGTATGCCAATTTTAGGCAACAGGTACTCCGTGGGTACCATAACTTTTTCGTATTTCTATACATACATTTTTTACATAAAAGTAACTACACTATTGCAATCAGGAGAATAATAATGAAGTTTAAAGCCAAACAGCTGCAGTAAAATTTTGAGAATATCTGGAATATATTGACTGCAGATTATTGTGTACTTAATAGATTCTATCATTTACTGTGTAATCTCTTTTGTTTTTGTATACTTCCTTTATTTTAAAATAAATCAGCAGGATAAATTTGTAGGTTTTGGCTCAACTTTTTTAAAATTTTTGATTTTTTATTCTGTAAAAAAGTTATTGTACTTTTAAAAAATTTAGCCTGAGCCCACAATTTTATCCTACTTTCCCAAATTTGTATTTCTGGCTCACTTTTTTCATATAAAAATTCTAAAAAATATAAATTTTTCTGTAAAATGTGCATAAAATTTTGAGAGAAAAATGAGAAGGATGTTTTTCCTCAATTCCCTTTTCCATGTAGGTAAATTAGCACAGTGCTATGCATTCAAATACCCAGTTCCAACCACTTCTTAAGAAAAATGAATTTTACTAAGACTTTTGCATTTCTAATTCTAACTACTTTTACACAAATCTAATAAAAAAATTTTCTATCTAACTGGAAGTTGAAAACAAAATGTGTACTACAAATAAAGAGAAATATTCTATTACAGATCTTCTTGGAAATAGAACAGAGCCAACTAATGAAAGATTTGGTTTGTTGTTGCGTAAAGGTAATTTAAATAATAATAATAATAATAATTTTACAAATATTGGAGATTTTATATATACAAAAGGAGAAAAAGTATAGGACAATTTACTCCAATTACAGGGTCATTTTGCGACAACATTACGATTGTAAAAAAACAGATTTTATAGATTGTGAAGGAAGAATGAAAAATAGACAGTTTCTTGTAAAAGAAGCTTGAAAGTTTTAACAGTTTGAGATCTCGATTTTCTAAATTTAATTTGGCAAAACATGGAGTTAAAGCAAAACTTTCTTATTTATTAGATTCCAATACACAAACAATAAAAAGTGTTAGACAAATTATTAGAAAATTATGAAACAAAAATATAAGATCCCCATTGCTAGTCCTTACAAAGCAGAATTAGGTGATGTTAAATTAGATACAATTTTAACAGAATTGACAGAAACTTTAGAAGAATTTGAAAAGGACTATTATTATTTACCAGATTTAGACGAAACTTAAGATTTACAGCCATTTTTAATAAAGAAAAAATGTGCAAACGTATGACTAATAATTGTGATTTTCTTATTCAAGGAGAGTATAAAAAAGATTGTAATGTAATAGTAAACAACGATAATTCTGTAGGAAAAAATTGTTTAACAAGGGTGAATTCTAATTAAAGATTTAAAAATTTAGAATATCGTGCACATATATTTCCTCTGAGCATATCCACGAATAATAACTAAGCATTTAGGCAACAGTCCCGTTCCAACCTAGCCAGCACGGTTACTGATGTAGCAACGTACCTCTGAGCTAAAGAACAAGCAAAGAAACGCTTTCAGCATGAGAAACGGTTCCCATTAACTGTAAAAATTTGTAAGCGTTACTGTGCACAATTACTGTGCCCATTAAATACGGGGTGAATCAAAAAGGACTTCACAATTTTGGATTTGTTGATGTAATTTACAGGATCGGTAGATGCGGCAGTTTGTAGAAAACAACCTCAAGTTTGATTCACGTAGTGCGTCAGTACCCCACTCCACCACCAAAAGCGACAACGTAGTGTACAGTTTAAATGGCTACTTTATCTAAAAAGAGCGTGCTCTTATGTGTTTTGGTTTCATGGAACGAACTCTGTAACGAGTGCTCGGTGTAAGTTTCGAACCGAATACGCTACAGAACCTCCAAGCTTGTCTACAATTTTCTCTTGGCACAAGAACTTTGCTGAGATGGGCTGTTCATGATAAATCACTAGGTCGCCCTCGTGTTGATGATTGTCGAACTGGTTAGGGAGAGCTTCGCCCGCAGTCCACAAAAATCAACGTAACGTTCATCTTGCAAAACTGACATTCAGCAAATGACTGTTTGGCGAGTATAGCGTAGACATTTATGCTTGAAACCATACAGGTTCACAATGGCACTGCACATTAGTTATGCAGGTACGTTTGCCCGTTTGGAAGTCTGTGCGGAAATGTTGCATATGATAGAGGACGACGAGACGTTGTTCAACACAATAATCTTCAGCGTTGAGTCAACGTTTCATATCAATGGTACGGTGAAAACTCACAACTGTAGAATATGCGGTAACGAAAATCGACGTACAACCCTGAAACACATCCGTGACAGCTCCGAAGTTAATGTGTTTTGTGCCTTCAGCAAACTGAAAGTGTACGGCCCTTTCTTCTTCACGGAGAAAAATGCCACTGGTATTGCGTATATGGATATGCTTGAAAACTTTTTAATTTCACAGATCGATGAAGATGACCGTTATGGGATGGTTTGTAACCAGAAAGACGGTGGGCCACCTGATTTCCGAGAGGGTGTTCGAGGCTTCCTCGATAATTGCTCCACTGATCGGTGGATTGACAGTGAAGAGCCAATAGTATGGTGACCTCGCTTCCGAGATTTGAGACTACTGGATTTCTTTCTCTGGGGTTTCATTAAGGACTGTGTGTATGTTCCTCCTGTAGCCGACCTGAAAAATCGAATCTACGCTGCCGTTGCACAAATTACGGCCGATATGCCGCAACTGTGGGATGATGATGATGTTTGGTTTGGGAGGCGCAGAACTGCGCGTTATCAGAGCCCGTACAAATTCCCAACCTTTGCTCAGCCGAATCTCGCCATTTTCATGAATAAGGATGAAATGATGGGGACAACACAAACACCCAGTCATCTCGAGGCAGGTGAAAATCCCTGACCCCGCCGGGAATCAAACCCGGGACGCCCTGCTCGGGTAGTGAGAACGCGACCGCGAGACCACGAGCTGCGGACTGTGGGAAGAAACGGATTACCGGTGAGATGTTTGCCATACCACAAATGGTAGTCACATCGAAGGGAAATGACACTTGACACCTTTATGTGAAACGTGAGGTTGTTTGCTGTAAAATAACACATCTACCGACCCGACTCTGCAAGTTATCTTACTAAATTTCTACAGCATTCCAAAGTTGTAAAGTGCTTTTTGGCTTACCCTGTACTTCTTCCAAGCATATCCACGAATAATAACTGAGCGTTTAGGCAACAGCCTTGCATCAACATAGCCAGCCCGGTTACACAGTAGCAGCAAGCTTTTGAATGTAGGAGCGAGCAAACAAACGCTTGCAGCGTGAAAAACGATTCCCATTAACTCTGAAAATTTGTAATTGTCGCTGCGTGCAGAATTGCCCCTGAGCGTTAAATATGAGTCAGGGAAACGGCCGCGCAGGTTATGTTGATCGTAAAGTGTGCAGTGTATACACGCGGCCCACTGCTCGCACCCCACTACTCTATGCTATGCCATATTCTACGCCATAGTGTGCTGTGCTGTTGCACTGCAGGCACGACCCAGAGTTCGCCGCCGTGCTAATGGGTTGCGCATCCGCCGGCTCGTGCCGCGCTGTATCGTCCCGTATCGACGATCGGCGCCTGTCAGATAACGGCGGCGACGTCAGCGTTGACGTGGCGCGCTGCGCCGCTGCAGAGGACGCCGCGCAGACAGAGTGAGTACCATACCAGCGCGCAGCCGGCGGCAGCCATACCGCGCCGTGTTCAGCAGGGAGGTGGGGAAACGTGGCCAGGAAGCTAGAATTCCTGTGAGCACAGGCCTGTCTGCGCAGACAATGTTGACCCCCTCGCGTTTAGCTAATGTCGTTACTTCGGTTACAGTCCTAACCCCCGGTGCACATTTCCCTCACCGCCACACCACGCTGTCTGAGCCTGAGAAAGGGGAGGAGGGGAAACCAAACGTGCCGCATTTAAATGGCAGCGCAACAGTATTCGATACCACTTGGTTTTATATTTCACATTTCTCAATGACATAGACGGTAAACAAAACAAATATTTAATTTTATTTAATTCTTATTGGCGCGCTGAAGACATAATGTAATTTTTGTCTGGCACAAACTGTCGTTACACAGACAGACGGAGACAATTTCGCAGAGTTTTGCACTAAAATTGCCACTTAACTGTGACTTATTTACTTTCATAATCGAAAAAAGGTCTTAGACACAAATATACAGGGTGTTACAAAAAGGTACGGCCAAACTTTCAGGAAACATTCCTCACACACAAATAAAGAAAAGATGTTATGTGGACGTGTGTCCGGAAACGCTTACTTTCCATGTTAGAGTTCATTTTAGTTTCGTCAGTATGTACTGTACTTCCTCGATTCTGATGATCAAATTGTAAATTTTCACAATCAACATGTGTGGGCTGAGGAGAATCCGCACACAATTGGCAATCACGTCATCAGCACAGATTTTCTGTGAACGTTTGGGCAAGAATTGTTGGTGATGTTTTGATTGGGCCCGATGTTCTTCCACCTACGCTCAATGGAGCACGTTATCTTGATTTCATACGGGATACTCGACCTGTGCTGCTAGAACATGTGCCCTTACAAGTACGACCCAACATGTGGTTCATGCACTATGGAGCTCCTGCACATTTCAGTCGAAGTGTTCGTAAGCTTCTCAACAACAGATTCGGTGACCGATGGATTGGTAGAGGCGGACCAATACCATGGCCTCCACGCTCTCCTGACCTCAACCCCCTTGACTTTCATTTATGGGGGCATTTGAAAGCTCTTGTCTACGCAACCCCGGTACCAAATGTAGAGACTCTTCGTGCTCATATTGTGGACGGCTGTGATACAATACGCCGTTCTCTAGGGCTGCATCAGCGTATCAGGGATTCCATGCGACGGAGGGTGGATGCATGTATCCTCGCTAACGGAGGACATTTTGAACATTTCCTGTAACAAAGTGTTTGAAGTCACGCTGGTACGTTCTGTTGCTGTGTGTTTCCATTCCATGATTAATGTTATTTGAAGAGAAGTAATAAAATGAGCTCTAACATGGAAGGTAAACTTTTCCGGACACATGTCCACATGATATATTTTCTTTCTTTGTGTGTGAGGAATGTTTCCTGAAAGTTTGGCTGTACCTTTTTGTAACACCCTGTATCTATCGAAATATTGTTGCACATTTGAAATCTCATTGTAGAGTCTTGGCAACTCAACCTGAGGAAAGCGGTTTTAACGTAAAAAGATTTCCCACAAAAATTGGAAGTATCCTGTATGACAGTCAGTTACGTCTGAACATGCATCTACATCTACATCTACATGGATACTACACAAATCACAATTAAGACACTGGCAGAGGGTTTATCAAATCACGTGCACAACACTTTTCTATTGTTCCAGTCTCGAACAGCGCACAGACAGAGCTCTGGTTTTCCTTATTTTATTAATATGATCGTTCCTCCCTATCTAGGTCGGTGTCAAAACAGTATTTTCGCATTCAGAGGAGAAAGTTGGTGGTTGAAATTTCGTGGGAAGATTCCTTCACAGTCCGAAGCGCGTGCTCTTGCGGTAGCGTTCTCGCTTCCCGCGCAGGGGGTCTCGGGTTCGATTCCTGGCGGGGCAGGGATTTTCTCTGCCTCGAGATGACTGGGTGTTGTGTTGTCTTCATCATTCATCTCCCTTACGGTCGGAGGACGGCAATGGCAAACCAGCTCCGCTACGACATTGCCTAGCCGGCGGTGCGCGTCTCCTGATTCGTTCCCTACGTTCCTCGGAGTATGGGATCTCATCATTATCATTCCTCCACAGCGAAAAATGCTTTCGTTTTAATGATGTCCACCGCAAAATCCTGTTTCTTGACAGTGACGCTCTCCCCCTTATTTCGTGATAATATAAAACGTGCTGCTCTTCTTTGAACTTCCTCGATGTACTCTGATAATCTTATCTGGGAAGGATCCAGGGCCTCGCAGCAGTACCCCAAAAGAGGACGGACGAGCGTAGTGTACGCAGACTCTTTAGTAGATCTGTTACATTTTCTAAGTGTTCTGTCAATAAAACGCAGTCTTTCGTTCGTCTTCCTCAAACATTTTCTATGTGTTCTTTGCAATTTAAGTTGGTCGTAATTGTAAGTTCAGGTATTTAGTTCAATTTACGGCATTTAGATTTGACTCATTCATTTATCGTGTAACCGAAGATGAACTATTCTCTTTTAGCATTCATGTGGATGACCTCACACTTTTCATTGTTTAGGTCATATGCCAAATTTCGCGCCATGCTATAACTTTTCTAAGTCGTTTTGTAATTTGTTTTGGTCCTATGGTGACTTTACTAGACGATAAACTACAGTATCATCTGCAAAGAACATAAGAGAGCTGTTCAGATTGTCTCCTAAGCCGTTTGTGTGGATAAGAAACAGCAGAGACCCTATAACTCTACCTTGATGAACGCCAGAAAGCACTTCTGTTTTACTCGATGACTTTATGTCAGTTACTACGAACTGTGAACTCAATACTTGGCTTCTTGTTTCAAACTTTAGACGATATTCTATAAGCATGCAATTTCAGTACAAGTCGATTGTGTGGTACAATGTCAAAAGCCTTCTGGATATCTACAAATGCAGAATCAATTTGAAATCCCTTGGCAATAGCACTCAACTCTTCGTGTGTTTCACAAGAAAGATGTTTTCTAAATCTGCGTTGACTGTGTGTCAACAGACTGCTATCTTCGACGTAATTGATAGTGTTCGAACACAATGTTGTTGTTGTTGTTGTTGTCTTCGGTCCAAAGACTGGTTTGATACAGCTCTCCATGCTACTCTATCCTGCACAGTCTTCTTCACCTCGGACTACCAACTGCAATACATACTCCTGAATCTGCTTAACGTATTCATCTCTTGGCCTCCATCTACAACTTCTACCCACCATGCTTCACTCCAGTACTGAAATGGTCACCCCTTGATGAGTCAAAATGTGTCCTGCCAACCGATACCCTCTTCTAGTCAGGTGGTGCCACAAATTTCTCTGCTCCGCAGTCCTATTCAGTACCTCCTCATTAGTTAAGTGCTCTACCCACCTAACCCTCAGCATTCTTGTGTAACACATTTCGAAACCTTCTATTGTATTCTTGTCTAAACTGTTTATCGACAACGTTTTACTTCGATACATGGCTACACTGCATACAAATACTTTCAGAAAGTACTTCCAGTCACATAAATCTATACTCGATGTTGACAGATTAGTCTTCTACTATTTTAGGTGTCTCATTTCCTAATGTAATCCCCACAGCATAACCTGATTTAATTCTACTGCATTCCATTATCCTTGTTTTGATTTTGTTTATGTTCATGTTATATCCTCCTTTCAAGGCACTGTCCATTCCGTTCAACTGCTCTTCCAAGTCCTTTGTTACCTCTGACAGAATTACAATGTCATCGACAAACCTCAAGGTTTTTATATATTCTCCCTCGACTTTAATTCCTACTCCAAATTCTTCTTTTGTTTCCTTTACTGCTTGTTCAACGTAAAGATTGAATAACATCGGGGATAGGCTAAAACCCTGTCTCACTCCCTTCTCAACCATTGGTTTCCTTTCGTGCCTTCGACTCTTACAACTACCATCTGGCTTCTGTAGAAATTGTAAAAAGCCGTTTGCTCCCTGTAGTTTACCCCTGTAACCTTTAAAATTTGAAAGAGAGTATTCCAATCAACATTGTCTTAAGCTTTCATTAAGTCTACAAATGCTATAAACGTATGTTTGCCTTTCCTTAACCTATCTTCTATGAGTAGTCATAGTGTCAGTACCGCCTCGCGTGTTCCTACATTTCTCCGGAATCCAAACTCACCTTCCCCGAGGTCGGCGTCTACCAGTTTTTCCATTCCTCTGTAAAGAATTCGTGTCAATATTTTGCAGCGGTGACTTAGTAAACTGATAGTTCGGTCATTTTCACACCTGTAAGCAACTGCTTTCTTCGGAATTGGTATTATTATATTCTTCTTGAAGTTTGAGGGTATTTCTCGTCTCATACTACTTGCTCACCAGATGGAAGAGTTTTGTCATGCTTGGCTCTCTCATGCTATCAGTAGCTTTAGCGGAATATTGTCTGCTCCTGGGGCATCATTTCGACTTAAGTCTCTCAGTGCTTTCTCAGATTCTTCAAGCAGTATCATGTCTCCCTTCTCATCTTCATCTACGTCATCTTCAATTTTCATAATATCGCCCACAAGTATATTTTTCTTATATAGAATCTCTATGTACTCCTCCGACCTATCTACTGTCCCTTCTTTGCTTAGTACTAGTTTTCTATCTGTGTTATTGATATTCTCGGCCGGCCGCGGTGGTCTAGTGGTTCTAGGCGCGCCGTCCGGAACCGCGGGACTGCTACGGTCGCAGGTTCGAATCCTGCCTCGGGCATGGATGTGTGTGATGTCCTTAGGTTAGTTAGGTTTAAGTAGTTCTAAGTTCTAGGGGACTGATGACCTCAGCAGTTAAGTCCCATAGCGCTCAGAGCCATTTGAACCATTTTTTGAACCATTGATATTCTCAAAAGGTCTCTTTTAATTTTCCTGTAGGCAGCATCTATCTTACCCATAGTGATATATGCTTCTACATCCCTACACTTGTCCTCTAGTCGTTCATGCTTAGCCGTTTTGCACTTCCGGTTTCTTTATTTTGTAGACGTTTGTATTCCCTTTCGGCTGCTTCATTTATTAAATTTTATTTTTTCTCCTTTCATCAGTTACGTTCAACATCTCTTCTCTTACCCAAGGATTTCTACTACCCCTCGTCTTTTCAGCAACTTGATCTGTGAAGTTTGGAAGGAGACGAGGTACTGGCAATATGAAGCTGTGAGGACCGGTCGTGAATCGTGCTTGCGTAACTCAGTTGGTCATTCGCTGCTCGGCCGCCGAGCCGGACGGACGTGTGGCGGCAGCGCTAGGAAAGCTGGCATAAACAGCGGCTGTGTGGTTGATACGAAGGTCTGTAGAGCGCTTTGTTTACTTTGCATCTTTCAGTGATTTAAAATGACAAAATGAACGAAATTAACTGTGAAAGAAGATATACGGTTAGATCCACTTTTGACTGGACCTGCAAAAGACCAAAGGCTTTTGAGATCAAAAGGTGGCTTTCAGAAACAGTTAAGATCAAGGAGACGAAATTATTGGCGTTCATCTTTCTTTTGTTTCCAATTCTGTCTTTTTGCAATTGATTTCCTCTGATTTGTGCTCCTCGATAGTTGACAAGTGTGATGGCAAAATGAAATTTAATCGTGCAGACGGAACCGTTAGTGACGTTCTTGCTTCCCATGCTGGGCTAAGCATTCAAACAGTGAGAGTTTTCGAACTGCCTTTCGATGTCCCTGCCGGAGCAATCATTGCTGCTCTTCAGGCCTATGGTAGGGTTATATCTAATATTGCAGAAAAATGGTCGGAGCAGTATATGTTTCCGGTTTTGAATGGAGTTAGACAGATTAAGATTGAGCTCTTACGACATATCCCTTCTTACTTGAATATTTGTGGCCATCGCGCTCTCATAATTTATGATGGGCAGCCACGGACTTGTGCGTTATGTAACGCCACAGGGCACGTCAGAAGTGAGTGCAGTAGAAGGCGTGTTCCTCAGTTACCGACCAACGAGGCGGCTGTCCCAGGACAAGTTGTTAGCAAGCAAGTGACGTACGCTGCCGCGGCAGCTAGCCGGGACTCCTGTCAACAGAATACGGCCGAGCAGGCGGGACCATCCGACGCGCGCACCGAAACGGGAAGCACCGCGGAGTTGACTAACGATGACAATCAGAATCTGGCCAGTAATGACGTCACTGAGGGCGCACCGCGCTTGCCCTCTCGGTCTGACAACTCTTCTAACGAGCGACAAGCTTCATCGATAATACCTGATGTAGACATGGTAGAGTACGAAGCGGTAGTTACACACGAAACGGCCAACATCCCAGAGGGGACTACAGTGGATGAGTCGTGTGAAGTTAGCACCCCTTTTTCGAGAAATATACATTTTTTTCACAGTTCTTGTTAGATGTGCCATAGTTCTAGAGTTCTTTCCACAAAATTTCAATAGTTCTGCAAAATGTAACGAAGAAAACAACAATACTCGAAAAAATTTTCGTATCGAAAACATTCTCTGACAATTTCCACAAAATGTAAATAAGTACAAGAGTTCTGAGCACAGTTCTGAACAGAGCTCCAAGAGTTCTTTCGAAAATCCAAGTAACATTTTTTTGTGCAGCTAATAGTTTACGAGATAATTGCAATTTAAGAGAAAATCTTTTCACTTACTGTGAAGTTGGCACCCTTTTTTTTTACAAATGTATACTTTTTTCAGATTTCTTGATAGATATGCCATAGTTCTAGAGTTCTTTGTACAAAATTTCAATAGTTCTGCAGAATTTAGCGACGAAAACAATATTCGAAAAAATTTTCGTGTCGAAAACATTCTTTGTCAATCTTCGCAAATTATAAATAAGTACAACAGTTCTGAGCACAGTTCTGAACAGAACTCCAAGAGTTCTATCGAAAACCAAAGTAACATTTTTTTGTGCAGCTAATAGTTTACGAGATAATTGCAATTTAAGGAGAAAATATTTTCACTTACTGTGAAGTTGGCACCCTTTTTATCACAAATGTATACTTTTTTCAGATTTCTTGATAGATATGCCATAGTTCTAGAGTTCTTCGTACAAAATTTCAATAGTTCTGCAGAATTTAGCGACGAAAACAATATTCGAAAAAATTTTCGTATCGAAAACATTCTTCGTCAATTTTCGCAAATTGTAAATAAGTACAACAGTTCTGAGCACAGTTCTGAACAGAACTCCAAGAGTTCTATCGAAAACCCAAGTAACATTTTCTTGTGCAGCTAATAGTTTACGACATAATTGCAATTTAAGAAGAAAATCTTTTCACTTACTGTGAAGTTGGCACCCTTTTTATCACAAATGTATACTTTTTTCAGATTTCTTGATAGATATGGCATAGTTCTAGAGTTCTTTGCACAAAATTTCAATAGTTCTGCAGAATTTAGCGACGAAAACAATATTCGAAAAAATTTTCGTATCGAAAACATTCTTCGCCAATTTTCGCAAATTGTAAATAAGTACAACAGTTCTGAGCACAGTTCTGAACAGAACTCCAAGAGTTCTATCGAAAACCCAAGTAACATTTTCTTGTGCAGCTAATAGTTTACGACATAATTGCAATTTAAGAAGAAAATCTTTTCACTTACTGTGAAGTTGGCACCCTTTTTTTCAGAAATGTATATTTCTTTCACAGTTCTTGACAGGTATGCGATAGTTCTAGAGTTCTTTGTACAAAATTTCAATAGTTCTGCAGAATTTAGGAACAAAACAACAATACTCGAAAAAATTTTTCCATCGAAAAAATTTTTTCTTAATTTTCGCAAAAATTAAACTTGTACAACAGTTCTGAGGACAGTTCCGAACATAACCCCAAGAGCTCTAACGAAAATCCTAAGAACATTTTTCTATGGCGATAATAGTTTGTGATAAATTGATTTAATGTGGGACACACTTTCTCTACAGAAAATATAAATATATTCGTACAACAGTTCTGATGACAGTTCTGGACACCACGTGAAGAGTTCTATCGAAATTCCTAGTAGAATTTTTTAGTGCAGGTAATAGTTTAAGAGGTAATTGCAACTTAATTAAGAACCCCATAATAGCTCCTACTGTGAAGCTGCCACCCTTCTTTTCAGAAATATGTATATATTTTTCAGAGTTCTTGATAGTAAGTCATAGTTATAGAGTTCTCTGTACAAAATTTCAATAGTTATGCAGAATTTAGCGAAGAAAACAACATTGTATAACAAAGCTGATTCAGGAACCCTTTCCTTCTGATACAGTTCTTACTGTTGCCACAATAAATCACTTGTGCATAGATTCCAACTGTACTGATCATTACAAAAATACAACCATTGACCAGCGACGCACATTTCTTGCAGCGTTGTACATAGCATTCGGCTTATCCGCTGTGAAAATACCACACTTAACGCTATTTTAAAATTCACGGTGGATGGCTTCCGTTTATCTACAATGTCAGCATCTATCGAATTATATTCCTGCAAACGTGATGCCTGGATCACTCACTTCCCCTTTTTAGGTACGGAGGAAACTAGAGTTCAGTCTTGTGGAAGCCAAAAAAGGAAATGTGGGCAGCCCTTCTTTTACTGATAGCAAACTCTAGAGATGTCTCCACGCTTGTCTTTCTTCATCATGCCAACAAAAGAAAAATTCTCCCTTCATAGCTCTATTATCATTCCAGTACTAGTAAACCAGTTGTCCGCTTTCACATTTCGACCTGACTGATATATAGGTTTACACAGTCACAGAACAACATCAAAATGTTTATTGCTCAGTTGGTAAATCCTTCTGGTTGCAACACAGCGTATATTTCCAAATTGTACAGGTAAAATACTTAAGAATCCACACTTAAGAATCCATACTCGTTTGTTTTGATTGATACATATTGGCAAAAACTGTACCTTCCACAGAATCCTTCCAGCTTCTTGTCTACTGTAACATTTTCTCCAAGGATGTAAGATTTGTGGTAGTTGCGTACAAACACAGTAAATATTTCCCGAATAGCTGTTAGCTTGTCTAATTGTCTCCTTTCATCACGAATAGCGCGACTGTAAAATCCAAGGCTCTCCAGAATAAATTTGAAACGTTTTATGTTCATTTGGAAGGTGAAATTTTTCAATGCCATCACCACCAGTTCCACACAGATCTTCCAGGCTTTATCTGTTACTTTTGTTAACAACAATTAAAAACAAGAGACTGATGAAGGCTTTCAATTCAGTATCATCTATTGATTTTACCCCTCTCTCACGCTGAAATGAGGCTTTGATGCTCTCAAAATTCTGATTGGAATACAAAACTACAATAGACAAATATCGTTATCTATGAGATAATTACAGCATCACAAATGCTGCTTTGGCTGCACCTATTGGTACAGGTAAATTTTGAATAATATTATGCTCTTCGAACAGTATGCTTTGGATTTCCTCAACATTATCTAGTACTTCCCACTTACAATAATAAAATTCCTATAAAATAACGCAACCAGGAGCAGTGTATTAATCTGAAATTTGACGTTCAGACAGCGGACACTGCCTATTAAACAGTTCAACCAGAATTTAAGTGCAGTTTACATTCTGGATTAGCTTTGTACTACTTACTACGTTGATAAACAAATAAATTAATTGCTGAAATGAAATTCGAAAGGGCGCAGTGGATAAAAACGAGCAATCGGCTCATATCTCATCAAGAGAGCATTAGCGTCGATACTGAATCATACAACATTGAAAGGCACACGTGAAGTGTATATTTTTAGAATCAGGAAGAACCAGATGAATTTTATTACGTAAAACAGTAATTGTTTTGAGCTCGCATGACATCCAGGATCCACTAACAGCTAAAAATATGCCCAGGACCCTCATGGATGAAAGTTACGTGACAACATCACCAGCCGCTAGGATACATAAAAACATGTGCTGTGTGTAACGAACAAATTTGAAATTGCTGTCGTTAATATTGTTGCAAACATTTGTTCTAGTTAGAAAGGAAGTGTGGAAGTTTGATGAGTTACACTACAGCGAGATTTAAAAGTCTTTACAATGTATAGAAATGTAAGTATATTTACTGAATATATCGTACAAACGAACTAAGTAGTATGTTTAAATCCTAATTCAATACATGACTGATAGAGGTGTTATAATGTTGAGGGGATACAGTATTAAAGTTAATAACAAGTTCGAAATTTGTAAATAAGAACCTCGTTTATTTGGTCCTCAGTAATCCGGATTTCCGGTTTATCCGGATTCGTATTTTGTGTCCCTTGGTATTTTTCTCTTTTTTTCTTATAACACGAAGATGTGTAGTCGATGAGGTACATAGGCTGCTTACCACTAGGTTGGTAATTTAGTCTAGTACTGAGTGATAAGGAACTCGGAGTGTGTGAATGACATTGTTTCTCAAGTATTGTACATTAATATAACGGTACATTGATGCCCAACAAGTAAGTTGCATAGTACCCACGACAACAGCACTCCACCACAGCTCATTGTACCTCTGGTGCGATTCTCGACAGGTGTGACACCATCTGGTTAGTGGCGCGTGTGAATGTATCTGCTCTCTCAGCCATCTGTTTGTTTTGCACTGACGAGCCTTCTCTCCTTGAATCATATAAGCGTGCACATCCCACGCTTCCACCTACAGTTACTACAGTCAGTCTTAAGAAGGTGTACTGGCATTTGTATAGTGCTGAACATTTAGACTTTTTGTATTTAGTAGAATATACATCCGGGTTTTCGATTTTCGGTTTTCCAAAAATAAAAGTGAGAATTTACGATCGTCCTCATAGCTGTACTTCCAGCAATACCTCATCTCCTGCGTTCCCAATTTCGTAGAAGTTGTCCTACGAAAATTGCAGAAGCACTCTTGGACGAAAGGATATTGTGACGATATTCTTTCGTCACAGTCTGGGGTTAGAGACCCGGTCCGGCACACAGTTTTTATCTGCCAGTAAGTTTCACATCGGCGCACACCCACTGCAGAGTGAACACACAATCTGTTTTATAATCTACTGGCACCATAAAAATGTTATGAGGGTTCTTAAAAGAACTCTTTCGGTGCTATCCAGAACTGCAGCAAAAGGGTTGTGCCAATTTATTATAATGTAGACCAAGTGGGTCTCTCGAAAATGCTATTATCTCATTAACTGTTATCCCCACAAAAAATGTTATTACAGTTGTCGGTAGAACTCTTAGGGTCGTATTAAGAAATGCCATCAGATCTTTTGTACGAATTTATTACTTTTACATGACAAAAGTGAGTCCCACATTAATTATCTCATTTAATGTCATCGTCACAAATAATGTTATTATAGTTTTTGGTAGAACTCTGTGGGTGATATTCAGAACTGTTATCAGAACTATTCTACGAAATTTGCTATATTAGATAAAGTGAGTATCAGATTAAAACAAATATTGTATAAACTATTATCGCCACAAAAATGTTCTCATCATTTTCAATGCAACTCTTCCAGTGCTATCCAGAACTGCCAACAGAACTGTTATACAAATTTATTTTTTCCAAACTGGCAAATAATTTTTTACCATACCAAAATTTTGCCGAGTTATTGTTTTCTTCCCGAAATTCTGTAGAACATTCGTGTTTTGAGCAGGGAAATCTAGAAGTAATTCATATATATCAAGAACTGTGAAAAAAATTTATATTTATCGTAAAAGGGGTTCAAACTTCACGGGAAATGCTCATAAGCATTCCTTAATAAAGGCAGTTACTACGTAAACAATTACCTGCACAGAATATGTTACTAGTATTTTCGATAGAACTCTTACAATGCTATCCAGAGCTGGCATCAGAGCATACGAACAGACATAATTTTTTTTTTTTTTAGTAAGAGTGCCCCACAATTAATCAATTACCATACAAACTATTATAACCACAAAAAATGTTATTATGATTATCGATAGAAGTCTTGAGGTGTTAACCAGAACTGTTCATCAAAACTGTTGAACGAATTTACTTTTTCTGTGGAGAAAGTGGGTCTAACATCAAAGCAGTTACCGTATAAACTATCATCGCCACAAAAAGATATTATTAGGATTTTCGATAGAGCTCTTGGTGTTCTGTTCAGAACTGTTGTACGAATTTACTTTTTGCGAAAATTGACAAAGAATGTATTCGATAAGAAAAATTTTTCGCGTATTGTTGTTTTTCTCGCTAAATTCTGCAGGACTATTCAAATTTTGTACAAATAACTCTAGAACTATGACATTTCCATTAAGAACTCTGAAAAAGTATATATTTCTGAAGAAAAGGATTCCAACTTCACAGTAAGTGAAGAGGTTCCCTCCTTAAATTGCAATTATCTCGTAACATGTTAGCTGCACAAAAAATTGAAATTAGAATATTCGATATAACTATTGGGGTTCTGTTCAGAACTGCCCTCAGAACTGTTAACCGAATTTACTTTTTGCGAAAATTAATAACGAATGTTTGCTATTCGAATTTTTTGAGTATTGTTGTTTTCTTCGTTAAATTCTGCAGAACTATTCAAATTTTGTACAAAGAACTCTAGAACTATGGCATAACTGTCAAGAACTGTGAAAGAAATATACATTTCTGAAAAAAAGGGTGCCAACTTCACAGTAAGTGAAAAGATTTTCTTCTTAAATTGCAATTATCTCGTAAGCTGTTAGCTGCACAAAAAAATGTTACTTGGGTTTTCGATAGAACTCTTGGAATTCTGTTCAGAACTGTGCTCAGAACTGTTGTACTTATTTACAATTTGCGAAAATTGACGAAGTATGTTTTCGATACGAAAATTTTTTCGAATGTTGTTATCCTCGCCAAATTCTGCAGAACTATTGAAATTTTGTACAAAAAACTCTAGAACTATGACATATCTACCAAGAAATCTGAAAAAAGTATACATTTCTGAAAAAAGGGTGCCAACTTCACAGTAAGTGAAAAGATTTTCTCTTTAAATTGCAATTATCTCGTAAACTATTAGCTGCACAAAAAAATATTACTTGGGTTTTCGATAGAACTCTTGGAGTTCTGTTCAGAACTGTGCTCAGAACTGTTGTACTTATTTACAATTTGCGAAAATTGACGAAGAATGTTTTCGATACGTAAATTTTTTCGAATATTGTTTTCGTCGCTAAATTCTGCAGAACTATTGAAATTTTGTACAAAGAACTCTAGAACTATGGCATATCTATCAAGAAATCTGAAAAAAGTATACATTTGTGATAAAAAGGGTGCCTACTTCACAGTAAGTGAAAATATTTTCTCCTTAAATTGCAATTATCTAGTAAGCTATTAGCTGCACAAAAAAATGTTACTTGGGTTTTCGATAGAACTCTTGGAGTTCTGTTCAGAACTGTGCTCAGAACTGTTGTACTTATTTACAGTTTGCGAAAATTGACGAAGAATGTTTTCGATACGAAAATTTTTTCGAATATTGTTTTCGTCGCTAAATTCTGCAGAACTATTGAAATTTTGTGCAAAGAACTCTAGAACTATGCCATATCTATCAAGAACTCTGAAAAATATATATATTTCTGAAATAAAGGGTGCCAACTTCACAGTAAGTGAAAAGATTTTCTCATTAAAATGCAATTATCTCGTAAACTATTAGCTGCACAAAAAAATGTTACTTGGATTTTCGAAAGAACTCTTGGAGCTCTGTTCAGAACTGTGCTCAGAACTCTTGTACTTATTTACATTTTGCGGAAACTGCCAAAGAACATTTTCGATACGAAAATTTTTTCGAGTATTGTTGTTTTCGTCACTAAATTCTGCTGAACTATTGAAATTTTGTACAGAGAACTCCAGAACTATGATTTATCTATCAAGAGCTCTGAAAAAAATATATATTTCTGAAAAAAGGGTGCCAGCTTCACAGTAGGAGCTCTTATGGAATTCTTATTTAAGTTGCAATTACCTCTTAAACTATTACCTGCCCAAAAAAATTTCACTAGGATTTTCGATAGAACTCTTCACGTGGTGTCCAGAACTGTCATCAGAACTGTTGTACGAATATATTCATATTTTCCGTAAAGAAAGTGTGTCCCATATTAAATCATTTTATCTCAAACCATTATCGCCATAGAAAAATGTTGTTGGGTTTTTTCGACAGAGCTCTTGGGGTTCTGTTCAGAACTGTCCTCAGAACTGTTGTACAAGTTTAATTTTTGCGAAAATTGACAAAAAATGTTTTCGATACGAAAAATTTTTGGAAATTTGTTGTTTTCTTCGCTAAATTCTGCAGAACTATCGAAATTTTGTACAAAGAACTCTAGAACTATGCCATATCTATCAAGAACTCTGAAAAAAATATATATTTCTGAAAAAAAGGGTGCCAACTTCACAGTAAGTGAAAAGATTTTCTCATTAAAATGCAATTATCTCGTAAACTATTAGCTTCACAAAAAAATGTTACTGGTATTTTCGAAAGAACTCTTGGAGCTCTGTTCAGAACTGTGCTCAGAACTCTTGTACTTATTTACATTGTGCAGAAACTGCCAAAGAACATCTTCGATACGAAAATTTTTTCGAGTATTGTTGTTTTGGTCGCTAAATTCTGCAGAACTATTGAAATTTTGTACAAAGAACTCTAGAACTATGCTACATCTATCAAGATCTGCGAAAAAAATGTGTATTTCTCAAAAAAGGGGTGCTAACTTCACACGACTCAGTGGATGTACATAAAGAGGAAGTGATGCAACAAATAACTGACAACCACACAGATGACACCACAGCCAGGTTCAGGGAACATCAAAGGAAAAGGGGGGGGGGGGTGCAAGAAGACGAACCAATGACACCACCCATCTCACGTGTCGTAGAAACAGCAGCAACGGCCGACTCCGAAAATAACGGAGCACAAAAATCTTCCGCCACGAAGGCGGGACAGGTGACTTCTCCTCGACCTTCGGTTGAGTCGCCAGGAAGTTCACCAAAGGTTTCACCGACGATTTCACCGAAATCATCAAAAAGTAAGAAGAGACGAAGAGCACATCAAGCTGCAGAGAACTTGGCCCCTCCTTTAAGAGAGCGGCTGAGGAAGATACAGGAGACCGAAAAGAAGGACGAAGATACACAAAAGGAAGCGGTCGGCGAGTCTTCGGATCGGAACAAGAAACAAGAACGGGCTGACACGCCACACGGAACATTTGAACCCTTGCATGACAATACGACATCAGATATGGACAATGAAACCCGACTTGGACAAGGACATGGACACGACATCACCGAGCCACAATTTAACTGGGCGGACAAAAAGGAGGATCAGACCGATGCAATAGGGGCGGAAGGGGCTTTTGAGGAATAATTTTTTTATTAAAAACTGTCACACCGAACTCTAAGAAGAAAGAAGAAAAAAAAGAAAAAAGAAGGAAAACAGACAATGGAATAAAAGTAAAATAAAATAACACTATATATATCTAACTCGAAGTTATTGTAAGCGGCTCCAATACCGTGTCCTCTGTTTACTGTCTTGTAGCGTCTCACAGTGGAACATACATATAACGTGACCACCTTGAACATAAACAAAATTCAGAGTCAAGCAAAGGTAGCTGCACTGAAGGACTTTCTGTATCAGTCAGATATAGATATCGCCTTCCTGCAGGAAGTTAATGTCAAAGAATTGTCTGTTTCAGGGTAGAAAGAGGTGTTGAATGTGGCTCCAGAAAACACGTGTGGTACAGCCATACTTGCTAAAGAAGGAATCGAGATGACAAACGTGTGCCTTTTAGAGTCGGGGAGGGGAATTAGCTGCAAAATTTTTAACACTACTTTTATAAACCTATACGCACCTTCAGGCAACAATGCGAGACGAGAGAGGGCAGCCTTTTTTAAAAGTGACATTTTATTTCTACTCCAAGAAAACCCGGCAGAAAATGTCATTGGTGGAGATTTTAATTGCGTTTTAAATAAAATGGTTCAGCGACCAAATTTTAACTTCTCCCAAGAACTGCAGGCGTTGGTCACCAACATGAAGTGGTTTGACGCGTGGGAAATAAAATATCCGACGCTGGTTCGCTTCACATATATCACTGGTGCTACACAGAGCAGAATCGACAGAATATAGGTCACCCCCACTTTAGCCACCAAAGTCAGTAGTATCGAGGTGATACCAGCCGCCTTATCTGACCACCTCAGAGTGAGGTGCAGCATCAAATTAACCAGGCAAAAGACATATTGGGGTCGCCCACTATGGAAATTAAATATCAATACCCTCTCTGAAAACGCTCTAGATTTAAAGATGCAAGAAACTTGGCAGTCTATTTTAAGGATGTGTACTAAATTAGAACAACTATTGAATGGTGGACTATGGCCGCTAAGAAAAAGATAAGAGCAGCGCTGGTATTTTAAGCCAAAGAAAGGGCAATGTGGTCAAGACACACAATAGAGTTTTACTACTCTTGCTTAAGAGACCTTTACGACCAACCAATGTCTCAAGACGTCTTTATCAATATTAAAAACGTTAAAGCCAAAATGATAAGTATCAAGAGGGTACATTTGGAGGGATTACAAATCAAATCACAAACTAGAACGACAGTGGATGCAGAAAAAACCTCCATCTACCACTTGATACAACACACAAAAAACAGAAGAAGAAATTTTATTGCCAGCCTCAGAACGGAAGATAAAAAATGGTTCAAATGGCTCTGAGCACTATGGGACGCAACTGCTGTGGTCATAAGTCCCCTATAACTTAGAACTACTTAAACCCAACTAACCTAAGGACATAACACACATCCATGCCCGAGGCAGGAGTCGAACCTGCGACCGTAGCGGTCGTGCGGTTCCAGACTGTAGCGCCTTTAACCGCTCGGCGGAAGATAACTGAGTCCTGACGGAACAAAGGGATATCTTAAATGAAGCACATAGATTTTTTCAGCAGTTATATTCTGGAAATGCTACTGACAACAACTCAGTACAAGAGTTTTTACAGAACTCCGGAATAGAGGCAGTTGTTACAGAGGAAGAGAACAGAGGTTTAATGTTAGAAATTACGAATGACGAGGTTTTTGATATACTCAAATCTTCACCTTCACGTTAAGTCTCCAGGCCCAGACGGCCTGCCTGTGGAGTTTTATAGGACCTTTTGGTACCTAATAGGTTCCCAATTCACGGAAGTAGTTAATGACGTCTTGAGGGGAGAGGAAATTCCTGCTGCTTTCAAGGAAAGTGTAACTGTACAACTTCCAAAGGGAAGGAGTACGGACACGAAAGATATTACTAAAATGAGGCCGATCAGTCTAATGAACTCAGATTACAAAGTAGTTGCACGTGTAATTAAAGAACGAATGGGACCGATTTTAGAAAAAGTCATTGGATACCACCAGACGCGTCTCCCTCGACGTACCATTTTTAAGACTGTATGTGAATATCGAGACATTATTTCTATTTTCTCATCATCGTCAGCTAATGGAGGCATTGCCTTCATTGATTTTCCTAAGGCGTTTGACAGAGTCAACTACGGATATCTGTCCAGAACCTTGAAACACATAGGTTTCAATGATGGCAACTTAGCGGTTTTAATGAACATCATCAGAGGCATACGAACCAAAATCTCGATCAATGGACAATATACTAATGAAGTATTGATATGTAGTGGAGTTCCTCAGGGAAGTCCCCTGTCCATATTGTTTTATGTGGTTTCTCTGGAACCCCTTTTACGGCTTTTGAACACAACCTTAGAAGACATAACAATAGCTGGGCTGAACACGGTTACAAATGCATACGCTGACGATGTGGGAGCTCTAGTAAGGAGCGATGATGACTGTGCCCAGCTAACAGACAAGTTATTGCTTTATAGCAGGGCAACCGATGCGAGGATAAATGAAACGAAAAGTTCCTTTTTAAATTTACAGGGTATTGACAATGCGCAGCTACCGTGGGCAAACAGGGTGGAGCGTCACACTGCTTTGGGCATAACTTTTACAGTTGCCCATTAAGAACAACGGCTGCTAATTGGAAACAGGTGTTGGGAAAAATCAGAGGCAGCTTAATACTACATGAAACGAGAGACTTAAATATCAAGCAAAGAATTAAACTAATAAACTGTGCAGTTCTTTCGAAAGCTGCATATGTCGCTCAGATTTTACCAACACCTCCAGACATAGTGAAATCTATAGTGAGCACAATCTGTCGATACGTATGGAAAGGCCGTATTTTTATAGTAGCAGTAGGAACGACTATATCGAGACCAGAAAACGGAGGCCTAGGGCTGACAAACCTTCGGAGGAAAAACACTACCCTCTTCATTAAAAGAACGCTAAAACTTATAGAGACACAGCCGAACAGCATAACTGCCGCTCTATTTGACCTTCTCAAACCCGGAAGCATGCAGCCGCTAGTATATGTTCACAACATCAATTACAACCTAAAGCATATTAAGGATTTTTATGTAGAATTAAGCTACTTGACATGCATTTTAACAGACAAAAATAAGAGGACGAGGAAAATATATAGTAGAGAAGTTAAAATCACGTGAAAACCAAAATAAAATGGAGATGAAGTATCCCAACAAAAACTGGGAAAAAATATGGACTAATATAAATAACAAAACTCTGACTACGGAAGTGCAAGCGTCATGGTACAGAGTTGTCAACAACATTATTAGTACCAATGAAAAACTGCATTCAATAGGACTACAAGCAACCAATGTGTGTCAAAAATGTCACACTTAGGACTCCTTAAAGCATCGCTTCATCTGTATTGGATACAAGAATATTTGGAATGACATTGTATTGCAAGTCGCTTTTCTTAAACGGACCGATGGAAGAGAAATTACGCTAAACGATATACTCTTCCCAGAAGAAATTTCCTTTACACCACAAATAAACAATGTCATCTTGTGGCTATTCGGAAATTTTGTCAATTATGTTGTTAACAACAAAGTCAATGTCAATCTACAAGAATATCGAGAATGTGTGAAAGACGAATACTTCAAAATATACCGGAACAAAGACCATAAAAAGAAGTTCGGAAATATGATGCAAATTTTGTTTCAGAAACAAGGCATCGGTTAATACCTAAATAATATGAAATCGACAGAACAAGACAGACTGCCAAAGTAGGGGATTGCTGTTGAGGGTGAAGTACGGTGGGGACTTCGTGTGCCCCGGGACCAATACGGTAGCCGTGAAGGCCTCAACAGAACCCCGAAAAAGCATGTTTTCCCAAGAAGTAACAGGAGTCACGTCATAGCACAAGAATAGTAGGGAAAAAATATTCTCATGCAATAAACGTGCATCACTGAAGAAGTTTAATTTCCTCTCTTAATTTTTACTGTTGCTTCTCTCTCATTTTTGTTTAAATTCTAATGGAAGAATATTTTGCGTTCCGTTAATGCAGTAAATGGTATTATAGAGAGAGATATTTTCACCGTAATCAATTCAGATTACAATTTACAATTTTCTAACATTGTCTTGAAGATGAAATTCAGTGAAGTAGTCACTGGATGTCAAATGAGTACAAAGGAAATAGTGGTACGGTATGAGGGTGCTTTTTATATTTAGGTGTGGTCCCGTTACTACGCTTAAGATAACGCTAAAAGCTCAAGGGTGGTAACCCATAGTACATTACTGAGAAGTGCATGTAGTAGAGAGTCGTTGTGGAGACGATGATTGTTCATTAGAATGTGACATTCTAACCTGTCATAAAGCAGCATCTTACAACCAATCGTCTGCGGACTACAACGCTGCAGAAATTGACTAGGTTTCCCAGAGGACTGACATGAAACCGTTGTAATGCTCCTGGTATTAGTTAGAACGATAGCTTCACCCCAGATTCCATCGTCTAAGCTTGCCACCTTCTCTGGAATGTAATGGTCAATTTCATTACGTAGATACTGAGAAAACTAAACAGGTACAAAATGATTTTCAATATTTGAGGGTGGAATATGAAAGGAACAAAAGAGGCTTCTTAAAAAACTTGAGAGGGTGTCTGACGAGGAAATGGTAACTCAAATTCAGCATCAAATTTCGAGTCATTCCGTATTACTACAGAGATTGTCACCAATTAAGGAAAAAGCGAAGCGAACAGTCAAGAAGGCTGGTGGTTGTTTTTAGTACAGTTTTGAAGGATTATCTGGTGTTGATTAGAATGCTTTCGTATCCATCAAAAAGATTTATCTACTTAGAATTTCAGTAAATGACACTCATCGTCACGCTTGCTTAGCGCAGTTTGATTTTCCACGCCCATCACCACGGCCTGGCAATCGTAAGATTGAATTTGAGTGTGGTTACCTTGGGAGGTAACTGCAATGCAGATGTATGCCTTAGAGGACAATTGCGATTAATACGACGAATTTCGATGTTTATTTTCTACATACTGGTCTCAGGAAGCACAAGACAGAGTAATGCATGGTACACTAATGATGAAAATCATTTTCAGTCTGGCTTTAAAACTCCCGCTTGGTTCCTTGACAGTGCAGAGTCAGGAAATTAGTTTTTCCAAACTTCCTACAGTCCTGCTGAACGAACTTGTATTTGGATTATGATATTTCCCTCAGAGCTCCACCAAATCATTGTGTTCGGCGTAAAGGTAATCTCTAAAGAGTTCCAAGGTTTTCTACAAGAGGTATGGTCGTGGTGTAGAGGACAGTGCTGGCCGGAATGATAATGTTTTCTCCGCTTCAACTGAGGTCACCATGAAACGCAAAGTATCCTTTCAGATGAAACAACTCGCTTTTGGGTCGACATAGCGTTGACGGTTGAAGTGGTTGCGTGGAGGAACTTCCAGACAGAAATAAGGAGGATAATTTTAACAGTGATAGAAGTCACTCAAAAGTCTGGGATATTTGGCAGCTGTAAACATCATTTGCTGTTACACTGTGGTGTAAATGATATTTTTGTGTTTTAGTTAACAGTTTTCTCTTCTGTGCAACAAAATAACGAATAGAATGAGGGTTCGCAGCAGAGCTTTTGTAAAGTTTGGAAGGTAGGAGACGAGATACTGGTAGAAGTAAAGCTGTGAGGACCGGCCGTGAGTCGTGCTTCGGTAGCTGAGATGGTGGAGCCCTTGTCCACGGAAGGCAAAGGTCCCGAGTCTCGATCGGGTACACAGTTTTAATCTGCCAGGAAGTTTCAAAATAACGAATGTATATTCTTTTAAAGAGTATTTTGTGTGCCATGATTCATGAGATGAGATCTTCTTGTGCTATTACTTTTTAGGCAACTATGTGTGGCATTACATTGAGTCATGTTTTTGGTATGAGAATGTGGATGGATTATCGTAGAATATTTCTTTGTATGCCACATTTTATTAGTCTTTCTTATGATGCTGATTTTGAATGTAATGTTATGGAAGCTACAGTCTGTGCAAAACAATTGCAACGACTGAAAACAAATAAATGTACACACGCAATGTTACAAAGCACACAAAATATCACGCCATTCAATAGATGCAGTACCATCATCACAACCTCCGTAACGTGATTTGATAAGCGAATTTCAACGAAATCAATTTTTATCTCCAGATAGCGTCAACCGAAGTTATACATCTGTAGTCTGCAACCACTTAAGTAACCTATGAGAGTCACTACACCTGCAATCTCTGTGTGAAAAAAATTCTGTGTCGGTATTCATGAATATCTGTTGTGAACAAACAAAGCGTTGGAAAATGGGCTTCAAAATCCAGTCCCACAACTTGCTGAAAGATGAAACTTGGAAGAGTGACACGTGTCGCAATGCTCATTCACTGTCCATAAAAATTATGCTTAATTGTGTACACTGTAAACAAAACATTACGGCCACTGTCTCAACAGGGTGTTGGCCCACACTGGAACGCAGTACAACCGCTGCTCTGACGGCACCGATTCGACAGCCCTCCAAGGCTATGTGGTATGAGATGTCCATGCTCAGGTCACAGAATTCCCATACATTATGCTCCATGTCTGAATGTGTGGAGTTCACAGCCGATAACATCGATATGTTTCTCATCCGTATCACAGCAAAAAAATTTGTTGGCCAATACATCAACATGACAACAAAAATATGGGGTTATGACACAGACAGGTACCCTGCTGAAAGATGGCAACTCTATCGGAGAGACATAATATTCACGTAGTTCACAGCTGCTTTGGTGCTTTTGATTACTACCGTAAATCTCATGAGTCCTCAGACGAATGTTCCCTCAGAGGATAATACTAAACTAGGGGCTTACGTCCCTGGGGCAGAGCATGGTTTTGGCATCCGTTTACTTGAATGACGGAGTATCCAGACATGACTTTAGAACGAGTATAACAATAAAAATAATGAACGTGATTCATCCGATGAAGTGACACGATTCCACTGATCGTGAGGACAATCAAATGTTCAAATGTGTGTGAAATCTTATGGGACTTAACTGCTAAGGTCATCAGTCCCTAAGCTTACATACTACTTAACCTAAATTATGCTAAGGACAAACACACACACCCATGCCCGTGGGAGGATTCGAACCTCGGCCGGGACCAGCCGCACAGTCCATGACTGCAGCGCCTTAGACCGTGAGGGCAATCTCAATCCTATTGCGTCCATTCCAACTTCAACCGATGGTGTCGTTGGATCAACATGGGAATACGTAAGGGTCATCTACTGCAGAGGTCCATGTTCAGTAGCGTGTGATGAAAGGTATGCTCCGAAACGAGCCTTCACGAGTACTCTTCTGTGTCTTGAGCTTTCCAGAGCAGGATAGCCCTTGTACACATTATGTGATGATACCTACTCATGAGTCGTAAAAAATGACCAAAAATTTAAAAAAAATCTTGTTCTGTAGAAAAGAGCACTTCTTGCTAAATTACAAAAATCTGTAATTTATCTTTTTAATTTTCCGTTTGTTTGTAAATATAGTTTAAATTTAATTTTACACACTCATCTGTCAATTTAAAGTCCGTTAGAATATGTGATGTAGCCTTCTTTTCCTTCTTCTGGCTTACAGACTCGGATCGTAAACACAGATGTATTCTACAAGGCTCTTACTACCGGAACATAAGTACAGTTGCACCTAGAAGGCTGTGGCTTAGCTGCAACAAAAGATCTAGATAAATTTGTTTAGTTCTTCCTTTCGGAATTTGAAACTCGAGTACTTCTTAGTTACTGCCAAGTTGTTCTATTTCAGTGTATGGTTTGCTGTGCTAGAAATGCCGAGACTGACGAACTTTAACACTAAACAGAGGTTTCGAGGCAGTCAGTTCAAGCAACGCGAATAATAAGCTGCACATCATTTGGGATCAGTTGTCACTTACAGAAACAGGGTGTACAAGCATATAATACCGTCACAATTACACTGAGGTGGCAGAAGTCATGGGATTCTTCCTAATATCGTGCCGGACGTCCTTTTGCCTGGTGTAGTGCAGCAATTGGCGTGGCATGGACTCAACAAGGCGTTGGAAGTCCCCTCCAGAAATACTGAGCTATACAGCATCTATAGCCGCCCACAATTGTGCCAGTGTTGTCGGTGCAGGAACTTGTGGACCAACTGACTGTCAATTAACTCTTATAAATGTTGGATGGGATTCATGTCTGCAGATCTGGGTGGCCACAGCCAACAGAGAAGAACTGAAGCCCAGTGGCGTAGAGCACTCTCATCCAAAAACATTGCATCGCTATTCGCAATCGTTAGTCCATGAATTACTGAAAGTGGTCTCCAAGTAGTCGAACATCCATAGCGGACAGTCCACTCCATGTGAACACAGAGCGTACCATTATGGAGTCTCCACCAGTTTGCAGAGTGCCTTGTCGACAACTTGGATCCATGGCTCCGTGAGGTCTGCGGCACACTCGAATCCTGTCATCAGCTGATTTTTTTTTTTTTTTTTTGTCATCAGTCTACTGACTGGTTTGATGTGACCCGCCACGAATTCCTTTCCTGTGCTAACCTCTTCATCTCAGAGTACCACTTGCAACCTACATCCTCAATTATTTGCTTGACGTATTCCAATCTCTGTCTTCCTCTACAGTTTTTGCCCTCTACAGCTCCCTCTAGTACCATGGAAGTCATTCCCTCTTGTCTTAGCAGATATCCTATCATCCTGTCCCTTCTCCTCATCAGTGTTTTCCACATATTGCTTTCCTCTCCGATTCTGCGTAGAACCTCCTCATTCCTTACCTTATCAGTCCACCTAATTTTCAACGTTCGTCTATAGCACCACATCTCAAATGCTTCGATTCTCTTCTCTTCCGGTTTTCCCACAGTCCATGTTTCAATACCATACAATGCTGTACTCCAGACGTACATCCTCAGAAATTTCTTCCTCAAATTAAGGCCGGTATTTGATATTAGTAGACTTCTCTTGGCCAGCTGTTACAAACTGAAATCTGTCTCATCTAATGAGGTCACCGTTTCCCAGTCTTCTAGAGTCTTGCCGATGTGCTCACGGCCGGCTGGAGTGGCCGACCGGTTCTAGGCGCTACAGTCTGGAGCTGCGCGACCGCTACTGTCGCAGGTTCGAATCCTGCCTCGGGCATGGATGTGTGTGATGTCCTTAGGTTTAAGTAGTTCTAAGTTCTATGGGACGGATGACCTCAGAAGCTAAGTCCCGTAGGGCTCAGAGCCATTTGAACAATTTTTTTATGTGGTCACGAGCCTAGGAGAGGCGCTGCAGGCGATGTCGTGCTGTTAGCGAAGGCACTCGTGTCGATCGTCTGCTGCCACAGCCCATAACGCCAAATTCCGCCGCACTGTCCAAGCGCATACGTTCGTCTTACGTCCCACATTGATTTCTGCTGTTATTTCATGCAGTGTTGCTCAGCTTTAGCGTTGACATCTCTACGTAAACAGCGCTGCTGTCGGTCATTAGATAAATTCGGTCGGCCACTGCATTGTCCATGGTGAGAGGTAATGCCTGTAATTTGGTTTTCTCGGCACACACTTAACACTGTTGATCTCAGAATGTTGAATCCCCTAACAATTTGTGACATGGAATTTCTCACCCGCCTATCTGCAACTACGATTTGCGATCAGAGGCCGTTTACTCCTGTCGTGCGGCAGTAACCACGTCGCACACCTTTCCGCATCTCCGCCAGTGCACTCACTGCCCATTTACACCTCTCGTACGCCATACTACCGCCCTCTGTATGTGTGCACACTGCAATCTCGTGGCTTCTGTCACCTCAGTCTATTCTTCTGTTTGAGTTCAGCGGAGGGGTGACAGCAGAGGACGCAGCCAGAAACATTTGGACCGTCTATAAAGGAATACAATCGGACAGAGATTGGCAAGGAAATCGTTTTCTAGTTTTAAGGAGTATGGTTCTGACATTAGGGATTCTCCACGTTCAAGAAGATCTTCAAGGTTTGATGAAGGTATTTTAAATGCATTAATCTTCAATGACCCACTACAGCATACTCGAAAAATCCCATATGTGAGGAACTGCGATCATTGCAACCTCGTGTGACATTTGCAAATAAGTAACGTAAACGGAAAACAGTTATAAGCAGTGAAAGTTTTGACGAGGACGTTGTTAGGAGAATTGTTTACAAGTTTTATCTGACCGACACTCGGGTGGCTACAGTGGAAGGAATCAAACAGAAGTTGAGAAAAGCTGTAGACTTTCAAGGTAGTAATACTAGTGTAAGGTGGTTATTAAAGCAAAAATAAGGTATACTCATACTGCTAGAGAGAGAAAACATTACAGAAAAAAGAGTTGCGTATTTGAAACGATAAATAGACTGAAGAGCAAAAGAAATTGCTTTACCTGCCTAATATCGTGCAGGGCCCCCGTGAGCTCGCAGAAGTGCCGCAACTCGACGTGGCACGGACTCGTATATTGTCTAAAGTAGTGCTGGAGGGATCAAGCACCATGAATCCTCCAGGGCTGTCCATAAATTCGTAAGAGTTCGAGGGGACGGATATCTCTCCTGAACAGCACGTTGCAAGACATCCCAGACATGCTCGATAATGTTCATGTATGGGAAGTTTGGTGGACAGACGACGTGTTTAAACTCAGAAGAGTGCTCACGGAGGCACTGTGTAGCAATTGTGGACGTGTGGGGTGTCGCATTGTCCTGCTGGAGTTGCCAAGGTCCGTCGGAATGCACAATGGACACGAATGGATACAAGTAATCAGACAGGATGCTTACGTGCCACCTGTCAGAATCGTATCTAGACGTATCAGGGGTCCCACATCACCTCAACTACTCACGTCCAATTACAGATCCTCCACCAGCTTAAGCAGTCCCCTGCTGACATGCAGGGTACATGGATTCATGAGGTTGTCTCCATACCAGTGCACGTCCATATGCTCGATACAATTTGAAACTAAACTCGTCCGACCAGGCAGCATATTTCCACTCATCAACAGTCTAATGTCGGTGTTAAAGGGGCCAGGCGAGGCGTAAAGGTTTGTCTGGTACGGTCATCAAAGGTACACGAAAGCCCATATCGATGATGTTTCGCTGGATGCTTCACATTGTGTCACTTGCTGATGGCCCAGCATTGATATCTGCAACAATTTGCGGAAGGGTCCACTTCTACCACGTTGAATACTTCTCTTCAGCCGTCGTTGGTCCCGTTCTTGCAGGGTATTTTTCCGGCCATAGCGATGTCGGAAGTTTGATGTTTTACCGGATTCCTGATATTCACGGTACACTCGTGAAATGATTCTACGGGAAAATCCCCACTTCATCGTTACCTCGGAGATGCTGTGTCCCATCGCTTGTGTGCCGACTGTAACACCACGTTCAAACTCACTCAAATCTTTATAACCTACTATTGTAGCAGCACTAACCGAACTAACAACTGCGCCAGACATCTGTCTTATGTAGGCGTTGGTGACCGGAGCGCCGTATTCTGCCCGCTTACATACTTGTGTATTTGAATGCGCGTTTGGCGCTTTGGCGCTTCAGTGTAGGATTTGGGGAGGAAAAGGAAGACATTGTGTACGTTAATGAAAGTTTCATTTTATCATCAAACATAATCGGGAAATCATGAACTAATAGGGGTCTGATGACCTCAGATGTTAAGTCCCATAGTGCTCAGAGCCAACCATAAACTAATAACACAACTCATGGTCTTCTCAAACCGGAATCGAGGGACAACCCCTAATAGTTGTCCATACAGCCGGTGAAAGTGGGTTTAATCCTAATGCGCTTGTCATGTGGAAGTCAAATCAAGCAATATGAGATTACCACAACCACATGAACGAACAAAATTGTGAAAAATGGGTGACGGAAAAGGTGATTCCCAATAAAAATCGTAACTCTTTATTACAACCTTAAAAGAAATATATCTCCAACGTCTAATTCTACTAAAGTGGCCAACAAAGGAACGTACCACGTTCTCGGATGACATGCTGAAACTTTTTCAACAAGAGCTTGTTTAATGAACCAAGCAAAGGACTGTCGAATATTCCGTCGGTAAGTTTCTGCACAATGCGGCTCACGTTGTTTTGCTCCTTCCTGCTTACCACCCCGACTTAAATCCAACAGAAAATATTTGGCCATTTCTGAAAGGTTGGGTAGCTTCTAGCAACATCCTCTGCAACTTAACAGCTGTGAAACATTTATGAGAGGAGCAATTTAATTCAGTAGCCAAAGAAGACTTTATTCTGTTGTGCGAACACGCTAAAAAAATTGAACGAGCATACTAGCAGTAAGATGTCTTTTTTGACGATGAAACTGTTAAAATAATAATACCCTTAGTTGGCGAAGATAGTGACAGCGAAAGTGATAACTGTGATTGGAGTAACTGCGCTCCATGATAGTGACTGAAGGTGAGTTTCGAGCATATGCTCGTGCCCAACGTCTATAGAAGACAGGTCTGGTCACGATCCATGATCCTTTGCGATAGCAGCTATTTTGGTTCTAGCCTATTACACGACAGTAGCAGATTGTTTTTGTACTGGGTATAGTGTTTGTCGCTATTTTAAATCAGAGCATTTAAAAATGGGTTGCTGTGCAGCACCGAATTGCAGCAGCAATTCTTCTGAAGGGGTGAGATTATACACATTTCCTGCAGACAAAGATCAGAGAGTTATATGGTTACAGAACTCTAGGATAGACAAATGGAAGCCAACAACACATCCCAAGTTGTGTGAAGTAAGTAAATTACCGGTTACAAGAATCAGAGCTGAAATACCGTATGTTTTCTATATAATTTATATATTTACGATTTTTTAAAGCTGCACTTTGAGGAGTCACAGTTCGAGTTACGTAGAGCTGATGGAAGAAGACTGCTATAATGTAATGGCATTCCAACAAAATTCGACGTCCCAAATGCACCCAAACTAAACGGAAACATCCAAAAGCAGGGTCAGTAACTAAAGGTGAGATATTCATCATAACTGAAGGTGAGATATTCATCAACGTTTTTCAGTTTTCATTTGTAACCATGTTTCCGACAGAACGCAATCGTTTATTTTAGATTTATGAATGTAACCTTTCAATCTATGATCAGTTACCATCACTCGTGTCACCTGAAATGATTGTAGCTTATGAGGGGATCAAATTAGTGGCGGGCAAATTGCGCCTGGAATTAAACTGTAGTAGCACATGAATTTATATGAAGCATTTATGTCTAAAATTCTCCTTTGGCCCTACTGCAGTTTCTGTCGATTCTCAGCACTGTACTGGCATGCATTCTGCCGACAACATGGGTTTGTACAGTTTGTTGCTGTGTAATGTGCTTAGTGAAATATTTTACATTAAGAATAAATCTTAAATAAGAATATAGCTATTGTCGCACCCGACACACTAATTGTGCTATGCCGGTACTGTAGCTGCAAACACAATGTTGAGATTAGAGGACTTGGTTTCATAGCTGAATGCATGCCAGTGTTCGTTTAAAGGAGCAGTGCTGGTAACATGGTTACTGAAAAGGCTGTTACAACATTTGTCTTTATTTTAATATTTCTAGCTGTGAAATAATAGAGTTTCGTAATTATATTTCCAGCCACTGAAGCGTTTGAGGATGAAACACATATAGTGATGTCTCTTGCATCATTAACAAAAATTCACTAGTTAGAAAAGAGCTATAATAATTATCATTTAGATAAGTTTTGATGGTAGGCCCACATTAAATATTCTTCTCTCTTCGAAGATGAAGAAAATGAAAGAGAAGATAGTTGCAGTGGAGAGCAAGGTTAGCACACTCTTACATCCAGACCAGATAAAGTAATTGGAAAGAGTTTCTGAGTCAAACCCTTACAAATGGTCAAACAAAATATAACATTTTCTCTAAAAGTGAAATGTGATGTTGGTACAGATAGTTACGAAAATCTGAGGTGCACCAACTACCCATTGCCATCAGCAACGACCGTGAGGAGGAGGATTGAAGCCTGCAAATTTGCACTCGGCATTCTGCATGATATTACTCAGTAGTCAGATGTGAAGCTCGAGTCTGAAGATGTGTAAGGAAAACTCTGTGTACTTTCATTGGATGAAATGTCCATAAAGCCATTTGTTGAAGGTGACAAAGGTTTAAAAGTATATATAGGATTTGTTAGAGAAGAGTTAAGCAGTTCATCAGAGCTGCAGCTTTCCAGCCATGCCTTAGTTTTTGTGGTGCCAGGTTTAACAGTTCACTGGAAGCAGATTGTGGCATATTTTTTAACTGGGAACTCTACAAACCAAAACAAACTTTGGGACAGCCTCAAGTAGGCAATTGAATGTTTGTATGCTCATGGTGTAATAGTGAAGTGTATTTCAAGTGTCCTGGGTGCTAGCAATGTTGGCATGTGGGGAATTCTAGGAATTCACTCAATTCGTAGCCAGTTGAATCGAGCGAGGTGGCGCAGTGGTTAGCACACTGGACTCGCATTCGGGAGGACGACAGTTCGAACCCGCGTCCGGCCATCCTGATTTAGGTTTCCCGCGATTTCCCAAAATCGATTCAGGAAAATGCGTGGATGGTTCCTGTGAGAGGGCACGGCCGATTTCCTTCCTCATCCTTACCTAATCCGGGCTTGTGCTCCGTCTCTAATGACCTCGTTGTAGACGGGACGTTAAATGCTGATTTCCTCCTCCTCCTCCTCTGTAGCCAGGTGAAACGTAGAATTAAGCACACCTGCTTGTCTGACTAGAGCTTCTATTTTGCTGCAGATTAGCCCCACATTTTAGAGAACATTAGAAATTGTTTGCTGCACAAAACATAACATTGTCTGTGGCCACAGTAAAAGAAAATACACTGAGTCACAACAAAGTTCCACTGAAGCATGTAGAATCTTTACTTAAACTTCAAGGGGAGGGTGGATCTATATTTGTTCCAAGTCTGTCAGCTACCGAGGTTAATCCGAGTACATTTGAAAGATAAGAGTTCCAGTGGCTAGAAACTAGTTGAATCATAATGTAGCTTCTGCTTTACAGTTTGCTGCGTTAGCAGGGTTTCTTTCAAAAGAGACTCTAACAACAAGCTGGTTTATTATTAATCTTAATGGGTGGTATGAAATAATGGTAAATAGAAAAAAAGGAGAATCAATCTGTAAGAACAATGCCGATAGGATGATGTATCAGAGACAGATGCTGCAGTGGTTTGGAACATCGCGTTTCAGCAGCAAGAAGCAGTGGAAACCAATACAAGATGGACTTCAGCTGTCTACTGCAACTGCTCTGTAACTGTTTGAGGAACTATCTTCCAAGCGGACAATTGACTATCTACTAACTAATAGGCTGTCTACAGACTACGTATGATATTTCA
Organism: Schistocerca serialis cubense; assembly: GCF_023864345.2. Lineage (NCBI taxonomy): Eukaryota > Metazoa > Arthropoda > Insecta > Orthoptera > Acrididae > Schistocerca > Schistocerca serialis. The sequence continues at coordinate 24,244,628 of NW_026047583.1, read as the reverse complement.
TATTCCAAGTCCGTGAAACTGGTGGTATTCATCCTACACCAGTAAAACTAAAACTTGTAATCAGAAGATTAGCACTGCATGGTATTCACGTGTTCCACGGCCATGGTGAGTACTACGTCGACATTTTTCCAAATGAAACAGCCAGAAGCTGAGACTGAATTAGAGCCTCAAGCCTCAGACCCTTAAGTATTAACACTGTTCAGCTAGCAGGACTGTATGACTTTTCTGGGTCGGTGGTGCGTAAACTTATCAGAACTTCAAAGTTAGTTACATGTGTCACGTATTAAATCAATACATTCTCCACAACCTTCAGAGAACCTTCCCTATGTGTGGAAAATGACTGTGAATCAAGGGGCATTGATGCATCCAACATGGTGAAGATGTCTTCCAAAAATGTATTTACGAACTGTTGAAGTATGAGAATGTTCCTCCCCATTTGGTTGCAATGTGTCTCAGTTGTACTGAATGCGTCAGTGGTTCTTTGTTTCCTAAGCATAATGTAGTGGAATTGCTTTTAAAGACATTTTTCTCTGTAAGATCGCACACTTTTGCCAGACTTAAACATGACTTTCACGAGTAAATCAAAAGTCTATTCCCATTAAAGTTCGTTATGCGAACGAGAGCTGATATTCAGAAATAATGTTTTGCTACTGTAAGTAGAACGTTACGTTTTACCTGATCATTTCCTTTTTTGTGCTAAGTAAACCATCAACAAATCTCTTATGTTAATTTTTATTTTACAATTGTACACATTTTCTTTGTAGCATTTTCCTTCCGAAAGTTGATTTGTTTTGTCTGTTTCTTCTGCTTGTGGTGGACTCTTTTGGCCATAAATATAATTTTTCTGTAATTGATACAGTATACAGTATACGCTGAGGCTCAGCTATTACCAGATTTGAAACATAGCTGGTTGGTACATAAAGTTGAAGGAAACTGCTATCAAGTTATCATGTTTGTACTACTCTTGCAATGGATGAAACATAGCAGAAAAGTTACTGCTTTTCAGTGACCTAACGATTTTTGCAATACCTCTAACACTTTTGTCTACAAATCTGATGTCTACTGCTGGATTAGGTATTGCCTGTCAAAGAAAATCCACTGAGCCTGTTTTTCAAGCTCCATTTTTGTCACTGTTCAGGCACAAGATACTTCTATCCTAGACGTTAGCTGCCTTTACTTTATCCTTCCACTGAAATTGTGTGTTACTTGTTGTAAAAGTGAACTGTGTTCATAGTGATGTAAGAATCATTTTCAAGAGATAACTGTATTTCTCATGTATTGTGTGAACTTGGTAAGCTATTGAGTGTTGAAAATACTGCTCAGGTAACTAGCAGTCTAAAGCCTTATGTTATTGTGATCTGCGAATGATGTGCACTGTTAGACGACATATTAGTTTGCCATAGCTAATGGAATTTTATCTGATCAACATTTAGAACTAAAACTGTCACACAGCAACAGTTACATTACTGATTTCCAGAAATGTAAATCTGATAGCGCACTGTTATTTGGGATTGTGTGTAAATAAACCTTCTGTTGAAATGTGACTTTACAAAAAAAAATCTTCCAGTTTTAGCAAGTACATCACACACATTACCCTCGTATATCAAAATAAATATTTGTAAATTATTAGAATTTTCTTCATTGTAACCTTTTCTATAATCGTGATTCCTCGGTCAGTTGGAAGATTGATTTGGTTTGAAGCAGTGAAACCAAAATTTTTTATGAGGAATGCCGGTTATACAGAATGAGACCATATTCATTCTCACTACATTACTGGTATGTATGACTCTAGCTAAAGATACAATTAGTAAATTGTATTACATTGGAAGGAAGATGACCTTCCATTTAACAAAATTCTGCTTTCCGCAAAGGCATCTGGGTAACATAAAGCTATGTGTTATGCTTTAAGTAGTCTGTAATTGTTCCTTGCGTTCCAGTCACTGAAGGACAATATTATTATTAATGAAGGAGTGAGGGGTGTTGTCGGTAGAATTGAATGCCTAGTGAGCTTTTCTGGCCAGATTTGTTCTGATAGCATTGTTTTTAATCAGTTTCTTTATTTATAGGCACATGAAACGGGTCAACTTTGCAGGTAACGATTTACTAGTGATTCTCCCGTGATACATTGCACAGTTTCTCTGACTCGTTTGTTCACTTAGAATACAGTACAGATATAAATGTCATATACGCTAAATTAAACTCTATATTTTTAATATCCTCAAAACTAATCGTTGGAAAATGGTGTTGTTTTCATATTTACATGCCAACACAACTTTCTCTGTATAAAGATAGCACCAGTAATAACGCACAACAGATGTAACTATTCGTCCAGCGACTTCTATAGCAGACGTCAGAGTCACTGCTTGCTTCTGATAATGCTGCATCAGATTTCCTTGTCAAGTGTTTACACTGAGCAGGTACAAACATGCATGAAAGCACATCGTTTTACTCAAACGAAAAGAGCAATATTGGTGTTACACTTAACCAGCATTTTATTTTTAAACTTAAACATATAATTTCCGACACAAGGACAGGCATAATTTTTTAGGAACGATAATAATTTCAGAAAGAAACCGCTCTTTTCCCTAGCGACTGTGTCGTCTATTCCAGCCTCCCCACATAGACCTTGCTTGCGCTGAGCTTCGCGGCAGTTCTCTCCGTGACATCGGAGTGTAACGCCGCTCGTGGAGCAGGTGGCTAGTTGTCAGAGGAGCCCACAGCAGAGGGGCGTGTGAGGAGCAGCCGCCAAAGCCGCTTAGCGGACCCCACCGGGCTTCACAAGAGCCGTGAGCAGCCCGCGGCAGCAGTGACTGCAGGCAGCAGACCCGAACTCTAGCCTGGCGCGGCACGAGGGTCGCCTGCTTCCCTTAGGAAAACCAGAGACAGAGACAAAAAGTGAGAGGAGGTCCAAAAGCTGCAAGGAACCAGTGATCTAAGAAGGCTGCTTGACTTTCTGTTAACTTCACAGTCTTCAGTCATGTTCATTCGCCACTTTCGTGCGCATAAAATCCTAAATTGAAGGATATCGAGCTGTTGATAGTGAAAGCAGGCTGATAATAGAAGCAGTTTAGACAGTCAAATGAAAGACACGTTCCAAAGTACAGTTAAAACTTTCCTTAAAAACGTACAGGAAACACACCTTAACGCTGCAAATGAGAGCAATAGGAATAATTAGTGAGGATAGAGAGCAAAATAACTGGCTAAAAGAACGGGCATTTGTGAAGCAGAAATAGATGTTGAGCCATGGTAAAAATTGCTGGTTCGGAGAGCGCGCCGCAGCGCGTTCTGTGAAGCAGTCGCCCTCCGTTTCTGGCGGTGGCAACGCTGTGGCAACCGCAACTTTGGTGTCTCCCGCTGGTGGGAAAGGGGAAAGGTTGCCTGTTCACGTGCATTGAAAGGGTGCTATGAGCTCGCCAGTTGGTCAGTCCGAGAGAGGCTGGGTCAGTCTCGCGTCACCAGTTTCTGGTCTGCCTCTCGTTCGCATTTGTGCGGCAGTGAGTGTCTATCTGTCGTCGGAGTGCTAGTATGTCTGTCGTTGGGATCGAACTTTAAGCCAGAAAATGAGAGTCTTGCCAGTCCGCCAGTAACAGAACTCAGCTAGTGGTCGCCCGGTCGGGGCTGAGTTCCTGCATCTGAGTCTGCGCGTTAGGCCGCCAGTCTGCTCGAGTTGCTCGGGCAACGGTCACTGGCGGTTGGATCGGTCGGTTGGTCGGTCGCGCACTGAGACACAAGATGACTGGTCCGCCTTCAGCATCGGTGCATATGAGGTGCCCATGTGAGTCCAGTGGGCCGCGCCGTATAGAAACGGGTAGTGGGTTCGCGGTCGACACGAGAGCAACACGAGTCAAACCGCGACAACGGGCTGGCCGGGGCGAACTTCGACGCCGCGAGACGTGAGCTCGGCGCGCCTTCCTGTGTCCGTTGAAGCGGCTGGCAGCGGACGGTTCGGAAGAGCGTTCTGGGGGTGCTGCGCCAGGTCTTCGCCAGAAATCACAGTTTATTAGAAGTTAACGGATTCGTGATATGTTGTTTCATTTACTTGTTAAAGTCTACTTGTTTCCATTCCAGTTCAGTTACAGTTCAGTTTCGCAGTTTCCGTTTATAAACTGCGATTAATTGGCCATCAGGATAAGCAAGTCGGTATTTCATTCACCACATACGTTCTGCATCGTCTATTACTTTCAAACTTTTGTGAAATAATTGGTCTTTCTACGCTGTGCTGAGACCAGGAATTGTTTCAACTAACCTTAATTAGATTCGTCTAGGTTAAAACATGCTTAAAAAAATACTGAAATCGTCTAAATTTTTAAAACTGAGTATACTGTGGGAGGAGTTTTCGGTATATAACGTAGACATCGTCCAAGTTTTATGTTTCCTTTTGCACAATGTTGTTCTGGCGTAACCACAAGCGCTGGAACGGAGCTGAAGAACGCAAGAGAAGAGAAGGCGGTGAATCGACGTCGGCGAATGGTGCGCTGATTAGGACTGCACCACGACAGCAGCGGCCTCTACAAGAGGAGAATATAAGCGCCGCTCCTGCCAGCCTTGGCCGCTCAGTATTCGGACAACATCAGCACGGCCCAGCAGAGAGTGCTACGGTACCAGTGACGTGTGATCCATATCAACTGCTTGCATTAACACTGTGTATAGCAAGGGACACTTATACGCATGTCGCCCATCGCTTGCGACCACTTGTTGTACATACAAGTAAAGTTTCGTTATTCTTCTTATTTGTAGTGCAAACTATTATTGTAAATTTGCTTGAATTGCTGTATAGCATTCTGAGAACGCAGAATCCTTCAGGCACGCTATATGAGACGAGTGGGCAGAACCCCACAAATGTCTATCATTCTCTAACACCCACTGCTCCAAACTGACTGAAGTCATACGATTTCTTAATTGAATTTGGTCCAATTTTTTTTTTTTTTTTTACTAAACGGTGCAATAGGTATTCTAAATCAAACATCAGAACGGCCGATGTGGGGATAAAATTTAAATATGTGTCTTCTCATTCGTTTTGATTTCAGGGCAATTGGGGTTAATGAGCACAGGAATATTGGATGGTGTGCTGGAATGCACGTTAGGGAAAAGTTTGGCTTAGTAGTCAATTCCAAGTATCATTTGCTCACGAAATGGAATGAAAACTCAACTCCTGTAAACACTTATAATGTACAAAGTCCTTTCACTATGGATCTTTGAGGAGTGTCTGCTTTAACAGTTTTAGTCAACAGTATTCTGTAAGGATTAGGTGAATTGAAAAGTTCAAAATGGAGACTCAAATGATACAAAAATCCAGACTTTAAAGAGAGCAGAAGACAAACTTCACCAGCTCTAGAATAGATGAGCTGTGAAAACAAGCTTGCAGCCGACAATGGAAACACATAAAAAAACTTAAAGAGGATCGCCATTCAAGAATTAAATCACGACTGGATGAGGAACAAGGCCTTCCCTAATTGAATCTAATTAGGCGACCACATATTTATCACTCGTGAAGTGCCCAAAAATGCTTCCAACAAATGAATTAACAATCGTAGATGCTTCCTAACACGGAATTTAAAGTGCGGTAGCACTCGACAAACTACGAACGGCGTCTACTGACTGAACAAGTTTCAGCCTGCAGCAACTCCGAGGATAGAGACAGATAAAAACTGAGAGATGGCGAACTGACCAGTCGACAAAGCGACTTTGCAGTGGTGCCGAGCGTCTCCTCCAATCAGGAGATAGCAGACACAGCACCTGGTTTCCCTTTTCATTGTTTCCTAAGCGTCAATCGCGAAGCCAGTCTCAAAGAACGGACTAGCAGATTGACCTCCCCCCATCTGTTCGCACCCGCTAGACTGCCACCACAACGTAGCCTCTGAGAAAAGACCCAACGGCCATTCCAAGGACCACAGACGGAACCGAAGAGGACAATATAAATTTATCGATGTGGGTGCGTTCGTATTTACACAGACATTCAGACAATCAAGCACTCATCTACATTTAGGAAAAAGTGGATAAAGGTACGTAATATGTTGAATATCGACCTAATAGAAATGAGAATAAAAACCATATCCGTTCCCAGTGTGAACTTTGCCCTGGCAAGATAAAAAAATCTAAGAAAACGCAAGCAGAAAAGAGACAGTCTGCAGAAGGTAACAAAGATACTGCGCCCATTCAACGTAAAACATTTGTCTTTCTGAGATACAACAATAATTATAAAGGTCAACGGAAATCTCAAATCGTTATTTCTGATTCGCGCCTTTCATAAATTAAATTAAGCACCAATTTTGTAGTTTAACAGAAGTGAACAACCCTGAGACTTAGCGCCAAGTATTGAAGCAAAATATTGTCATTGTAGTATATACTTGTCGTATACTTGATGCGCCCCAGATAACGATTAGCTTCCTGTCTTTGAGCACGCATCATACATCTACATCATGATCCCAAAACCACCAAACGGCGTTTGGTGGAGCGTAATTCTGGTACCAGTAAAAGATCAGCCATTCCCTGTTACACCAGCGAATAGTGTGTGTGTCTGCTATTTTAAGTTTATAAATACAAGCTCACTTTTGTCCTTCCATATGTCACAGAATTCTGACGAACTGTTATGTGTTGCATGACACTTGTAACTTCATTTACTGTAATTGAACAGGACAATGACCAATTCTTTGTCATTGTGGACAATCTTAATTTATTAATGCTCTCACGTACAGAGACTTTGTAATTAATCTTATCATTCTCTAAATGAACAATATTTTCTTACGCCATTAGCTAAGTAACTGCACATGCCACCTGAGGCAATCTTTTGCGTATCACTAGGCTATACTGGAAGCCACTTCATAATCCTTTGCATAATATCGTTGGTGTGATAAATAATCGAGTCTCGAATATTACGATTTGTTTGATCTTTTGTATCTTGATGATCTCCGTCGACTTAGTGACTTTACACATTTAATGTGTCCTTCATGCGACCATAGAGAAGTTGCAAACACAATAATCTTCTTTTTTTGGTATGTACAATTCTACGCAAGAGAAGAGCATGAATGAGAACTGTGCTGAGATTTATAAAATAGTCAAGGCAGTACACATAAAATACATACCTGTATGTTAGTTATTGAGAGTAACCTTAAGTTTCAGCTTTTTAGAATAATTCTATTGATATGATAGTTATGAACGTTTCAATTACATCACATCCACAGCGAGGCCATATATTGAGTTAACATTTTACACTATTTAACATCATATTTTTGTATTTTGTATTACTTTCACATATTGGCTGTTGATGTTCACTTACATCACGATCACAGTGAGGACATAGCTTTGACTCAGTCACGTAGATTTTAATTTATGTGAGGATTTATATTTGCCTCTTATGCAAGAACTTTCTCAATCTAAGTATTTTGCACAACTTCTATTATCAATTGTAAATAATATAAGACATATTACAACCATATCTTCGATATTGGGGACATCCTTCAAGTATCATTCCTAGAACCTTCTCACATTTTACTAGATCAGTGTTACATGTATAAATCTATTACTATCGTTATTACTCAAGAGCATGGAATATAAATTTACTCTCACAGACATTGATGAAAATTTCAGGTGGCATATGTTGAAATTTGTCAAGACTATTTATCAAAGAAATTTTCTACTGTTTAGTGAATAATGAAATATTTTAATTCTGATTGTACTTGCGAATAGGTACGATTTCCTAGCTGTTGTGTACTGGCAAGACAGCCAATCCACTATGACAGGAAGCCGAAAGGCATGCGTTTAAGCTCACGCAGGCTGGCGTGAGGTCTGGAACAGGACAAGGTATTGAGACTAGCAAAAAAGGTACGTAGCTTCTGGAATACTTAACTTTAATTCATAATTGGTGAACATCGCTCTTGACGGTACATGTTTTACAGAATCAATATTGACTGGTAATGGCGCCTTACTAGGTCGTAGCAAATGACGTAGCTGAAGGCTATGCTAACTATCGTCTCGCCAATTGAGAGCGTAATTTGTCAGTGAACCATCGCTAGCAAAGTCGGCTTTACAACTGGGGCAAGTGCTAGGACGTCTCTCTAGACTAGACCTGCCGTGTGGCGGCGCTCGGTCTGCAATCTCTGATAGTGGCGACACGCGGGTCCGGCGTATACTAATGGACCGCGGCCGATTTAAAGGCTACCACCTAGCAAGTGTGGTGTCTGGCGGTGACACTACACTAGCAGTAGAGGTTGTGAAAAGCGATCAACGTCGAGTGTGTTCTTCTGTTTACCTCATAAAAATGTTTGAAGCCTGCTCTCCAGTTTTAATAGAGACTGATGAAAGTTGTTTATTATATTTGGGTTTTTGCCAAATTCTGTAGATTGGGTTTGTTTCATCTCAGTTATCTGCAAGGCACGTTTTCTCTCACCTTTGAAACCACTGATTGACTTTCGTTATGTGGTCTGCTGTCATGGTGTACATGATAAGGTTAATAAGCGCAAGAGTGCCCCAACCAACGAGGTAATCAGCTCCGCGGTCGTTGGTCATATAAAAGCAGAACAATAATGAAAGCTTCTTATTCATCAGTCCATTACTATGGTACGGATAAGATGTTCCGTCTTATAGCGTGAAATTATATATCAGTGTGAATCAACAACAGTTTGTAAGTTTCAGACTCTTTATTAAGAGCAGAGCACCCTCGTGCCACGAATCTGGGCGAATCTAACCGTTATGCACTACGAAATCCTGGCAGTGACTCTTATGAACATGATTCTTTGAAATAGGACCGTTCTATTTATGAAATGGCTTTATCTTGCGGTCGGCTATAGCAAGTCGGTATTTCATTCATCGAATTATCTGTACCTGACATGATCTTTTAATATCCGCTGAAAATCCGATTTTTGTAGGGGTAAGTTAAGTTCAACATGTGATTCGTGTTACTTTAGTTGATGTCGTTATGGGGATTATGTATATATGAGGCACAATAATAGCCCAAGTAATAAATCTTAGAGAGTTCAATACAAATCAATACCAATGATAGATTCAGTTAAATGGGTCACATTTGTTGTCAGGCAACATCTGTTATTTACTAAACAAGCCTTTCTCGAAGCCTTGATGAGAAGTAGTAAGTTAAATACTCATGTGGCCAATTCAATTTACATTTCATTCAGAACTAGTTGCCAATAATGAACATTCAGAAATATGATACTTTTGGTGTTATTAGATACTTATTTCGAGAGGGCATCTGCATCAGTCTGATTACACGTTTTGAGGTATTACAAGCTCACCAGAGAGAGATAATCATATTAGTTATTAATGCACAACTACAACCCGTATCTTAGTAATCAGACGAAAGCTAGATCCTAGGGAGATTCAATCTGATTTCAGAAAAAGGAAAGTTAACTAGCGGTAAATATTTTAAATTGCCCCCTTTATCAGAAAAGTTCTAGGAGAATTTTTTTGTTTCTGAGTTTGCAAAACTAAAAAGGAAAAAAATATTGTTTTTATGTTACCTGGTATGTGTGCATTTTTGAAATGACCTAGGCCATGTTTCGTGCAAACTAACGATGTGACAGTGGTGTGCTTAACAACACACTGTTTGGGTTTTGTCACATTATTTACGCTGACACAATGGTTGCTGACCGTGAGCAAAGAGTGAATGTAAAGTTCTGCATTAAGCTCGGGAAAACCTCTAGTGAAAATTCGACAGTAAATATAGGCGAGGTACTTTCAAGAACACAAAGAGTTTCGTGAAGACAGAGATTCCGATCAAGACGAACACGACCTGTTCGCCCGTCTACAGCACATACCGATGCAAACGAGGAGCGTGTGAGGTTTTTATTGCAAGCAACTTGCAACTGTGCGTGTGATATCAGGAGAACTCAATTTGAATCTTGATGTGTCTTGAGATTTTATGCGAAGATTTAGCTAAACGGAAAATTACTGCAACACTCGTCCCTCACACACTAATAGAGGAACAGAAAGAGGGAAGACGAAGAGATTCTGATGAAGTACTGGATAGAGTCATTCCACATTTCAGTCAAAAATTATTGTTAGTGATTAAGGCTGGTGCTACCGGCAGCAAACGACAATCTTCGAGAACAAAGACAATGTTGAACGGATTCATTGATACTAAACGATTAGTTCGCCACGACTATGTCCTCCAGGTCAAACAGTGAACCAAACTGCTTACATCGAGGTCTTGAAAGGTTTGCGACATCAATTTGACATCGCCCCCCTAATATGCGGCATTCACAAGACTGCTTCTTACTGCACGACAATGCAAGACCCCTTAATGCTTCATCTGTTATCGAGTATCTGGTCAGTCATTCTATTGCTGACATCCCACATCCACCAAATGGGCTGTGAGAAATGAACTTACAAGCGCCAGAGTTGAAACTCTCCCTGCTTGCTTCTAAGACCTCCAGCAACGTTGGCAACTGTGTGTAGGTAGCCAAGGCGACTACTTAGTTCCGAGCTAGGATCATGACTTGGTAAGCGCAGTTTTCTATTATTTTAAAAAACCCTGTCCTGAAGCGCTTCTGACAAACGGACCATTTCAAACATCGAATATAAAGTCCATTGCACTTTTTTAGTGTCAGACTCTGAGAATCGTCACTGAGAGTAGAGTCATTTTCGCAGGGAGGGCAAACATTATGCAGGACATAGCCAGCACCAACTGTTGCACATTCAAGTACAAGAAAAATATCGACTATACAAAAATCATACATTCTCTAATAGCATGAGAACAACATTTAATTGCAAGACAAATCTTTGTTTCAGTGAATATAAAAATATATCAGCCCAACGATTGATCTTCTGGATAACATTCTCTAACATTCAAAATATTTCAAATGTCTCTAATTATAATTAACGTCTGCACATAATGTGTGTTGAGAAACACTCTTCAGATAATGTGTGCCTTGGTCCTCATTACAGGTAATTTTGTAATAGACAGTCAATTCTCAGACCAAATTCTATAACCATGGTAGGCCGCTAAACAGTCACTTTTCACAACACCATCCACGTTACTGTTGACGTTCATAGTCTTTCCTCAATCAAAATGAAGCCGATAACTATTCAGTGTAGTCAGCCTCAGCAAATTCACTGTACGCTAGCGTTCTGTGGTGACTGCTAGCTCTTCTCATACTTCTGATGGCTTGTTTTTTCTTTTCTCCTGCATCGATTCATTGTCAGATTTTATAGTCTTGAATCGCCTTTTCTGATATTTTTTCTTGCTAGCTTTTTGCTTGAAATATTCTTTTCTTGCATCTCCTCTTCTTCATTGATAATATTAAGATCCGTGTCTATTCTTAAAACTCTCCTTGTCTCTGTATGGTCAAACTGCATTCTTCTCCTCGTTACGATAATTCCAAGCTTACATAAAATCTTGTGGGTTAAATGTCTTGTCCTGCCTGTTCGTCATTAAGTTACTGATCCCCATCATCGACGGACTCCTATCATTTCTCAATTCTTCCTTAACAAAATTTTACACGAATAAAAGTTTTCCTACTGGACAAAAGGGGTCTCTATACGTGTAAACTGCATATAGACAAAGTGCTTGTAACATTAGAATATCAAAAATACTTCATCTTTCATTTACACTCAAATACAAAATAACAAAAAAATCTTGTGGTACAACTTATATCACATTATCATTAGGCATTTAATGAATCACTGAAAATGCACTTCGTTATTTGCCGGAGAAAATGTCCATTTCAGTATCACCGCGGCATAAGGTAAGAAGCAATGAGTTGGCATTTGTAGTTAACAGAGGAGACATAAAGCAAGCAGAAAAAATACATCCCCAATTGACTGGAAAATATTTCTTTACGCACTGCCTTGCTTCTTGAATGTCTTTTACACAAGAAGAATCTATTCGATGATTTCTGTAAGGGATGTCTGCCATGATAACTGTTTGGTAACTTACTATACTCACATTCACTGCCAGTGTTTCAAGTGAAAGTTTCACCAAGTATTGTAATCTACTGATTTTTTGATATATTACGTTTCATTAAAATTTCGCGCATACAACAACCAGGATTTGCTTCTAATGTTTGTAAAATTGTGTCATTCCCTTTGCGTGGTCGTCTGAACATAAAATGTTTATCTCAGTTTTATTATGATTCATAACAGAAGGCTTTGTTTCGGTTCCAATATTATGGCTAATTGCAGGCACTTTTTCTTTAGTTGGTTGCTGAAACACATTTCACTGTAAGACAAATAATCAGTCTCATGACATAATTGCATGTATTGGCTTTTTTTCTGAAGTAGGGCATTAATATTTACTGTGGGATAGAGGCTGATTTCTTGTGATATTTGTTCTTTTATTTTGTTACTGCGGTCGGCTATACATTGCGAAGTGTTAGAAGCGCTTGTTATTCGTTGAGTTACTCAAGAATGGCATTGAACTTGAATCGATGAATGACTTACAAAAGCATATAATTACCGTACTTTTTCTTGTGCCTTCAAACACTTGCGGACCGACGAAACGGACGACTCCCTACAATTTTATCTTATGTAGCGTATTTATTTCTGTTTTCCATTCGACGTGGAAAATAATTCTTACAGCACATAGCTATGTAGTCTATGTTCTTGCTAGCTTAGGAGTTTGTATGCTGGATTAGTTTCGCATCAGGAATTTGTTGGTACCGAAATAGTTTTTACATTCACTGTATGCATGCCGTGTATTTCGAGTAGCAAAAGTGAGGCGTTTTATTAGCCTACCAACAAACCAATAGTTCAAAGAACGTTCATTGGAGTCTTTCTCTAAATTTTATTTTCTATTTTTATTTCAGCGACAGAGATACATTTGTGAAGTAAATTGAGCTTCTCAGCATCATATAAAGTGTGTTATTGTGAAGTGAATGTGGTATTGTAAACTAAGCTAAAATATGCGCCACTGTCGGAGGTACATGTTTACCCTATTTATGGCACTGTACTGAGGTTTTCAAGTGTCTTAGACTGTCTTGAACGCACATCGTAGTGGTTGGTGGTAATACAGCTCCATATGGCGATCAATTACAAATACTGTATCCTGTGGCAGCAGGGATATATATATACCTTTACATGATCGATTTTTGGAGTACTAGTCCCATCTTCACATTCGCCTCAAGTACAAATCGAATCGTTGTTTTATATTATTTCTCAGAAAGGCATCTGGCTGTCAACCAAATGAGAAGTGTACTATACCCATGTCTATAAGGTTACATAAAATGGCCCATCTGTGAGTTGACATTGTATTTGGTGCTGTGGACGTGGGGCTTACTTGTTTGGCATTCGGTTGACAGCCGGCTGTGTTGTTTTACTTTAAATTGCTATCTTTGATTAGTGTCCATAATGCAAAGCGTATATTATTGATTGCTATTAAATACAGGAAAACGAACTTCTTAGAAACTATGTTCGTGAACTCTCATTTTACAGTAACACACTTAAAGAACTAGACAACAGTTGACGAAAAACAAAAAATTTATTTTTTGTATATAAATGAGAAAAAGGTTGGTAATGAAAATTCAAAACTGAACAATAATAAACTCGAACTCAAGAACAAGGAACAAAACTGAACAAATAACTCCAAGAGAACAAAAAACTCGATACAAACAAGAACTATTGGAACAAATAAATTTTTCTTCAGTTGCTGGAGGCAGCAACCGACGCATGGCTGCTGAGATCCTCGGCTGCCCCCTCCTCCACTTCTTTACGAGGTTTTCCATTATCAGCAGCGTCCACCTAGGCAAACAGCATAGCTATAGTTGTGACAAAAACAGTCTTCACCTAGGACTGATATAATAAAATAATAGTAGGAAAGTATATCCAGACACTGTGGCGACAAAGAGTTAATACGGAATACCATCCTTGTTATTACGCGTATGGTGCAAATAAGAGAAAAAAGAAAAAGAAGCTTTAACGATATTCATAACAGCTCATAGCTAATAAATAATACACTTTTACATGTCCTCTCAGGCGTGTTACAAATTATAAACTGGTAAGCTGAGGTATTTACCAAACGATCTTGAGGCAGAGTGAATGCAGCCATAGGCCGCCTTTAGAGGCATGTAACTGTCACAGAGCACCGGACAAAATATAACATTGTGCGTATGAGTGCTGGTAAGGAACGCTTAGTCCTGTTCATCACAAGAAGACCAGAACTGAGGGGCAGACTGCAAATCAATAACAGATACAGGGGACCAACCAGGTCAGACACCTAGGTGTATTATCAGACAGTAAATTCGCATTCAACTTACACATACAAGTTAAGAAGGAGAAGACACTCAGAGAAATTCATGCTCTACATCCCTTACTAGACAGAGAAAAACGCGAACGTCAATACAAAAATAAGACGTTATAAGGCACTTAAGATTAAGGCCATGACATACAGAAGTTGGTTTTGGGGCACAGTACACCTGACAAATATAAAGAACTCCGAGAGTCTAGAGCCAGATACTTACACAATGAACTTAATGAAGTCATTCATGATAGGCTAGTTGGTTGAACAAAACAGCATTAAACTGCTTGAGTAAATTGAAAATCTTAGACCAGCCTCACAACATTTATAATATACGAGCACATTCAATCGCCAAAGATGGCCTCATGTACTAGTTCCACGAGCAATGATAGCAGATTTCGAGTTGTAGCAGCACAGTATAATCAAATCCAGGACAGGAGCACAACGTCATGTTAACGTCAGAGAAGCGCTAAAATAATACTAAGAAGTCCAGCCTTCAGAGAATACAGTACGGCTGCTAACCGTAAAAAAATATGAAAGAGAAGTAAATTGTTTACAAAAAAGAGTCTTCGTCTATCGCACAATGTACAATGGGATACCGCTGAAGATCTCTCTATTAGCAACGGGACTTTAACTAGATACACACTGATACGATTTCTGGCAGGTTATTAATTAAGTTGTTCTTTCAATGTAATTCCTTGCTTGTAATTCAGTCTGATGTGGGCGTTGTTACTGCTATCGAATTATCTGTTCTGAATTTGTTGATGTTAATCTAAAACGGAAAGTTCAACTGCTTGCGAGCAGTCTTGTAATTGGGAATTACCCAACTCGGTGGTTTACTTTTATTCGATGAAGAACTGTGTGTCAGTTATAAGCATCGTTTGATTTCAGCTGTTACGAGTCCTCCAAAACTACCCATTTCCTCTCCTTCCCCTAGTGCACATTTGCTTATTCAGTGCATTTTGCGGTTTCTGGACACCCAACATAACTTAAAGTAAATACGGAAATATGTGATATTGTGCTGGGCGTCAGGGTATGAGGGAATCTGTTGCAATGAAATGATGGAATAGCGAGCGAATAGACAACTCACTGCCTGCCGGCGTATAGTGTAAAGTGCCACTGTATGCAGCTGCCTCACTGGTGAAGCGTGCTACCTGGCTGAGGCGTGCCTCATTCCAGCCAGCGAGACGAAGTAAGGTGCTCGTTGGCGTCCTGATTAGGCACTTCCCTCTGATACACGTATTCCTGCTAAAGGGAGCTAATTTGGTCAGTGAGGTGGGGTTTGTTGTTTGGGTACTTCCTACAGCTGAAAGCAAAAGGAAATTTCTCAGGAGATGATTTATTTATGAACAAGAAAATAGGAATGCGGCCGAACAACTTAGTAGCCAGATGAAGATGAGTAGCCAGATAAACATCAGTCCTACACCCACATGATGTTAGTACGATAGGCTGCTAGCTTGTACATAATTAGAAGGTGGAAATAAATAAAGTTTAAATAGAAAAACACATTCATTGCAGGAAAGGAGAAAACAAGTAATTGTGATGCAAGGCAGGAATTCGAGAGCAGGAGAATACAAAATATAACAGAGCGCCATGAGCTATGGGCAAGAAATTATAAAGAAAGGTGCATGGAAAAATGTGCACAGAAATCAGATTAATTTGGTTTTTTTTTTTTTTAAGTGAAAGGAATCTATGTATCTTTTAGAAACCTGGAGATACCAGAACACTTCAGAAGACTATCGAGTGTTTCAAAGGGAGCTTTAGGCAACCACTGATTCAGAAAGGGAGATGTATTGCAAAAGATGACGAACGGTTGGTTTCGAGAGATGTGATAATGAAAGATGCATAGGATCAAATGGAGGAAAAGACAACTCATCAGTAATGAATTTTATTCACGAGACAAGAAAATACCTAAATACAGAAAATTAAGCCAGCAGATGTGAATACACAAGTTTAAAAATAACGGAGAAGAAACTCTAAACTTGACTATGAGAATAATAGACACAGGAAAATTTAAGAAAACTTTGGAAAAAACTCAATCACATAAATCAATACATAGGGCTCAGATTGCAAGACAGTATGAAGCAAGAAAGGAACAACTGCAACTGGGATACAGTGCACGGGCAGGTTCAACAAAGAGCACCAGCTTGAAGTAATTATTATCGAAAGGAAAGAGGAATTAGACGAGGGTAAGAAGGAACACATTATACTGTGAAACGAATTTCACAGACCACTGAAAGACATATGTCGAAGAAGGACACCTCGAGTAGACAAAACTTCTTTACTGTTATTGGGATAATTGTGAGAAGCAAGAAAAAAAGAGTTCACCAGACATGTACCACATGTAAGGTTGGATACATTCTCTCAGTCTTCAAAAACATGTAATGATCCCACTTCGAAAGTGGGAATGTCAATGGATTGATTGGAAAAGAACTGACACGAAATTATCATTAGACTGGCAAAATATGAATTTAGGTTCAAGAGGGATGTAGAGATGCACGAACCATTACTGACTCAATTCTACGACTTGGGAGATACACTGAAGCAAAGCAAACCGACGTTCATACCTGCTGCATTTCTGAAGGTAACAAGGATGAAATGCGAGTCACGAATTAGACAGGCTTTTAGCCTATTCCACGTGTTATTCAGTGTGGACATTCAGCAAGCAATACGGAAAGGAAACCGAAACTCGGAATGAATATTTTAGTTCTGGAAGAAAAAAAATAAAACTTTAGTTTACTCGATGACAATGCAATTATATCAGAGACGGTATTTTACTTGAATTATCAGCTGAACGAAATGGGTAACCTATGGAAAATATGTTGTTAGCTGAATGCTAAAAAAGTGAAAGTAAGGTAGTAAAATGCAATAGAATAAAATCGAAATTGTGAGCTACGGAGGGAAATGGATTAGGAAATGACATTGAAAGTATCAAAAGAGTTTTGCTACTTTTGTGGAAAAATATCAGATGAATGCTGAAGTGCAAAAGATGTAAAACTGAGGACGCCTATAGCAAAATTTTTTAACATAGAAGGCAAATTTTAATGTTACATGGTCTTTTCTGAAGGTATTTGTCTGTATTCTAACCTTGTACATGAATGAAAAGTGAACTGTAAGCGGTTCAGGGCAGAAAAGAGCAGATGGTTTTGAAGGGAAGTGTTCCAGGAGAGTTCTGAAGACGAAGTGGACCTATGGCGTGGCTTACATGGGGCAACTCAATCGAGATGGGGAGAAAAATATTTTTATGACAGAAAGTGAATAAAAGATGGAATCTGTTGATAGGATGTATCATAAAGCCTCAAGGGGTTATCAGGTTGGTGAAAAAGGACTGAGGGAGTGTGTGTGGACGTGGAACGTCGGATGTTTGTAAAATTGTGCTGATAGATGGAGACTTGAACATGTAAAGTGGACTCACGTGAATGACGCTTGCCATAGT
This sequence comes from Schistocerca serialis cubense, assembly GCF_023864345.2. Lineage (NCBI taxonomy): Eukaryota > Metazoa > Arthropoda > Insecta > Orthoptera > Acrididae > Schistocerca > Schistocerca serialis. Next base: position 24,227,010 of record NW_026047583.1, on the reverse strand, counting down.
TATGAAGAAACCAAGAGGCTCTCACTCGATGGACTACTGTGGCGAGCTGCATAATGCCATTCTTCATACAGGAGACAACAAGAGCAACGGTTGTGCCTCGGGTTGATATTCTAATAGTTGCCTGTTCCGTGCGTACCAAGCGTTATAGCTGTACTGATGCTATTCACAGCAAAATAGTGGATGAGGCTAAACAGACGGATCCTTACACGAAAAATATTCCGTCATGGTATATTCTGGTAGCAGTGGCGACTGAACTTATGTAACATAGTAGTTGTCGTTGTACCTTCACATGCAGTAGCTTTATTAATCTCCTAACATTCAACACACTTCATCATACCATTCTCCTTTAAACTCGTCGTTGTCAATTCTTATTGTCATATCAGATGATAAAACGTTCACCGTTATTTTGTGTGTTAGGTTATCCGCATTCTTTGGTGTAACATTCAGTGAATTATCACTCTGTCACAGCAGAAAGGCTCAGTATCATTGTTCGTCATAAATATTTCAATGAATCTTACTTGTGCTCCCGACATGTCCTTAGATGTAACTTTGGATGAAACGAAAGTCCTCGTTACCAAGCTTACTGCGTTAATGTCATAATTCCGTCGGTTCCTAAAACATGCGTTACATTGGATGTCAAATTCTGGTGGGTATGTCACTGTAGTGATGTAATTGTTTTTGACTGCTTTATCGATGATATTCTACTTCATATCATGTTCATCTGTGGTATTCAGGCGACATCTCATTCTGCCTCCCGGTTTCATATCCTATTACACTAACACACCCTACTATGGCGCCCAGTTCAGGTAATAGGTTTTCTTACGTCGCTTAGACATCTGAGTAAATCGCAATCTTTTCCTTTGATAATGATACGTCTTCGCTTAAATATTTCTGTTTGGTGCGTAATCGAGCAGACGAACCGATGCTACTGCGGTCAATGTTTACATTACTGTCCAGCAGGTAGGTAATTTCCTCTGTTCTTTCCAGCAAATAGCTAAGGATGCAATCTCATTGAAGCAAGAGGTACTTGAGATCACTTGAAACTAGTGGAACAGTTCATCTCTGAAGGAGTCGACTTCGGCGAAGTCTTACATCTCCGGAAGAAACAAACCAGATAGAGACCATATTCCAAAGAAAACTACAATGTGTAGAAGTTGTGAGTTGGCTAAGACACAGTACTGGAAATCAGTACGTGCCCTTTTAAATGTTCACCGACTATCCAGATTTAGTTTTTTCACATTTCCATAAATTACGTAAAACATTGATCTTCATAGATGTGTTGAAAGTGAGTCAATCGATTTGAGTATTCGTCATTTCCCAATCAGAAATCACGCTACGTAAATAACGTCTTTGTCGCGAAATAAAAGGTAACTGGTTATCTTACACCACTACCTCGAACCTGCCGTGTAGACGGAAGGATGTGACTCCAGCCAGCAGTAACATACTGTCACTTGTGACTGGCAAGAACTATGGTCTACAGCTGGCACGACTCAAGTCGTTGCAGGGTGCCACGTAACCATACCGAACCCGAGACAATTTTGCAGTGGAAGCTTATAGTCTCTAGTGATACCATCGCGTTAGACCTTGGATTCAGTTTAGTGTCTAGTAATTGAAGGACGTGAGTACACTCTAAATAACCAAGTGATGTACATATATAGACTAACAAATTACTACAGTTTCAGTTAAACTGAATTATTTATGTAAGAGAAAGGGCTTCACAAATTGAGGGAGTCAATAATGCGCTGTTCCTCCTCTGGGCTTTATACCAGCAGTTTTTCGACGTCGCACAGATTACTGCTGTTACTGGTGTGCTCCCGGCATCGTGGCATATTCTGCCAATTGGAGTGTTTACTGCATCAAAATCTCGAACTGGACGGAGGACAACACGCATAACACTACGAACGTTCTGAATTGGGGAGAGATCCGACGAACTTGACGGCCATGGTAGGATCTGACAAGCAAGAAGGGAGGCAGTATAAACTCTCGTCTTGCTGAAATATAAGTCCTGCATAGCAACAAAGCGTTGCATGGAATATCGTCGACGTACTGCTGTACTGTAAAGGTGCCGCGAATGGAATCCAAGTGGTTCCAGTTGTGAAAAAGAATGGCGCCCCAGACCGTCACTCCTGGCTGTCAGACTGTACGGAGGGCAGCAGCCAGGGGCTTCCTGAGACACGTCTTCTTTGGTCACCGGTGCTCAACTCGAAGAGAGCTTCTTCGCTGAAGACAATTCTACTCGTGTCAAAGAGATACTTAGCTGAAAACGCATATATACGCCACAGACATCGGTGAGATACCAATTTGAATGTCGCCCAACGTATGGACCGACAACCAGAAATAATGCTTAGTGCGACTTTTCCTTTCATAGCAGGACTCGGTTGGTTGTCATCCGTGGCAATCTTACAGCACAGTGGTGCGTCGAAGGTATTCTGCACCCCTTTTTATTGCCCTTTATGACAAACCATCCTCGGATTAAATTTCAGCAAGATAATGCTTTTCCGCACAGGACGAGAGTTTCTGCTGGTTGTCTTCGTTCTTGCCAAACCTTAACTTGACCAGCAAAGTCGCCGGATCTCTTCTCAATTGAAAACGTCTGCAGCATTGTGGAAGGGAACCTTCAACCAACTGAGGATTTTGAGCTGCTAACGCGCCAACTGGACAGAATGTGGCTCCATATCTCAAGAGGACATCCAACAATGATGTCAATCAATGCCAAGGCCACCAACTGCTTGGAGAAGGTCCACTTGCTCAGTTTGTTAAGATCATCCAATTTTTTTGAAAGCATAGTCATTTGTTTGTCGTTACCTGTACATCACGTCTCCCGATATCCTTCCCATTCTGATAATTCGTTTGTGGTGCGTCGTTCTTTTGTCTTAGAGTGTAAAATAGGATTTAATATAGTGAATCTCTCGTTTAGTCCTTCATGTAAACGAGACAATCGACTACATTTTACATCCGTGAAAGGTAACCGGGTATGTGAGAGGTTCGCGAAAATTATCGTTCGGCAGTGTGGCTGTTTCAGCAATACTGACAGTCTGAGATGTATTTGTCTTTTCGTTGCTCCAAACTGAGTGGCTATTTGTTGCTGCTAGCTCTTCATTGTACTCGTAACACTAACTTACGTCAGCGGGATCCTCCTTCGGAAGATCAACGAATTCCACCTCTGCTTTTTTGCAAACAGTCTCGACGTTAACAGTCAGTTTACAGGCGTCGTTCTCGAGCGGTGGAATATCTTCTAGCAGATTGGTCACGTCGAAACGCCCAATGACGCGGACCTGTGGATGGTTTGACTTCATCATCACTGACTCAGCTGTAAAGGCAAGCGTCTAACCTACAGAGAGCCTTAGACACTGACTTAACTTTCTGAAATGGGTTATACGACATCTCTATGTGTAGGTTGTAATAAAGATGAAGAACAGTGCTACAGATGCCTGTTAAAAAGTAAGATGGAAGTAGAGAACTAACAGGTACAGGAATGTAATGGAGGGGGAACACTTTTATGGGCCAGACTGATCTGAAAGGCTAACGTGAATACTGGTAAGGCAAGGAAGAATAGTTAATCGGGCGCTTGAAAGTAAGAATTGCTAAGATACGTTCAGGTTCGAACATAAGAAGCAGGTTATTGCCCATGCAGTGCTTCGTGCAATCCATAATACAAAATGATCACGCAGAAGAATGAAACTTGCTAAGAGAATGATGATCTACACACTTCAGACATTCTCTGTGGTCCACATGGCATGTAATGTTTGTGATAGTTTTTGTTTACTTCTTACAATAGGACACATAAAGACGTACAGCAACTACGTAGCAAAACATGCACTCAACTCTAATGAAGAGAGCTAGCTAAAGAAAATGTTGATATATATGTCTTTTATTACTACTCTGAATCATGTATAAAGTTAAGTAATACATCCGATAATCGTCATATCGATTGGAGTTAAAAGGAAGCATATATCTGAGTTGTCCAGATAATTAATTTCATTTACAATAAAAGTGTTTAGTCCAGCATAAAACGTTCACACGTCTTTCACGTTCATGTGTCATATACCAGAACTTGTATGATTGCTCTGATGTTGCTAAAGATTTATGTTTTAATTCACTCCAATAACGTTACATCCGCTTCCTCCCAACAGATGTTGTTCTTCTACTTAACTGATGTCTGTTATACGTATGATTTCATATTTTTAACCTCCAATAAATAGAATTACTTGCTAATGCAATACTAGTAATCGTCTTGTTGAGTAATATATTTCCCATTAATGTTTTCTGTTTCGTTACGTATCACACATTTGTATTCATGCAGTGGTAACACTTTTATATCTAGAATTGTTACTGTGTTATCACGTGGAACTATTTTGCGTGCATTTATGTGCGTCACTCTCTTCGGTCAAATCATCCCAGCTAATAAGTGTGAGGAACGTTTTTAGCCGTATAGAATCTGTCCCAGATCGTGTCATTCAATAAAGTAATCGACTTCCTTAGGATTTCAGGTAACAAGTGCAACACCATCAACCACACAGTAGTAAATTTAAAAAAGATATTATCCGACGTATCCCTAACAGCACAGCTGTGGCGATGCAACATCACACGTAGAAAGTACGTGCAGTGGCAGCCGCAATGACGGGAGTATGCTTATTGAGACGTAACGTACCATCATTGACGAGGTCATTAGAAAACTTTGTCTAGATATGGGAAAGGATGATGGATGAAAGAGCATGTGTTCTTTTCGATTGGATGCATCTCGACTATGTTTTATAACAGGACCAGCGGAACCCGTAACATAGTTTGCACAAATTTCCATCTCCTACTAAATTATTCATTTACTCTGATTATGTACCTGAAGTAAAAATTGGTCAGAGGTAATCCTCTTTTGCGACTACGAAGTGCAGTCTTTTGGTAAATACTACTATGTAAGACGTATTTCGCACATTCGTTGTCTTCGGATTACATGGTTATGACGTTTGAAGTGGAACTATTTGCAGATAGACGACGAGCTAAAGGGAAGGGGCTGCTCACTAAATTCCAAAAATCCTATCTTCACCGAGGATGTACTGCATATATTATTACGACCACCTTTCAAATCCCGCAATGATCACCATTCAAAGATAAGGGAATTTACAGCTCGTACTGAGGCGTTCAGACAGTCGATTTTCCCTCGTGCGAATCGCGAGTGGAAAAGTGTGTGTGTGTGTATGTGTGTGTGTGTGTGTGTGATGGTGGGGATAAATATGACTATAACGGGAGTAGTTCCCTCCGCCACACACCGCATGGTGGCGAGCGGAGTATATATGTAGATATAGAGTTTGCCCCATAAGAAGTTGCTCAGCCTGCGGCGGAAGGTGATCCAAAATACTTTTTCATTTAAATAATTTAGCCTCGAAGGCCGCCTACTACTGACTGTACAAATCAAAATTCTTCTCATATTTCTTTTTATGAATTGCTATCCAACAAAGGCGTCGTAATACTATAGTAATTATCTATAACTTCGGCATCAAATCCGATAGATACCGGTGTGGACGAACAGATGAGATGGCACTGTTTCAGTTCTCGTGGTACGTCTGTCAGAACCTGTACCGAAAATGCCTCGGCCATCCTTCATTCGCCCTTTCCTTACGGCTTGTGCCATTGATTCCACGTGGTCTCTGCCAACTGCTCGTATGCTCTTACAATTTTTGTACTCTTACAGTCTACTTATCCAGATAGTTTTCATCAAGAACGTAATTAAAAGATCACGTGAGCGTCAGCATTAGAACAACCGTTGGCATTATCACAATAAGGCAAAACTGACGCCACGAAAGTTTAGCTGGAGCAATTAGGTGTTAACTATGTTAGAAGGTAGATAAAAGAGTCCCAGTAGAGCGCCTTTGTCGATGTTATAGAATATTCCATAAGTTCATTCGGAATCTTTATGTCGTCACATTTATCCTGTTGAACTTTTACAAGGGATTGAACCATCGTACCCGTTACCACGCATACTGATTTTGTGTAATAGTCATTCCGTTTCTATCATCTGTCTTAGGTGGCACGTTCACCGTCTAGTCGGCTACAATCATTGAGATGTTGTGATTCCTTCTGTCTTCTTCATCTATCCCCTACTGCCACACAACATGTTAATTTAGGGCGTTCATAGTCATTTATTTCCAGCTCTTCGTTTCAAATCCCCTGACATCTGGAAGTCGGATTCGAGACATCATTTCAACTAATAGGTCTGCCTAATGTCACAATTACAGAACTGCATCGCAGCTTTTCCGTTTACTACTGATACGTCTTCGCAATGATACCTCTGTTTAGTGTGTGTTGATGAGACAAGTTGTGCAACTGCGGTCTACATTTACAGAATAGTGAGGCCTGTAGCCGACCTCGTCTGTTTCTCCCACAAAATGGCTGAGGACGCAATCTACTGGCAGCCACAGGTCAACTTCAGCTTAGTGGCAAGCTTCAGAACAGTCCAGCTTTGATGCCATCGTATGCTTCAGTAAAGTATTATATCATTCTTAAAGACATAAGGTAACCAAGGATTTATTTCCAAAAGAAGTATGTTCTGTGATAATTTCACTTTTACTACGCGGATTTATGTATTCCACGTTTCCATAAATCGCTCAACACTATCCTCGTCGTAGTTGCGTTAATAATGAGCCAACCGGTTTCAATCTCGCTCGGCCCACAATTCGAAATCGCACTGCGTGTATAACGCCATCGTCGCAAACTGAAAGTCAGCTTCTAATCCTACACGTTTGCCTCGAGCTTACGACACCGATGGACAGATGAGAGTCTGGCCAGCAGTAGAGCCCGACCAGCTCCGACTCTACGAGGCTGTCGTCTATAATCGGTGCATCCGAACACCTTTTAGACCGACATGTGTCACGCTAGTGGCACTCCGAACTCATGGCAATTTTACAACTGAAGCTTACTGTATCTCAACAGTAGTATTGAGTTCGATCTGAAGTTTACCTTAACAGCTTGTAACCAATGGACTTTAGTATTACTGAATTGTAATAAAATGAATCCCTTGTACAGTCCTTCATGTAAACTTGATTTTCGACTGCATTTTGCTGTCATGTAGGAATGTCTGGAGCGTGAGACATTCCAAATAAATAAACAAATTTCGCAGAGAGGGTGATTCTGCAAGGCATGCAGTGAGACGTGTAATTGGCTTTTCTCCGCTGTAACCCTGTCGGGCCATTTCTTCCTACTAACTATTCATGGTAGTAATGCTACTGACTTACCTCAGTACGGCCCTCACAACTCTGTCTCAGGTTTCTGCGGTAAAATTTCAGGTTGAGCACTCAGTTTGGAAGTGTCTTCCTCAAAACGTGGAATCTCTTCAGCCATCTCTTCCTCACCGAAGTCCCAAGAAAAATTGACCTGTGGGAGGTTCCAGTTTATCATTCATTAGTGACTGAGCTGGAATAGCATGTGTCTAAAGGACAGAATATTTAGACGTCTGTCTCAGCATTCATAAATGGATTACATATTAAGTAACTAAGGCTTAACTGTAGGCTGTAATAAACGTGAAATACAGTGTTTTTAATGTATGTTAAAATTGTGAAGATAAGGGCACGTTAGAAAAAAAGAATCAGACCATCGCGTATAGAGCGGGGTAGGGCGTGTCATGATGAAAAGTCATTAGACCATGAAAAAGAGTGAAACCAAGAAAGACTATGATTATCTAAAAACAGGACGCATCCTTTTATAGCCGTATTATATGTAACGTCTTCGATGGTTTTCGGTGGTTACTACTTGCGATCTTACAGTAACTGTGCCGGTAGATTTAAAAAAGGAAGATTACTAACGAAAATATAAATATATTTTGATATTGCTACACTGTATCTTTCGCCAGATTGAAATACTACGCCTGATTAACAATACTTCGTGTAGAGTTATTTACTATTTGTTTATCAGTGTCTCGATATATTGTTTTTTACATATTTTAAATTCATACTCCTTTCACACTGTCCTTCTATATTATAAGATGATTCATTATTCCTCCGAACATATTAATATCGTATTCTTTGATTAATTTGCACCAATTATACTGGAGCCACGTCTCCCTATGTGTATTGTTATTCATCTTCCTTCTTCTTCAGTTTCATAGCCTAGCATTCCTTTCAACATTTATATTCTTGCATGCAACCTTAGTTTTACCTTAGGGCCTTGTAACAAGTTGAGGATAATATTATTGGTCTGTAGTAGAGTGAATGTCTCTCTCGTAAATCTGAGAGTCAGCTGCGGTCTCTCATGCTCTGAAAGCACGTATGGAGCTTGAGAGATTCCCAATAATACACTGAAGCACCAAAGAAAGTGCTATAGGCATGAGTTTTGAAACACAGAGACATGTAAACAGGCAGAATACACCGCTGGAGTCCGCAACGCCTGTATAAGACAATAACTGTCTGGCGCAGTTGTTAGATCGGCTAGTGCTGCTACAACGCCAGGTTATCAAGATTTAACTTAGTTTGAATGTGGTGTTATAGTCGGCAAACGAGTGATGGGACACGGCATCTCCGAAGTAGCGATGAAGTGGGGTTTTCTCGTACGATCATTTCATGAGTGTACCGTGAATATCAGGAGTCCGGTAAAATGTCAAATCCCAGACATGGATGTGGCCGGGAAAACATCCTGCAAGAATGAGAACAACAACGACTGCAGAGAATCGTCCAACGTGACAGAAGAGCAACCTCTTTGCACATTAATGAAGATATCAATGCTGAGCCATCAACAAGTGTCAGAGTGCGAACGGTTCAACGAAACATTATCGATATGGGCTTTCGCAGCCGAAGGCCCCTTGTATATCCTTGATGAGTACAGTACAGAAAGCTTTAAGCCACGCCTGGACGCGTCAACACCGACATTGGACTATTGACGAGTTATTTCCTGGAAGGACGAGTCTCTATATTTAAATTGTATCGGGTGGATGGACGTGTACGGGTATGGTGACAACCTCATGAATCCATGGACCCTGCATATCAGCAGGGGACTGGTGGAGGCTCAGTAATGGTGTGAGGCGTGTGCAGCTGGAGACAGACATGAACAATATTGAGACTTACAATGCCTTGTTCAGAAGAGATATCCATCCCCTCGAACTCCTACGGATATATATACAGTCCTGCAGGATTCATGCTGTCAGTTCCCTCCAACACTACTTCATTCGTTACATGATATCAGGCAGGTGTACCAATTTCTTTGGCTTTTCAGTGTATTACCTGGCAGAGTGGCGGATTCCGCAGTGCATACCACCTGAGATACTATCTGTGCATTCTTCCCTCTCACGCTGTCTGGCCGTTCCCTCCTGCTTATTTATCATGGTAGTAATAATATTGACTTACATCAATGGGATTCTCCTGTTTCTTCTCTCGTCTCTTCCGGCGGTTGCGAGGTTCTACAGGAAGCTTGAAACCGTGGGAAACAGACGGAGGAATTTCTTCGTCCACATTTATCACCTTGAAGCGCCCGAACAGACGAACCTGGGGGAGTTTTATTTTTACCATCACTAATTTAGGCAAGACATGTATACAGCAGATATGAAGGTTTAGATATCTTAATTGTAGTAATTAAACAGACTATATATTCAATAAGTAGCCGGTAATTGTAGTTTTAAAAGAATTTTGGTACGGCGCTATTGATGTGTGCTGAAAGTTAAGATATCGAATAAGGTAGAGAGCTAAAAGGTACTAGAGTGAAAAGACAAAGAAAGATATTTATGGAGCACACTTAGTAAATTATGTGTAGTTTGTTGCTACTAGTGCTAAGGCATCAACAAACAGTTAACTTACGTCACTACAGCAAATAAATTTGAAGCGCCAGTACACAATTAAATACGTAGGGAATTGCAAGTGAGAGTGCTTACTAACGAAAATGTAAATTTATGTTTATAATTGACTTTGTTATCACACTAATTTCTCTTAGCTTATTCTTCCCATCGTCATTTCAATTTATGTTTTCTCTTCCTTCTCACCGCCTAATCAACCTCGAATTCCGATTCTGGAACATTACATTGGGTCTCTACGGCAGCACTGTTATCTTTTGTTTAAGAATCCCCGCCCTCTAATACCCTCTCTAACACCTCTGTGTTCTATGTTCCGGTTATTTATTTTCTTATCAACTATTCTTAAAGTTTCTAAACTTCCTCCTGCATCGGCTCTAGGTAAGCGTCACATGGACTGGAACTGAAACACACGTTATATCGTTCTGCCATTTTGTGCATTTTTATACGGTGGATTCGTACTACTTCCTCAAATTATTGCACTCAAATTAAAGTCATCTTTCGTCTTCCTTTTAAACTGAAGGCATACGCTTTTACCAGTTTATGGAAGTGCTTAGCTTTATGCAAGGATATCCGAACTAACACTCCCTATGACCGTAACCTGTCTACTGGAGACTGAGGTAGCACGTCGAAAGCTTTTGACAGTTTTGGTGCACTAAGTCACTGTTAACCTTCGTTTTTCATTTCGTGAAGGTGGACCGCCGAAGAACACTATTGCGTATGAAACGAGTGATATATTCCGAACCCCCGGCAGTTTTACAGAGGAAGCTTAGTGCACGAGTACTACTGCTGCTTTTCACCTTTGATTTACCTTATGTTCTTGTAACCAGTGCACGATACTATTACTGGATTGTAATAAAATGCAATTCTTATTTAGTCCTTCATGTACAAATGAAAGAGTGATCCGGCAGAGTAACAGATTCTGCAAAGCGTACAGTTTGCTACTTTATTTGGTCATTCTTCTCTCTCGTTCTTTCTTACCCTTTCTTCGAGATTACTTCACATGGTTGTATTGAAATTGACTTACCTCTGCATAGCCGTCCTTCAGCGTACAGTCCACACTATTATCTCCATACTTGATGCGACTAGCTGATTCTGGGCTCCATTGGCAGGGAAATATCTCAAAGACAGAAGGCACTTGTGACACACTCCTCTTTTTCAAGCGGCCATAAACCTGGAAGAGTGGGTTGCATATTTTTCTAACAGATGCGAACATTCTAAACACTTGACTTACAATACTGAAACAGATTTTATACAACATATGCAGTCCATAACTGTATCGTTTAAGAGATATGAAGTACGGTGCTAGAGACGGCGGTTATAAATTAAGACATCAAATAAGGCAGAGAACTAAGAGCTACAAGAATGAAAACGTGAGGTAAGATTTTAACGGAAAACACTAGACAAAACTGTGGCACGGTAATATGGCTACTGCTAAGGCATCCTGTAATAGTTAACCTGGCGCTTGAAAGGAGAAAAATTGTATGTACAATGGTTTAGAATATGTGAAGCAAATGTGGATAGATATATTCAGTAAACACGTAGTGAAATATGACGGCCGGAATATGCCCGACTGAAGCTCGAGTACAAGACCTTTGCCTTTCTGTGAAGTTTGGAAGTCGGGAAATGAGGCACTGGTGGAAGTACACTTGTGAGGACAGGTCGTGTGTCATTCTTGGTTAGTATAGTCGATGGAGCGCGTGCTCGCAAAAGGCAAATTCATTCTGCTGCCATCGTCCCACTGATATCCCTATACTACTGACGAATGACATGTCATCTGAAGACTCGGAACATAAACACTGCAAGCCACTCTAGGTTTCAGAAAGCCTGCTACATTAAATATCACTTAAGCAACACACATCTGCGTACACTAAACGCATATCCTTATTGATGGCGTCATGAAAATAATGCTATGTCATATAGCTCTGGTTAAGGTCATGATGTCAGACATTCCTCACCGATGCTTGCTGGGAAGAGTATTCATGACGTAAATAATTGTAGACGTATTACAATCTACTGTGCACCTATTTTAATACCACGTGGTCTGCGATGCTGTGACATGTCTGGGTTATATCTACTAATGGAAATTAACTTATCCATTAAAAGATATAAAGTTTTCCTAAATGTTTGAACCATTCATCAATTGCTACTCCTGAATATTCTCAAAAGGAACGATGTTTAATCCTACCAGACATGTTTTTACGGTTTGACCCACAATTCTGTAACAATATCGACTGAATGTAATTTTCGGTTGCCTTCATGCGTACTTCACTTTACTATTTATTAAAGACAGCATGCTGGTGTCCGCAGCGTTGCGACTGATTGCCACATTATGTACAGAAGTTGCCTCCTAGTAGGAAGAACATAAGTACGCGCTCTTCTTTTCTCAAACCGTTAATGACTGCATGCTTGACTGAAGGAAATTGTAATGTAATATACAGACATCGTATTAACACAGACTGTGTGATGGTAGTAATAATTAGTCTCTCCCTCCGCATGCACAACAAAATGCGAACATAGAAAATATGGGCAATGTGTGACATATGGAAGTTTTGGTCGGTCCGGGATGCGTACGTGTACAGCCGAAATGTTTTCTTCGGTTCAGTTTACTAGCTTAATTCCAACCATTAGTGTTGTTACCGTTGTCACCAGTTATTACGAGTCCTTTTGTAAGCAGGTATAGCTATTACGCTGATCCGAAGATCATAGGAAAATGAGCGGCTAGTGTTATGGGGGTGATGGATACGAAGACGTGTGGCTGCAATTGGGTTACGTGGCTCGATCCACACTTATTTCCCTGTCTCTGAAAATGCACTTATAAAACGGTGGGGTCAGTGTGCACTGTAGGAGGAGATGTCGTTAGGTGATGGCTTGTTTATGACGAGTAGTTGAGAGAGTTCAGCCGAGTCCAGAAGCTGATACAGTGAGATTCTGTATGGTGCTGTATCAGTGACTATATTAACTGTAATGTAACTGGTCGTTGGCTTCATTGTGAGATTTTTCATACACCTTAGACTTGCTCAGTGCTTACCTTCTCCATGTCCACATTTCTGTAATCATAGACTTCCGTCGAACGTGCTTTCTTTGATTTCTGCCCCAAATCACGTGTCTTCTTCCTGCAGGGAAGACACAGACAGCACGAAATGCTGTAAAGCACCTGCGAAGACAAAATAACATTAGAACACATGTGATTCAGAGTTTATGTATTCAGACAGCAAAATGACACCGCCTCAAACTGTTGCTGCACAGCAGTCAGTAAGTTACGAATTTTTTGTGGACTACCTCTCACATGGACTTGACCCTTTCCTCAATTTGTTTGAAAAATACCCTAAAACTACAAAATATCACATGAAGACTGCCGGAAACTCACAGACTATCCTCCTGCCTCCTCCATCCCAGGAAAGGCGGTGTCCCTGTCCTGCTATGAGAAAAAGATACTTTTTCGGAAGCACAGATCACTTCCCGTACTATAAGACTGTAGATACCAGTAGCACAGATATAATTACGTTTTGTATCATTCGCCCTGTTATCGGTACGTTTCTCCCCGTAAAGCAATGTAAGCGAAGTGCAGTGGAATGCACTGTTGAACAACCTCTGGTGATCTCAACGCTTACATGCAAGATAGGTAAATTCGTTCTGGAGAAAACGAATCCTATCGGAGCACAAAGTTCGAATATTCTCCTGTTTGAAATGACTCTGACTGAAGTATGGTCTACCAGCTGCCTCATTATAGTTCCCTCAGCGCCTTTAAAATTTTCCCAAATGTTTTTGCACGAGAATATATTCGCACTCTATTTTTACCCGCAACTCATCTCTCATTCCGACAAACTCCCCTCACTGTAACCCACACCCCTACTACTACTACTGTATCCCCCCATTGTCATTGTCTCCCTCTTGCTCTCTCCTACTGCTACTATTTCACTCACCCCTTCAAACTGCCGCCGCCTTCTCACTGTCGCTATCTCTCTCGTCCTCGATGGCACTGTCGTAGACGCTGTCTCTCTTTATCACTGGCTGTCATTCACTTTCAGCTGCACCTTCCCTTTACTCCTGTATCACTAGCACAGTCTCCTTCACTCATTTCCTAGCACTGTCAACTACGAACCTATGCCACTGTACACTCTCTTTCTCTCACAATTCTAATGTATCCTTCGATCTTTCTATGCCACAATCAACTTTTACTATGTTCCAGTATATCTTTGTCTTTTCCACTGCTGCTTTAACATTCTCTCTCTGCATAAAAAAGTGCGCGAATTTGTCTGCATGCCAAAATTTTTGGGAAATTTTTTTTAGGTGCTGAGGAAAGTAAGATGAGGCTGCTGGTACTCCACTTTTCTGTCAGAGTCTTTTGAACAACAGCGTGTTCGCCGTTTTCGTCCTCCGGTAGGAGCATTTTTCCGCTACTTCACCACTTTTGCCAACCACAGTAGGGCAAGTCACTCTTATGGAGAGAATTTTATGGGTCATTAAAATTTTGATACATTACTTATATGAACCTCAAATATTGCGCGACTAATTTTACACCTCACAGAGGATTTAACGCGCACAAAACTTTCCCTGTGCTTCAGTACTACAACGTGCGCTTCCCAGAACACTTCTGATGTTAGTGAAGACACTTTACAACTTGTTCATCGGTGCCACGCCACTTCATAAACTACGTTTCCGGCTCACAACGTATTACGCTTCTTCGTTACACACTAACACCCCTGTGATATCATGGAATACGGAATCTTCACAAATGATTGCGTAGCGTTGGCTAGCACGTAAGTAACATAGGGTCTCCATATCTTAAAAAGACAACCTGCAATGCTGGAAGACAGATGCTACAACTAACAGGTTGTAAAAATAAAAAAAAGCCAGGAACATCTGAAACAAATAGTTATTGTGAAACGTTGAATAGTGTTATTAAGCTGTCCGATGTGTTGAATACAGTATGAAAACTCAGAAATCGCAAATGAAGCCCGGACCAAATGTTTGTCTTACGATTGCAGTCCCGCTATTCCACCAGTAGCCATAGAATCTGGCCATATCCTGTGATCACCTTTTCAGCTAAAAGAGCTGAAGAAAATGCTGCAGTCCTCGACGAACTCTGTCCTTGGAGTGAATCATGTTCACTATCCTTCGTTGTGTAATTCGCCAAATAGTGCATTGACAAAGTTTCTACGAACTTTCAACGGTATTTGGATGACACTCCTCTCCTCACTGAACAGTTCAAATAATTATTCCAGCTCCGTGACCTAAAGCAATGGCCGGAAGGAGAACGTCGTCTTGAGCCAGAAGGACCCTTAGATAGTTTATTAAGACCCACTCAGAGTGGTAGCTGCGATAGAAGTATTTGTTTTCAGAAAACCAGGTGGGGTTTCCGAAGGGTAACGGAAACTATGCGTTCTTCGTATTATAGAATTTGAAATTTTTCGAACGTTCAACACTAGGCAACAATTTTGCATTTCGTTTATCGACGTAAAAGTGCTTACGACAATGTTTAAAATTCACTTCTACTACAAAAATTAAGGGATATGTGTATTCCAGAGACGTTTTTGTTTGGTATTCAAACCTTCCTATGATACAGTGCTCTGACTGCAGAACAAATTGCTCGTACAACCTAGAGAGGACTGCCTCAGTGTTCCATGCCCAGCCCTTATATGTTTTAAAAGTACACACGAGATACGGACCACGGACAACATCATTTCACCCGGCACTGTAATTCTCCGGGTTGCAGATGATTTATACCTTTCTCCTATACACCACGATCTTGAAGCCAATTGAGCGTCTTGAATCCTGTACAACATGATCTTGAATATCATTGCATGGCTTTAGACAGAGTCGTTTACGCATTAACACAATATGACAATGTCAACGACCTAACAATTTCAACTCAGAAATGTTCGATAGTTCTCTTCAGCC